>NC_139922.1:1747519-2245019 GCF_963514095.1 Eutrigla gurnardus
CTTAAACAACACTAAAATCTGAACAAGTTGTCTATCATCAGGCTGTGAAAGTACTGGACAAGAAGTAAAATACTCATCATCATTGTCACAGTATTACAAATGACAATTTACTGAGCTGGGACAACTTCGTTAAATTCAAAGATGCCTGTCTCACTTATAAGATCCTGCATGGCTCCCCCCCCCGCCTGACAGGCATACCAGGGGCCCGTTCAAGAAACTAGGTTTTAATAATAATAATAATACATTTATTTTGTATAGCGCTTTTCAAAGGATCTCAAAGACACTTTACATGTACGGTTAAAAATCAATACATTTAAAACAAGTACTATTAAACACAGGGAGGCTACAAGTGAGTGCATTAAAACAAGCAGGCTATTCTTAAGAGGTAAGTTAAAAAGATGTACTGTGAAGTTATAAAACGGTTAAAAACAAGTAATATAAAGTTATAAAATGGTTTAAAAGCAGGCACGTTTTAAAAACAAGTTTGTGATGCAATACAGATGAAGTAGTGGATTAAGGGGGGTTGAAGGCAATTCTGAAGAGGTGGGTTTTGATGAGTGTTTTTAAGGTGGTCTGGTCGGTGCAGGCTCGGATGTGTGGGGGTAGTGAGTTCCAGAGGGAGGGGGCAGCAATTGAGAAGGCTCCCAGGTACGGTGCTTGGTCCTGACAGGTGGGGAGAGGAGGTTTGTGTCCGAGGAGCGAAGGTTACGGGGGGGAAAGTGGTGGTGGAGCAGGTCGGTGAGGTAGAAAGGGGCCTGGTTGTGGAGGGCTTTGTGGGTGAGGAGGAGTACTTTGTATTCAATGCGTTGGGGAACAGGGAGCCAGTGGAGATTTTGCAGAACAGTTTTGTATGTATTGCAGTTTGTCGAGGATTTTGGCAGGTGAACCGTAGAGGATGATATTGCAGTAGTCTATTCTGGATGTGATGAATGCATGAATCAGAGTTTCGGCAGCAGAGAAGGTGAGTGATGGGCGAAGACGGGCAATGTTCTTGAGGTGAAAAAAGGCAGTCCTGGTGGTGTGATTGATGTGTTGGTGGTGTTGAAATGTGAGGTTGCTGTCGAGAATTACTCCAAGGTTGCGCATGTGTAGGGACGGGGACAGAGTGGAGTTGTCGATGGAGAGAGTGAAGTTGTGGGTGTTTTTGATGAGGGATTTGGGGCCGATGATTATCATGTCTGTTTTGTCACAGTTGAGTTGAAGGAAGTTGTTTTGCATCCAGGTTTTTAATTCAGTGAGGCAGGTGGTCAGAGTGGAGTAGGTGGCTGTGGTGATGGATTTGGTGGAGATGTAGATCTGGACGTCCTCAGCGTAGCAGTGGAAGTGGAGACCATGTTTGCGAATAATGTTGCCGAGGGGGAGGATGTAGAGGATGAAGAGAAGAGGACCAAGCACCGAACCTTGGGGGACGCCTTGGGACAGAGGAACAGTGGAGGAAGTGCAGTTATTAATGCTGATGAATTGCTGTCTGTTGTTGAAGTAGGAGCGGAGCCAGGAGAGTGCAGTGCCAGTGATGTTGTAGTAGTTTTCCAGACGGGAGAGGAGAATGGAGTGGTTGATGGTGTCGAAGGCTGCAGTGAGGTCAAGCATGATGAGGATGGTGAAGTGGCCGGAGTCAGAGGAGAGGAGGAGGTCGTTGGTGACTTTTAGGAGGGCTGTTTCGGTGCTGTGTTGTGGGCGGAATCCAGATTGAAATGGTTCATACAGGTGATTAGAGGAGAGGTGGATTTTGAGTTGAGCAGCGACGACACGTTCCAGAATTTTTGACAGAAAGGGAAGATTGGAGATGGGCCGGAAGTTGGACATGATGTCGGGGCTGAGACCTGGTTTCTTGAGGATGGGGGTGACAGCAGCAAGTTTGAGTGGAGTGGGGACAGAGCCAGAGATGAGGGAGGAATTTATGATTTTGACGAGGAGTGGGGTGACGGATGGAAGACAGGTTTTGATGAGAGCTGATGGGATGGAATCTAGGGTGCAGGTGGAGGTTTTCATGCCGTTGGTGAGTTGAGGTAGGTCCATGGGAGACAGCAGGGAGAACTGTGACAGGCACTGAGAGTGTGAAGGGGTGGGATCCAGTGGTGGGGTTGAGGGAGCTGGGGAGGTGGTCAGGTTGCTGTAGATGTTGTTGATTTTATTTTGGAAAAATGACAGAAAGGAGTTACATGTTTCCACTGTGAAAGCTGTAGAGATGTTATCGGGGGGGGTTGAGAAGTTTCTTGATCGTGGAAAAAAGAGTCTTGGGGTTGTTGGAGCCGGAGTGTATGAGGTGTGAGTGGTAAGTGGACCGGGCTGTGTTGAGAGCAGTTTTGTATATATGGAGAAAGTCTGTGTAAGCGTGGAGGTGAACTGTTAGGCCGGTTTTATTGTAGAGTCTTTCCAGTTGTCGTTTGCGGGATTTCATTTGATGGAGTTCAGGGGTGTGCCAGGGAGCTGAGTGGGTGAAGGTGACTGTTTTGGTTTTAGTGGGAGCCAGTAGATTGAGACAGGAGGAAAAAGTGTTGTTGTAGTAGTCCACAATGTTGTTGGGATCATCAGACAGGGGGGGAGGAGAGATGGATATTGCACCGGTGAGAGAGGCTGAGAGGGCTGAGGGGTTGATGGACTTGATATTTCTGAGATTTTGCATTTATCTTTTGGGATAGGGATGGGGATGTTGAGGTCGATGATGATGGCGAGATGGTCGGAGATGTGGAGGTTGATGCTGGAGAGATGGTTTAGTGTGAGTCCAGTGGAGCAGACCAGATCGAGGATGTGACCATGGGAGTGGGTGGGGCAGTTGATATGCTGTGCGAAGTTGAAGCAGTGCAACAGTTCCAGGAATTCAGTGGCAGGTTGGTGTCATTGATGTGAAGATTAAAATCTCCGAGGAGGAGGACAGAGGGTGAGATGGCGCAGAGCTGGTTGAGAAAATCTGTGAAGTCTGAGAGAAAGGTGGGATTTGGTTTGGGAGGGCAGTAAATAATGGCAGTGACAAGTAGAGTAGGACCAGGGAGTTTGAGGGCAAGATGTTCAAAGGACGGGGCGGCTGGGGTGGAGATGGTGGTGATTTTGATGTCCTTTCTGTGGATGGCAGCAATACCACCTCCCCGCCCTTCAAGGCGGGGTTTGTCCATGTAGGTGAATCCTGTGGGTGTGATCTGGTTAAGTAAAAAATAGTCCAGGGGTTTTTGCCAGGTTTCAGTGATGCAGAAGAAGTCCAGTTTATTGTCAGTGATGAATTCATTCAGAATGAGAGTTTTATTGCTGAGTGAACGTGTGTTGAGCAGAGCCATTTTCAGGTGTCGTTGTTTTTGGGTTGGTTGGGAGGACTGAGGGAGAGGACGGAGGTTGGAAAGATTCACGTGTGGTTTGTTGTGATGACATAGTGAGGGAATACTGATAGAGGCTCTGTGGGTGATTATGGTTTGTATGGGTTGAATTTCTGGTGAGAGGGTTAGTGACTGGTGTGGCCTACAGGTGGAGCCAGCGGGGGGAATAGTGCTGTGGGTTGGTGGAGCTGTCGGCGGATGTTCCGGGGAGGGGGCATGTTGGGTAAACAGTCATGTACGTGTGTGTGATTGAACCTGAACGGTGTGCTGTATGTTAGCTGTTAGCAGGTGACTACCTAGCAAGTTGGGGTGAATACCGTCCGGTTGGAAGAGGGAAGGACGGTCCCAGAACAGATTAAAATTGTCAATAAAACCAAAGTTGAAGGCTGTGGAGGTGAGCTGGAGCCAGGTGTGAAGACTGAGGATTCTGCTAAAATGCCCTATCCCCTTTCCCAGTGAAGGGATTGGACCGGAGATAAAAACAGACAATCCACAGGAACTTAAAAAATTAAAAAGAACGTTAAAATCAATTTTGGTCAGTTCTGACTGCTGGCGGGCTGTTTCGCACGTCTCCACGTGGGTTTGCTTCAACATACCGAGTTTCTCCTACATGTCTCCGCCTTTTTCCAGAATCTAAACCAACTCTGAAGAAATTGCTGTCAGTGTCGCTCTGTGTGCCTTATCACTTTTAGATCAATCGACTGTTTCATTCAGTTATACGCATTAAGTCGAGCCGTAAATGTCTGCCATGCCAACTATCTCTACTTCGATGCAGTTACGTTGCTCCACTTTCTAAGGATGAGCTTGTGTGACATGAGCCATGTATTCCTAGAGATCTTATTAATAATGACTTTTGAATTTTTTAACAATAACATTTTAGCTATCAGAGACAAAATTACTCACGTTTTGCCTTCAATTGGAACCACGCTACCCTCAAACTCAGAAATCTTAGAAATAGAAACAGCATTAAGACCTGTTAGACTGCTTTTCTCCAATCAACCTTAACCAACTAACGACAATGATCTCAAAGAACTCCTACCCTTAGTAAGAACATCCTTGTATGAGCCATTTCTGTGTTTGGGTGTGTGTCTGTATGGGGCCAGTAGGCATCCTCAGTGCACCAGGAAGGGGGGTTACATAGGTGGGAACTAGTGTTTCCGGGCTCAGGTGTTGCTAGTCGGAAGAGCATACAGTTTTCGACTTAAATATAGAGGCTAAACCTAAAGCTTAAAGCCACTGAGGGGCTGCATAGAACGGATTAACTTAGATTGACGCGCTCTGCTCCGCCACGCTACAGGAGTCGTATTTGGTGAATGGTGCATTATTTACTTTTGTTCACACTGGTAATGGATGTTGTGCATCGTTATGGTGAGAAAAATAAAGAAGCATTGCAAAGTAACCAACCAGGAAGTCGTCGGTCTTCTTCAGTGGCTGGCAAGCGCGTCGATCTAAGTTAATCCGTTCTATGCAGCCCCTCAGTGGCTTTAAACTTTAGGTTTAGCCTCTACAATCCTCATTAGATATGATCAATGTGTCTTTATTTACAGGCTATGTGCCACAGTCCTTTAACGTAGCTGTAATTAAACCTCTTCTAAGAAGCCTACTCTAGATCCAGGGGTTTTAGCAAACTACAGACCAATATCAAATCTTCCTTTTCTCTCTAAGATCCTTGAGAAAGTAGTCGCCAATCAGCTGTGTGACTTTCTCAACAATAACAGTCTACTTGAGGACTTCCAGTCAGGATTTACCCCCAATTTCCACTGCATGCGTCTCCGCTGCGTTGCGTCTCCGCCACGCCAGCGGAGCAGATACGTTTCACTTTAGTCTATGGGTGAATCCCCACCAGGTCCGCTGCGCTGCGTGTCCGCTGCGTTAAGCTGGTTTAAGTCCTATTTATCCAATCGATCTCAGTTTGTGCATGTCAATGAAAAAACCTCCAGGCACACTGAAGTTAAATATGGTGTTCCTCCAGGTTCTGTGCTCGGACCAATTCTTTTCAACTTATAAATGCTTCCTTTAGGCAATATCATGAGAAGACACTCTATAAACTTCCATTGTTATGCAGATGATACTCGATTTTATCTATCAATCAAGCCTGAAGAAAACAATCAGCTAGTTAAACTCCAAGCATGTGTTGATGACATAAAATCCTGGATGACCTGCAATTTCCTGATGACTCAGATAAAACGGAAGTTATTGTACTTGGGCCTAAACTCCTCTGAAGCTTGCTGTCTAAAGATATAGCTACTATTTATGGGATTGCCATCGCCTCAAATACTACTGTAAGAAACCTTGGAGTTATCTTTGACCAGGACCTGTCCTTTGACTCGCATATTAAACAAACTTCAAGGACAGCCTACTTTCACCTGCATAACATTACTAAAATTAGGCCAATGCTGTCTCAAAAAGATGCAGAAAAACCATGCATTTGTTACCTCAAGGCTGGACTATTGTAATTCTTTATTATCAGGCTGCTCTAATAAATCTCTTAAATCTCTCCAGCTGGTCCAGAATGCTGCAGCTCCTGTTCTGACTAAAACCAGAAGAAGGGATCACATTTCTCCTGTATTAGCTTCTCTGCACTGGCTCCCAGTAAAATCCAGAATAGAATTTAAAATCCTTCTCCTCACTTACAAGGCTCTTAATGGTCAGGCACCATCATATCTTAAAGAGCTCATTAAACCCTACTGTCCTGCTAGAGCACTACACTCTCGGAATAAAGGCTTACTTGTAGTTCCTAAAGTCTCCAAAATTAGAAATGGGGCCAGAGCTTTCAGCCATCAAGCTCCTCTTCTGTGGAACCGTCTCCCGGTTCTGGTTCGGGTGGCAGACACTGGTGCTTTCTCGCCTAGCAGGGCTCCCTGGACCGTGGTGGAACCTGATCCGGACTGCACTGATGCTGTGGTCTTGTTTGACTCTTACTGCCAGTATTTTAAAGGCGGCTGACTATTGATTAAAGAAATTGACTAAACCTGCATCTCTACTGTTACTAACTTGACTACTCCGGGGATTACTCCTGGGAGTCTGGCTATACTTTCTGGTCCAGCAGAGTCCGCTGAGGTCCTGACCGATGCAGACTATTAACTGGCCTGATGCTGGAAACACCATATTGTAGCTCCACCTGCCCGCTAGGGATGGGACGATACACTTAAACTCACGATACGATGCATCTCGATATGCCAGGGTCACGAAACGATATGTCACGATACGATATCAAAAAACAAAATAACAAACTAACAAAACAAAATATTACTGCGTAATTACAACTTATTTATTTTTGTTTCAGTTGCACACAAGGAAACACACAGCCCAACAGTTCAAACAAGAACACTCCCTTAGTGCTCTAACCCTAGTTTAAGTTATCTCAGCCTCTCTTAAAGGCGCCATATGTAAGAATGTGGCCAAAAACGATACTACACTCAAATTCAAAACACTGCGGCGAGTCGTATCCGTCTCCCCCTCCACCCCCTCCCCTCCAGACTCAAGGTTGCCGGAGCTGTTGGCGTATCCAAACGCGCCGAAGGCGGCCGGACAGCGGAGTAACAACGTTACTCATTTCGATCGTAGAAACAAACGTTAGCAGCACAGCTCGTAACAGGACAGTGCTAATGCTGCTAGCGTCCAGCCGATGTCCGGCAGGCCGATGTCCAGCGGCTGGACAGCCAGATGCCCGTAACAGGACAGTGCTAATGCTGCTAGCGTTAGCTGTGCTGCTAACGTTTGTTTCTATGATCGAAATGAATAACGTTGTTACTCGACAGTTCAAAGTATTCGAAATGTCCATCCCCGTCAAGCTATGATGCTAACTTAGTTAGCCAAGCTCAACTTACCTGTCTAGTATAAGAGTAACCAATTATTTTTTAATGAGAAAATACTGCCGGGTAAATGACCTGTATCCAGCGGAGCGTCCTCAATTTCGACCTCATTCCACTCCATTGTTCAGCGGTTTGAGGGCAAGGTAGTTGGTGCTAATGTTTGTTAGCTTGCTGTACAGTGTTGTAACAACACTGTTGTTGCAGCATGCGCTGTGACCTGCACCGTTCCTCGGATGTAATTTCTTTTTCATTTAGTTTTCCGCTGCTTAACCAGCAGATGGTGCTGCCAGCCTGCCACCATAGACTGTATGCCTGCCGCACACATATACACACACACACTAAATTATTTATATACTACACAAATCATGTGGCAGTGCCATCTAGTCTTCATTTCGCGATCCATTTTTTTCAAACTTGATGCGTATCGTCACGTTTTGTATCGCGATATTTCGCCAAACGATATTTCGTCCCATCCCTACTGCCCGCTGTGTGACTGCTCAACTACTCCTGCTTTTTGGTCTACGGCGACATGGTTGGGATGCATCCATCTCAGGGTGGCTGTGCCTGCTGCCATGGACTACTACTGTGGATACTATCTCTTCTGTTAATACCACCACTACTGTTAATGCTACTACTACTATACTACTACCAACACCAAATGCAGTTTGGGCCTGGGCTGCACGAGATTTCCGCCTTAAAGCCTTTAAAGGCAGTTTTTTCTCACCACTGTCGCTGTACGCTTGCTCCTGGGTGATGTTGGCGACTTCATGAGCATATTCCAGTCCTGCTCAATGTGTTAAGTGTCCTGAGATGACTTCTGTTGTGCTATGACACTATAAATAAAATTGAATGGAATTGAATAAATTCATAGGCTGAAGAGAGGGGATCCCTGTTTGGGCGAACTATGTAATTCTTATTGCTGTAGACATGCATGTGCATGTGTAAATTAAAGATTGACAGAAAATGATTATGGTGTGGATCAGCAACAGACTTTCACTCATGGATGGACATTAAAGCCAAGATGATATAAAAATGCTTTTTTACATCTTTAGATCACATCCCGCATAATATGTGAACAAGTCTTATTGTGCACCTATTATGCAAAAACATAAATAAAATCCAATCATCTTTTGTTTGTGTGAAACAAAAATATGCGGTGTGCTATTACCAACCAGTTTAACAAATATCAACAACATGAAATCCATCCATCCATCAATCAATCTGCAACTTTCAACTTTTTCACACCAAATGCACAAGATTTAATTTGCGTTTACTTGTGGGATAATTTATATTTATTTGCGTCTCTCAGGCTACATGTGCCATGCCATGCTGACCTTGATGGAGACAACAAGGTTCCATCAATCATAGCCAACATAACCACTTTTGCTGCTTTGTAGATATTGTGAAGTCCCAAATACACCAGGAAACCAAATGGTGCCCCAACCTTTAAACCGCTTGTTTTCTGAGAGTCTGGATTGATGGGTGCTGGGCTAACATTGTAGTTGCTCCATCAACACTCCAAATAAGGTCATCTAGATATAAATACGGCAGAGACCTTGTTGTTTGGACCACAGACTGTTTGGTTTGTTTGGTTTCTCTGCATAGTCTGGTCTGGTCTCTCTACTTATATCAGATCATTTTGTATATCGTTTTCCACCATTTCTGATTGGGCAATGACAGGAGAAGAATCTCAACACTTTCATCACACAGTATCATTTGAATATGCGAATGTCACATATTTGCCCAATTGGCATTGTGTCATTTGCATCATTTACACTGACTTTCTATGCAATCGGTCCGTGTGTTTGGCTAACAGTTAACAAGAGTGGACCATGAGTTTGGCTTTCAGCTAACAGAACCACCAGTACACATACTGCTTGACCTCACCCCCACAGACACGTAGAGACTATTTCTGGACAAGGCAGCAAGCACAAGCACTTTCATTAGTGGGTCACATGATCAGTCACCATTGTTTTAAGTCACTCTTTGATAGATAGTAACTTAAAAGACAATTAAATAGATGAAAATGTTATGGACTGCCACTTTAAATAACACCAATTATGTAACCAACATACATATTGTATAGTTTATTAGTTTATTTTGAAAAGACAATGGATCTCATTCATGAAACATGAGTAGAATTAATTTGTTAGTTATTAGTGGGCAATTTGCATATATGTTTCAGATTAGGTTACTTAATTTAAATAATATACTAGGTGTTGTTGAATAATAAGAATCAAAACAATTCAAACCATTTTCCTTTGGCTTCTTTGATGGATCTTTCGACACAGGACATGGCGTTGACGGCATCAGTCACCTCCCTCCAGGCCTCGGACTGACCTGTCCCTGTCTCACCACTACTAACATGAGAACAGAACATCTTTATAACTTCAATTTCACCATAGGAAAAGTTTTTCTTTCTCTCCCTCTCTTTGTTGCTCCATGTCTGCAGGACGACAGGATTTACCTCTCCATAGTAACCATCACCTCCTTATATGGTGCTTCATGGGTGGGATTTATGGTAATAGCTGACCAGCGGGTGTGCGCTGTCAGTTTATGATTGATTGGCATATATAAACATACACAACGATTAAATCAGAGTTTTATGCGGTGTTCATGAATCCGGAGGAGGTTTTTAGCATGGAGGTGATTTATGTGCAAATATTCTCACAGATTTACTAACGTTTCATGAAAGAGACCCAATGTGTTGAAACAAAAGATTCAAGTGATTACCAAATTAATCAGTTTACAATTTTGTGGAACATCCTCAGGAATCATAATGTCTCTTCTAAATCGCATCCCAATCCTTCCAAGGCTGTAGAGATATTTAACTCTGAACTGACAATGTCAGCTGGCTGATGGCATGATAGAGAAGTCAAGGGATCACCAAAGTTAGTGTTAATCATCCTCTGAGAACACACACACACACACAGAAAGAGCAGAGAGAGAGAATACATGAAAAGTAAGTATACACACAGATATTCAAAAATACATGAGGATAAAGTCACGCTCTAAGTCCGGGTCGTTCATGTGAGCCTGTGTCCATGCAAAGGATGGAGGAATAACCTGGAATATGATTTCCCTCTCACTTCATCATATATGCATTGAACCACCTGCATCTATCTGAGCACCATGTCATATGAATCCTGGTTCCTCTTTGACCGATGTGAAAGCGTCTCCCCTGAGGCTGAACAACTGATGATTTATTCATGTCCAGACACATACAATCTGATAATCCCTTGGAAGAACTGAAAGATGTGGCCCTCCATTGATTCAGTCCAGCCTGCTGATGTGTTCCGGCCCCTGCAAGGAATCCAACCCCGGCACCCAATTAGCCAGCTTGATCAAATAATGAAGGAAGGCAGGAATTACAGAGAGAATGCTCCGTCTGTAGTTCCCCTCTCCGCCATTCTGTGTATACAGCTGTGTAACTTTACAAGCAGCTAATTATGGTCTTATCCTAATTAATATGGATTTGGTCTTTTCACAACAACCACTCACACTGCACACATTTTGTGAGCCATTGGGAATATGACCAATTAGGCAAAACAGGTTAAGTCAAGGCAAGTTTAACAAATAACTACATAGTTACATTCTGTTGGAATACCTTTTCATGGAGCGTTCAGTAGCAGCCCCCTGCAGGGTGTAGCAGTCTGAAACCTACTGTAGCACAGCTGAGTGTTTCCCTCATGCATCCAATAGAGAACGTTGCATAGAGATGCCAGGTGTGTGCTGCAGAAAAAAAGACGATAAAATGACATCAGTTTAATAAGCTTCTGCCATTTATAAAAAGCCCTACCAGGAGGCAGAACCATAAAACGCTGGGGGGGGGGGGGGGGGGGGGCGGTTGAGTTGCTAGAAAGTCTTATTTGACACAAGTTAATTAGACATGTTCAAACTCTTTCATGGAGGCCACCTTTCTCTGCTCAGGTTCCATAACTCCATCCGGCATAATGGCACAGGCGTTTTGGCAACGGTGTCAATCAATGACACTGCTCTGTGTTAACTTACTTCTTTTGTTGCAAATTTTATTCAGTGGCCTTCATTCTTGAAAAAGAAGCAGAGAAAGGTTTCCCAAATTAATTGGATCAACGATTAAGTGGGAGGAATCCCACCCCACTGAGCAGAGACAATGGCAGAAGAAAGGGTCAACACAGGCGCCGAGCGCAAAACTGACACTTGAATTAGACAATGAAGAAGAAAGGGCAAAAGAAAGGGAGAGAGGCCTTTTCAGTGTGAGGTCTTCAAGGAGATCCAGACGTTCACTCTCACTGGTGTGGTCGGGGAGACGGGTTTGAATGACTGATGTTGCTGGGCAATATCAATTTGCAATGAGAAGCATTGTAACATTTTTCAGTGGCCATTTTGCTATTAAAGTGGTGAAAAATGTGTTTTTTTCTGCTTTTGTGACTTGATTTTCAAATAGGAACCAAGACTCAGCTTGTACAGCTGAGCACAAGGACATGCTTTTGTGAAAGCCTTGATATTAAACGTGAATGTGTGTCCTTGTGAAACTACAATTCAAGAATCAGACAATCTACGGCAAATTCCATGGTAATTTACCACAGGCACTGGTCTCTGAACAGTCTTTAACTTTTAACAGTCAAAATGGATTATTGTTACTGCGGATTATACATAGACTCTATTCATTATAGCTGATCCACTCCATCTGTGGGAGTTCTGCTTTTCTTTCTTTACTTGACAAATGTCGCTGAGAAGAACTTCAATCTGATTGGTTTATACTTTCAAAGTTGACCAATATGAGCAGTGGCATTGACTTAATAGTGGCTGAGGACTATGATATGTACTTTCACGCTCCTGCATCAGGGTCAGTGGTGATCGTTACCATTGCAACGCTGTTCTGTTCATCATGAGGTTGTATTGTCTGCTAGGTCTGGCTCTCAGTTCCTTTCTCCTGTTACCTCTCTCCTGCTACCTGTCTGCATGTGACCTGTCTGCCTGCTACCCGACCTGTCCGCCTGTGTCCTGTCTGCATTTAACCTGAAAGTAGGAACGTGGGCAAGGGTTTTGTATGGTCAGGGAGCTGCAGGGTTCCTCTGAGTCGCACATGCAATGTAATGCTGCCTATGTTGAAGTAAACATTTTAAAGAGGTGGGTTTTGAGTTGAGTTTTAAAAGAGATGAATGATTCTGAGTTGCAGATGTTTGGAGGGAGGGAGTTCCAGAGGGTTGGGGCAGCAATGGCAGAGGATCTGTCCCCCAAGTGGCTTTGTCCTGGTTATGGGGTTCAGAAGGTTTGTATCGGAGGATCGGAGGTTGTGAGTGGGGGAGTGATGTAGGAGGAGGTCTTAAAGGTATGAGGGGGCCAGGTTGTTGAGGACTTGTAGGGGATGAGCAGGATCTTAAAGTGAATGTAATGTTGAATTTGGAGCCAGTGAACTGTTGAAGGATTGGTGTGATGTGGTCTCTGGAGTGGGTCAGCAACGGGGCAGCTGAGTTCTGAACATATTGTAGTATTTGGATTTTGGTGGAATGTAGAAGGATGTTTTCGTGATGTCTTTGATATGTGACTTGAAGGAGAGGGAGGGATCCAAGATGATGCTGAGGTTTCCGACCAAGAATCAACCAGAAGTGACCTATCATGGCTCTGACTTGCTTGGGCAGACGTTGTTTGGTGTCACCCGCTGATTTTTTTTTTTTTTACTTTCAAAAAAAGTATGCACAGTGCGTACAGGATTCCGGCTGGCGGCGCCACTGCCAGCTAGTATTATTTGTAGTCTTGTAGCTGTTGCTATGGTAACATACGGGAATGTGAGTCACGTGGTAGTACGTCAGCAGGTAGTTAAATCAGCTGTTCTTCACCTGGCGTGTGAACTGTGTCTCAGACAGTCTGAGCAGCCTCACAACAACACCAATCAGAGTAAAAGAAAAATAACACAATGTCACTGCTTGTGTTTTTAGCTGCAATAAATATACACAAACCAGCATTCCTTTGGAGATAAGTTTTATTGAACAGCCAGTGCATCCGGCAGGTAATTTTCCCCTGCTTAGCCTCGTGGCAACTGGCTCCTGTTTGTTTTTTTTGATAGTCGCTTTACAGTGCAATTTGGACACTGTTCAATATTAATACACCTAATAAAATAAACCAGTGAACATCCAGCGATACCAACATTTTGGTACCGGTACCGGTACCAACATGTGTTTTGGTACTTTTCGGTACTTTTCAATACTTTTTCAAATAAAAAGTGAACGCAAAAAATGGCATTACTGACTTTATTTTAATAGAAAATCTTAGAACAATAACATATTAATCAGCAAATCAAATAAAATACCACAAAGACAAGCTTTTCTAATGCACACAATTTTAAAAATGTTAAAATATAAATACAATAATATAATATAAATAAACCAGCTCTTTTTTTTTTCTTCCACAGCTACTTTTGTTAAGAGTGAAGGTCGGTGGCGCTTGCTTTTAGCACTGAATGTGGCTTTTTTTCATGAGTTTAAATGATATGTTGTTCCCTGAGCTCAGTGTGCAGGTCTGGGTGCTTGTCCTTCAAGTGTTTGGCTAAGTTGGAGGTGTTTCCGCCGTTAGCCATGCATGTTTTAAACACCGTTTACACAGTGGTGCATCGGCGTTAACTGCCTCGCTTTGCGCATTTGTTTTAAGCTAAAGTACGGCCATATCGCACTTCGCGGCGCTGGTTTGTCCGCAAGTTGCGGCGTGGTGATGGTAGCAGCAGCCATTCTCCTCTCCGTGCTTCTCTCTCTCGCGCTCTCTCCAAGCTTTCCTCCTGCCCCGTTTGTTGCTCCAGTCCACGCTGCTAGCTGACTTGCTAGCGGTTTCCTCCGGCTTGCTTGCTTTTTCCTTTTATCTCTCAAAGCTGCGGCTCGCTCCTCGTCCTCTCAGCTGTAGTTACAACGCGGTGACGTCACGTGGCGAGTTCGCCGCGCTGTTGCGGGCGCTGCCGGCGGCGCTGCAAGTACCGGTCCCGTCCAAATGCAATATAGTACCGTTCTAAATGCCTCAGTACCCCGGTACCAAATTAGTACCGGTATACCGTGCAACCCTAATGTAGTCTGATTGTTGCATTCTTATTTCAGAGTCAGGACACAGCAGCATAACCATTTCAACAAGGAGGTAATACTACTCCCTAATCAAAAACAATCAAGCTGAACATATGCTCTGTATCCCTTTCTGTGCCTCACTTTCTGTCTCTGTCCGTTTCTCCCTCTGCCTTTTTAAGTCTCTGTTTGTCTCTCTTGACCTGTCTTTGAACGTTTGTTCCTTTGAACAATTGTTGATCATCTATCCATCGTCTACCGCTTATCCTGTTTTCAGGGTCGCAGGGGGACTGGAGCCGATCCCAGCTGACATTGGGCGGAGGCAGGGTACACCCTGGACAGGTTGCCAGTCCATCGCAGGGCCAACATGCAGAGACAGACAACCATTCACACTCTCATTCACACCTACGGGACGTTTAGAGCCATCAATGAACCTATCCCCATCCTGCATGTCTTTGGACTGTGGGAGGAAGCTGGAGAACCCCGAGAGAACCCACGCTTACACGAGGAGAACATGCAAACTCCACACAGAAGGAACCCGAACCCGACCCGGGAATCAAACCCTGGACCCTCTTGCTGTGAGGCGACAGTGCTACCCACTACACCACTGTGCAGCCAGTGTTTATCATGTTCATTTATTTTTCATAAAATGTTTTACAATGTTTTAACAAAACTTTAATTCACGGAATACACTGCACAAGTGAAGAAAATGTATTAACAAACCTTAATATAACTCCAATGTTATTCACTGAAGACTGCAGAAGTGAAGAAAAAACATCTATTCTATGGTTCCCATCATTTTCAATGCAAATTTTCCTGCATTATTAATGAGACCTGAATGCCACAGCTGATGAGGGGTCTGTTGTGTGAAGAGGCCATGGGTTTTTCCATTTATGAATTCTGTTACTGCTCTTTCAATCCTTGGTAAATAAACATAATGCAGACAAAATAAATGTAGTTCATTCAATGAATCCAGTACACCCTGTTCCTCCATGGAGTGAAAAGATGTTCATAAAGTGTCTAGATTCTAGACTCTATTGCGTTCTACCCATAGTCTCTCAATCCTTTGGTTGTGTACTGATACACCTGTAATAACACTGTTCAATCCTCTTCTTTCCAACATAAAACGGGCAACATTTATATTTTCCATACCATGATCACATCTGACCCTTAAGGGCAATCCAAAATGTGTGTGTGTGTGTGTATATATATATATATATATACATATATGTATGTATGTATATATATGTATATATACACACTGAGTGTGTCCGAGATTGTTTCATTAGTGTGCAAGAGCGTTTCAGTAGTGTATATGAGAGCGTTTCAGTAGTGTGTGTGAGAGCGTTTCAGTAGTCTGTGTGTGAGAGCGTTTCAGTAGTGTGTATGAAAGCGTTTCAGTAGTATGTGTGAGAGCGTTTCAGTAGTGTGTGAGAGCGTTTCAGTAGTGTGTGTGAGCAAATACTTTTTCAGTTGTTTATGTGAGTGTTTCAGTAGTGTATATGAGAGCATTTCACATCTGCGTGTGAGAGGTAATTCTGAATTATGTCCCTGACGGCCCCTCATACATTACAGTAGTCAAGTGTGTTGTATATGTATATATATATACACACTGAGTGTGTGCGAGAGCGTTTCAGTAGTGTGTATGAGAGCGTTTCAGTAGTGTGTATGAGAGCATTTCAGTAGTGTGCGAGAGCATTTCAGTAGTGTGTATGAGAGCGTTTCAGAAGGGTGTGTGAGAGCGTTTCAGTAGTGTGTATGAGAGCGTTTCAGTAGTGTGTGTGAGAGCGTTTCAGTAGTGTGTGAGAGCGTTTCAGTAGTTTGTGAGAGCGTTTCAGTAGTGTGTGTGAGCGAATACTTTTTCAGTTGTTTATGTGAGAGTGTTTCAGTAAAGTATATGAGAGCATTTCACATCTCCATGTGAGAGGTAATTCTGAATTATGTCCCTGACGGCCCCTCATACATTACAGTAGTCAAGTGTGTTTGTGGTAAAAGCATGTAAAACATGTTCAAAATCACTAAATGATCAAAATGACTTGATCTTAGCTAAAAGCTGACCTGGAAAGATTTTACAACTGCATCTATCTGATCGTGCAGTTTAAAGTCACTGTCCGTCACTGTCACTGTCTATTCTCTATATTTAACATTTTAGATGATCACTTTTGCTTTTAATTGTTTTGATTTTCTTTTCTTAAACATACATATTTAAGGAGTGTTGTTGAATGGATCCTGAGATTATAGATAGTGTCATTGTTGTGCATATGATAATTATGAACTTGAAACTAGTCTTAAACCTGTGAACACAAAAAGCAGGAGCATGTACATGATATGATCGTACAGAGCAGTTTTTTCCACGTGCACAAATATCCTGACGAACAAAGTGCTTGCTGGAACCTCCATACACGCTCGTCAAGTCGACTTTTGAGATTTTGGAGGCGGGATGAAAAAACGCTGACTGATATCTCCATACCTTTACCTCTATACCTTTCACCGGCCTGATGCCGGTGTGTGTGTGTGTGTGTGTGTGTGTGAGAGAGAGAGAGAGAGATAACTGTCGAGAGGAGTTTCGAGAGTCAACCACGATTACATCCACATTCATTATTATTATCCATATTATTTGTTCCTGCTCTGTCTTCCTTTGTTTGCCTGCTTTGTAAAGACAATTTCTTATCTTTACCAGCTTGGTCTTCTAGTCCTGCTTTTTGGTCCAAACCAGGCGACAACCTCTGGCTCTGAAAAGTGAAGCCAAATCTGAAGTGCCTTAAACTTGCATTTTCTCTTCTGGCCATTGTAAAAACCTTCACAACTCATTGTAAACATGAGTTTATGGTCTCAATCTCTAGTTTCAATCTTCTTCAATCCAGCATGATGTTCCAGTAAGCGTGCCGCTCTGCTGTTCGTCAGATCCACTCGTCGCTCCTCCACAGTCTAAATTTGGTTAGGGTAATAGCCTCACCTATTATAAAGTCAATTACAAAACAAAAAGAGAATAATTTAATTAATAAAGTCAATTACAAAACAAGAAGAAAATAATATATTTCATATTGCCTGTGCCATAGACCAAACCATAGTTAAATTGAATACCATCCGTCACCACCATATTGCCATGATTTTGGTTTTTGTAAGTATGACTCACGGACCTCTTTCAAAGTAAAGACAGAACCTGATGCTGACCAGAAACCACAGGTGTGTACGCTACTACAGGGAGTGTGTGTGTACACACTTATTTTTTTTCCTTCTCAGTTGTTTTGTGGAAGCCTTCGCTTCTCTAGGTGGTCTCAGCGGAGCAGCCCTCTGTTATACGCCTCAGCCATGAGGTAAGCCAGTAAGCAAAGCCTCCGCTGTCTCTTTCACAACCCTGACCGAGTCAAGACATAAAAGCACACAATGGCACCAATGGCGGGGCTGGCAGGCTTGCAGCGCTGCAGAGGTTGAACGCTGTTTCTCCAATGCCCTATCTACTGAAAAGGAAGTTTGAAAAGCTCAGGCTCTTCTTCCCAGTGGGAGAGGGGGGGGGGATGGGATGGTAATAACTAGAAGCAGGTGCAGGGATGAGAAGGGGGAGTGAAAGTAGCTGGATAGGAAGGCAGGATGTGCAGAGGTTTTACGTTGAGTTTCAGCTCTCTCTACTTCCTAATCCCCATAGGGCCAGCTGGAATAACTCCACCATGATGTCATGTAGGTGTGTGTGTGTGTGTTTGTGTAGTTGGAGGAGGCTCACATGCAAACAAATGGAGAGGATTTTTTAGCTCTGTGATGGATTGTATAGCTCTGTGAGGGGACTTGGACCAAACAAATAGACTGGTAGAGTGTGTGCGTGTGTATGTGTGTGTGTAAGCATCTAGGAGTGTACTTGAAATTAAGTGTGTGAAGAACATGCAAACACAAAAAACACGTGTGTATGTGTATCTCTGTGTGTGTGTGTGTGTGTGTGTGTGTGTGTGTGTGTGTGTAGAAGTAGAGCAGAAAAACAGAGGGTCCTCCTCTCTGATATAAATATAATATAATAATAATAATATAATAATATAAATATCTTGGGGGGGGGGGGGGGCTAATGTCCCCCAGAGGGGAGATAAAGTTGTCCTCCACTAAAGTTGCCCCGCCCCCTAAAGCATCCCCTGCTTTCTGGTCTGTTGGAGTCTAAATGGATCATAATGTACTTAATGAACATCATGCTGGATTGAAGACTTGAAACTAAAGATTGAGACCATAAACTCATGTTTACAATGTTTACTGAGATAATATATCAAGAGCGAAGTAGGACCATTTTCTCATAGACTTCTATACAATAGGAGAGGAGTCGCCCCCTGGTTGTCAGCAGAAAGAATGAAAGTTTAAAGCTCTTCAGTGTATGCTAGAGGTTTCCGTCTGTTTCAAACACACTGAAATGAATTCTGCCAGACAATCCCTAACATTAATTACCTCCACAACTTTGCTCAGTATGTGTGTACACTGTGCTATGTAATGTAGCAGTGCAGAAAAGGATCAAGTCCGTATGATGAATGACATTTGCCCCCCCGCCCCCGCTGATCCCATCAGTCTCTTCATCCTATTTCCTGCTAATATGCTCTTTCTATTACTTCCTCCCTAGCTTGTGTCGGAGCACCGGTTTGTTTCTGTCTGTCGACGGGGCCTCCCGGTCCTCCAGGTCTCCCCGGTCCTCCTGCAGGTCTCCCTGGTCCTCCAGGCCTGCATCCAGACCAGTGGAGAAGAGAGGAGAGCTCCTTCATGGCCCTTCAGGGGTTGTTTCAAATGGAGAGGTTGTCCCTGTCGTCTTGTGTATTCAGTGAAAAGAAGAGGGCCAGCAGGGGTTGCCTCCATCTTCTGGGCCTCCTCTTTAATAAAAACCCTTCTCTTTCTTCGACCCCCTCTCTCCCTCATTTTCATGATCCTTGGAATGCACTTGTAGGCTGCAGCAACTCCAGGTGGCTGATGGGGGGCGCTCCTAATACCCCCTTTCTTTCTGTTTCTCCACTCTTCACCCACGTCCTTTTTTCCCTTTTTCTTACGAAGGCAGGTCTGAGGGTGAGTTTCTTCAGAAAGCAGCTTGAGCTGTGCTGTAGTTTTTCATGCTCAGTGCTCGTCCCTCTTGTATGTTTGGAGAGACTATGCAGGTTCAAACCCTTCGTCCACCCCCCACATTGCTCTGGTTTCTTAAAAAGCTCTCCAGCAGCGCCACAGTTCTGAAAAGAGAGAGAGAGCTGTGGCAGCATCTAAAAGCTCTGCTTCGGGTGTATAGGCGGTAGACCCACAGAACGGTGTGGGAGTTGCAAATTAATGGCATCAGACAGCCTTGTGACAGGAACCCCCATTATGTGAGAGCTGCACAAAGCCTCTGAGGCCTGCTTTGAAAGGCAAAACATTTTTTTGAGTTACGTGTGTAAAAAACACCCCCATTGCATACCAATCCTGTATGCCCTCCCTTCAAAATATAGGCCTCTATGCAGCACTTTTGATAGCCCACGTAATCTATGCTTTTAAAACCAGCTCTGAACACCTTCAATTTCAAATGAGTTTTTAACGATTAGTGTGGCACATCCACGCATCACGTTCTGCCATGGCCTCATGCCCTGAGCAGCATGTGTGTGGCGCAATCCAACCTCAAACCTGTGTCCATCGAGGGGGTCGATGTGGAGGTGGTCAGGACATACAAATATCTGGGGCTGCAGCTGGATGACAAACATGGACTCTGTCCACAGGAAAGGACTGTCTGTACTTCCTGAGAAGGCTGGGGTCCTTCAACATCTGCAAAAAACTGCTGCAGATGATCTACCAGTCTGTGGTGGCCACCGTTCTCTTCTATGCTGTGGTTTGCTGGGGAGGAAGCAGCAAGAAGAAGGACGCTGCCCGACTGGACAGACTGGTGAGGAGAGCTGGCTCAGTGGTGGGCACAGAGCTGGACACTCTGGTGACAGTGGCAGAGAGAAGGACCCTGTCCATACTGGACAACGCCCACCACCCTCTGCACAACACCTTCATCAGGCAGAGGAGTGTGTTCAGTGGTAGACTGCTGTCCCAATCCTGCTCCACCAACAGACTGAAGAACTCTTTCATCCCCCTGGCCATCAGACTATACAACAGCTCTCAGTGATGGCAGGAGGCACAATAGACAACACTTTCACTTATGCGTTCACTTTATAGTTGTATGTTAGTAAGTGTAATGTACTTGTTGGGGATGTAGCAGGAGCAGATTTGGTTGTCAACAGTTAATTATTAATGTCAATATGACTATCGATATCAATAATTATATTTAATATATTATCATAATATAATCATGAATAAACGGGGCACCACCCTGGGATCAGGGAAAAGATCACCTAAAACTGTATTCAGTCTCAAAGGTTTTATACTCACATGCCAATCATCGTTATCATTGGCATAGAAGCATAAAAACAATCTAACAATTAAAAAGGCGTGAAATTCGAGCACTAGCCTTCACAACCTGCTGTTATCCAGTGACATATACACAACAAGCACAAGAGACCGCTAGTTATAATATAATAAGATTTATTAAAATCAGTAACAATGATCACAATCAATAACACTGCAATTAACAAAGCCTTATTACCTAACTACCTAACACACAAAACTAAGCTAAAACAGAAGGAGAGACACACGTGGAGTGTGTGTGTGTGTGTGCGTGCGTGTGTGTGTGTGTGTGTGTAGAGTGAGAGAGAGAGAGGGAGAGATGGAGCTATTCCTCACAGCGTTCAGGGGCGGAGCCACTGACGTTAGATGGCGTAGCGAGAGAGGGAGAGAGAGGGGGAGAGATGGCCGAGTGCAGCCACCGGATGTAGCTATGTCCTTAGCGTCCGCCGGGAACAGCTGGCGTAGGACACGTGTGTGCGGCGTATGTGTGTGTGTGTTAGCGGGACACAAACAAAGAGAGAGAGAGAATGCGCGAGCGATATTCTGAGGCTCAGAAGGCGTGCAGCCAGGGCTGTAAACTAACTTTTTGGCTCACCTGCCAAGGGGACCGGTAGATGAAAGAATCTACCGGCCAAGTAAATTTTTTACCGGCCAAATAATAAATTGCCTCTTTTTGTTGCATATACATCTGTTTCAGTACTTTTCATTGAGATAACAGTATTATAGAGCAGTACATGCTTAGAAAAGAAGCCATTCCCTCAGTCTTCCACTTCTCACTGAACTTTCTCACTTTTGCTTTTTTCGTCGATGTTTCGCCTTCTTTGTCACCTTCCTTTCCACCTATCTCCTATGTATGGTAGTGCAGATATACCGTTGAAATACGCATATTTGTTTATCTACTCTTCACATTTATTAAATGTATTTTCTCTTCCTGTTTCCCAGTGTAAGTTGAGATACACAAATATGATCGCATTTGTCAATCGCGGTATTTTATTTTGAAAATTGCTTTTATTTTGAAAATTGACCGGATTGTCTCGTGTTTCTTTGTGTGATTTACTGCCAGAATTGACGCGTTCGCTCGCGGCACGTGCAAAAAAAAGAGCAGCGACGAAACGATCGCTTCACGGCGCGGGAGGGCTGCGCCTATTCGCGGCGCTTCCGCGTCCGGTGTTAACCAGGCGTCTCACTCACTGCGCCAAACTTTTAAAGAGCGGTGACGCGCACGCTACGTTGCTTCGGGGGAACTATTTTCTACAGCGGTGACGTCGGGGGAGCTACTTCAGTGTGACACACAACAAATCACCGGTTTAGTTTGACGTTTGCTACCGTCATAATTTATCAGTTTACAGCTACTACAATGTTTTGTTATATCATGCATAATTTATTGCAAGAGCACGACCATCGGGACAAACATTTACCCGCCCCAGTGGCATGTATCCCTCCAAAATTAAGTCGCCAGGGGAATATTTTAGTCGCATTTGGCGAGTGGCGACCGCTAGTTTACAGCCCTGCGTGCAGCTATCACACGGGCGTGCGTGAATGAACTGGCGTTTATTCCGCGAGACCGGTCTTTTAACTGATAGTAGACGCTTACTGAACCCGCAAATATGGCTGAGGTTAGTCGAAAACACTGTTACAGAAATCAACCCAGCGGCGTGGGTACACAATCAGCATTCAAATACAGCAGCACATAACAACGGACTCGGCGGTCCGCGATCAGAACTTAAAACACACTAACAAGAATTACAAGCATGTCCTACACTATCGAATCTCTGCTTCTGCCCAGACAAATAGCCTCTTACTTTTGTCGATGTGAGATGCGTCAATGTGAGGTTTCCGTCCCGTGCGGTGATGGCGTTCCTTGACGCCGGCAACGGACGGTAGTTCGTGGGCGCTCGTTCAGCGCCGGATCCAATTAGTTGAAGAAAACCGTTAGTATTTCTTCCTTCTGCAGGCAACGATGAACAATCCATGGCTCGGCGATTTAGTCAGCTGATTTCAGACAAAGACGAGTCGAGTTATCCGTTCTGCTGGCAGCTGGGACGAAGAAAGTGTTTTCTTCCTTCCGCGGGGAACAGGAGAGTCGCGCTGTCGCAGCGGTCTCCTCGGGATCCAAAATGATAAACAAAAGAAAAATAAAACGAGTAGAGAAAAAGAGGGGTAAAACAGTCTGTTGCTCGTCCAGCGAGTTTGGGGGAAAGACTGCGGCCTAGGACAAAGGAAAACGCTGCAGACGTAATGTTCACCTCCTGTTGTAACGTGGGTCACGGTGGAGAGAGGGCGTTCCTCAGGTGGCGCCGGAATATACACTCAACAAAAATATAAACGCAACACTTTTGTTTTTGCTCCCATTTTTCATGAGATGGACTTAAAGATCTAAAATTCATTCCAGATACACAATATTACCATTTCTCTCAAACATTGTTCACAAATCAGTCTAAATGTGTGATAGTGAGCACTTCTGCTTTGCTGAGATAATCCATCCCACCTCACAGGTGTGCCACATCAAGATGCTGATCTGACATCATGATTCGTGCACAGGTGTGCCTTAGACTGTCCACAATAAAAGGCCACCCTGAAATGTGCATTTTTTTGCTTTATTGGGGGTCTGGGGACTCATGCAGTGCAACACATCTTCTTCGCATAGAGTTTATCAGATTGTCAATTGTGGCCTGTGGAATGTTGGTCCACTCCTCTTCAATGGCTGTGCGAAGTTGCTGGATATTAGTGGGAACTGGTACACGCTGTCGTATACGCCGGTCAAGCACATCCCAAACATGCTCAATGGGTGACATGTCCGGTGAGTATGCTGGCCATGCAAGAACTGGGACATTTTCAGCTTCCAAGAATTGTGTACAGATCCTTGCAACATGGGGCCGTGCATTATCTTGCTGAAACATGAGGTGATGTTCATGGATGTATGGCACAACAATGGGCCTCAGGATCTCATCACGGTATCTCTGTGCATTCAAAATGCCATCAATAAAATGCACCTGTGTTCTTCGTCCATAACAGATGCCTGCCCATACCATAACCCCACCACCACCATGGGCCACTCGATCCACAACATTGACATCAGCAAAGCGCTCACCCACACGACGCCACACACGCTGTCTGCCATCTGCCCTGAACAATGTAAACCGAGATTCATCCGTGAAGAGAACACCTCTCCAACGTGCCAGACGCCATCGAATGTGAGCATTTGCCCACTCAAGTCTGTTACGGCGACGAGCTGGAGTCAGGTCAAGACCCCGATGAGGACGACGAGCATGCAGTTGAGCTTCCCTGAGACGGTTTCTGACAGTTTGTGCAGAAATTGTTTGGTTATGCAAACCAATTGTTTCAGCAGCTGTCTGAGTGGCTGGTCCCAGACGATCTTGGAGGTGAACCTGCTGGATGTGGAGGTCCTGGGCTGGTGTGGTTACACGTGGTCTGCGGTTGTGAGGCCGGTTGGATGTACTGCCATATTCTCTGAAACGCCTTTGGAGACGGCTTATGGTGGAGAAATGAACATTCAATGCACGAGCAACAGATCTGGTTGACATTCCTGCTGTCAGCATGCCAATTGCATGCTCCCTCAATGCTTGTGGCATCTGTGGCATTTTGCTGTGAGACAAAACTGCACATTTCAGAGTGGCCTTTTATTGTGGGCAGTATAAGGTACACCTGTGCACTAATCATGATGTCAGATCAGCATCTTGATGTGGCACACCTGTGAGGTGGGATGGATTATCTCAGCAAAGCAGAAGTGCTCACTATCACACATTTAGACAGATTTGTGAACAATGTTTGAGAGAAATGGTAATATTGTGTATCTGGAATGAATTTTAGATCTTTAAGTCCATCTCATGAAAAATGGGAGCAAAAACAAAAGTGTTGCGTTTATATTTTTGTTGAGTGTATATAGCTTACGGCTGCTTCAGGGGACCCCCTGTGGTTACCTGAGGTTGTCAGCCAATAGGGCACCAGTTAAATGACGTTGCCATTTTAGGGGACCCTAAAATGGTGGTTGTAGTTTTTTTTATCTCCTTTGTTCCTTTGTCCGGACCGCATGTGTAGGCTTTTGTAGGCCACATTGTGTAGTCCTAACGGTGAGGTCCCAACATACTGTATGTTCAATGTATGTTACTGCTACTGGATGCTTGAATTTCCTTCGAGATCAATAAAGTATCTATCCATCCATCCATCCATCCATCCATCCTCCTGCTTCTTCAGAGCCCATGTGAACAGCGTAAAGCAGCTTCAATGCTCATGTGGAGGCTGCATGTCGGTTGTATCAGCTGCACGTAGGCCGTGTGTCGGCTGCATGTCGGTTGTGTCGGCTGCATGTAGGCTGCATGTCGGTTGTGTTTAGGCTGCATGTGGGCTGCATGTTGGCTGTGTGTCGGCTGCATGTTAGCTCCATGTAGGCTGCATGTTGGCTACATGTCGGCTGTGTGTTGGCTGTGTGTCGGCTGCATGTCGTCTCCGTGTCAGCTGCATGTCGGCTGTATGCCGGCTGCATGTTGGCTGCGTGTCGGCTGTGTTGGCTGCATGTGGGCTGCATGTAGGCTTCATGTCGGCTGTATGTCGGCTGCAGCTCTGTTGGACATGTATGTCGACTGCTTGTCTGCTGTGTGTTGACTGTCTGTCAGCTTTTGAGGATAAAGATGTAGCACCCTTAACAGTCCTTATAGTAAATGACACTTACATTCTTGCTAGGTTCGGAAAGCTGGATTTAGTTATTCACTCGACTCAAGTTGAGCATTGACATTTTATTATACTGCAGGAATATTTGCCTTTCACCATATACAAATCAAATACAAAAAAACAGAGCCAGAACAGAGAAGAGTCTGGACTTTGCTGAGCGACATTTGTTTGATTTCAGCGATGGTGGTACCAGCCGACCAGCTGAAGTAGAGGAGCGAAGTGCTCGCTTCGGGGCGTGTGGTTTGACCAGTGTTTGAAGATAGATGGGTGCCGTTCCATTGATGGCCTTGAAGGCCAGTGCCATCTTCTTGAATTGGATGCATGCTGCAACGGGGAGCCCGTGGAGGTCATGGAGGAGGGGGGTCACATGGGAGAATTTGGGTAGATTGAAGATAAGGCGTGCTGCAGCGTTCTGGATACGCTGCAATGGTTTAGTAGCCGAGGCCGGGAGTCCAGTTAGGAGAGAGTTGCAGTAGTGAAGGCGGGAGATGACCAGTGCTTGGACCAGGAGTTGCATTGCATCCTGTGTGAGGAAAGTCAGAATCCTGCGGATATTGTAGAGGGCAAATCTGCAGGATTGGGCCACAGCAGTGATGTTGGGGATGCAGGATAGTTGGTCATCAAGGATTACCCCCAGGTTCCTCGCTGTCGAGGAAGGCAATACTGTGATGCCCTCGACAGTGACCGACAGGTCCATGCGAGGGCAGTCTTCCCCCGGGATGAAGAGGAGTTCGGTTTTATTCAGGTTAAGCTTGAGGTGATGCGTAGTTGTCCAGACAGAGATGTCTGCCAGACTGTCCGAGATGCCAGTTCTAATGCGAGTGTCAGAGGTTGGGGGAAAAGTGAGGAATAGCTGGGTGTCATCTGCGTAACAATGGTAGGAGAATCCATGCGATGTGATTACAGAGCCTAGTGATCTGGTGTATAGTGAGAACAGAAGCGGTCCTAATACTGAGCCTTGAGGGACACCCGTGTCCAGTGAACAGGGTTTGGACATAGAGCCATTCCATGTGACCTGAAAGGTGCAATTTGTCAGGTATGATGTGAACCAGGTTAGAGCAGAGTCAGTGACGCCAAGTTCAGCCAGGGTGGAGAGGAGGATTTGGTGGTTGACTGTGTCGAATGCAGCAGATAGGTCGAGAAGAATGAGAACGGAGGAGTGGGATGAGGCTCTGGCTTCTTGAAGGGACTCGGTCACTGTGAGGAGGGCCGTCTCAGTGGAGTGAGCAGACCTGAATCCTGATTGATTAGGGTCAAGGAGGTTGTTCTGCGAGAGAAAGGATGACAGTTGATTGTAGGCAGCACGTTCCAGGGTTTTAGAGAGGAATAAAAGAAGAGATACAGGTCTGTAGCTTTGGATGTCAGCAGGGTGGGTTTTTTAAGGAGGGGCTTCACTGTATTCATCTTAAAAGCCGTTGGAATGACACCTGAGGTGAGGGAGGAGTTGATCAGGGTGGTGAGGAATGGCAAGATGTCGTGTGAGATGTCTTGGAGAAGAGAGGAGGGAATTGGATCAAGGGAGCAGGTGGTAGTACGATTAAGATGGTGGTAGTGAGCAAGGTCCTCGTCCTGGCCCGATGTGATGGGTGGTGGTTGAGATGTAATGCCTACCTCAATGGACTTCGTTCAGCTGTCCTGACGCTGCAGCTGTAGTGACAAGCTCTTAAGTGCTCTGTTTGCCTCATGCGCAGACTGAGGCCCCTTCCTCCAATCAAGTCTATTGACTACAGCTGAGCTGGCTGAAACTAGGTAATTGCCCACTCAGAAGAATTTAAACAACAAGCTATCTAGACAAGGCTAAATGTTACAACTAGCTCTACTCACAGAATGCCTAAACCCAAATCTACAATTAGCTTCTGACTTACCAACAAGATACAAAGCAGCTTCCTTCCTTTCTCCAGACAAAATGTGGTTGAAAAGAAGTTTCACTGACTGTCCTTTATGTGTTGACTGAGGCCCCTCCCTCCAATCAAGTCTATTGACTACAGCTGAGCTGGCTGAAACTAGGTAATTGCCCACTCAGTAAGATCAGCTTCACAAGAATTTAAACAACAAGCTATCTAGACAACTAGTTTCTTTTCGGCAAATAAAAACAATCTACACATGTAGTGCAGAAAGCTTCTGAATTACTATCATATCTCATCATCTCATACTACTCTTACTCTGAACATTTTCAATATATATACCATTGCAGGATACTCAGTTTATCAATTATTGTAAATGAACTGGAATACATTTACAGTATTTTAACATGACAGTTATTCACCATGAATTTACATTTGAACATAAATTAACTTATTTAATAATAATAATAATAATAATAATAATAATAATAATAATAATACATTTATTTTGTATAGCGCTTTTCAAAGGATCTCAAAGACACTTTACATGTACGGTTAAAAATCAATACATTTAAAACAAGTACTATTAAAAACAGGCAGGCTACAAGTGAGTGCATTAAAACAAGCAGGCTATTCTTATAAATAAGTTGCGTTAAAAAGATGTACTCTGAAGTTATAAAACGGTTAAAAACGAGTAATATAAAGTTATAAAACGGTTTAAAAGCAGGCACATTTAAAAACAAGTTTGTGATGCAATACAGATGAAATAGTGGATTAATGGGGGTTGAAGGCAATTCTGAAGAGGTGGGTTTTGATGAGTGATTTGAAGGTGGTCTGGTCGGTGCAGGCTCGGATGTGTGGGGGTAGTGAGTTCCAGAGGGAGGGGGCCGCAATTGAAAAGGCTCTGTCGCCCCAGGTATGGTGCTTGGTCCTGACAGGTGGGGAGAGGAGGTTTGTGTCGGAGGAGCGAAGGTTACGGGGGGGAGAGTGATGGTGGAGCAGGTCGGTGAGGTAGGAAGGGGCCTGGTTGTGGAGGGCTTTGTGGGTGACGAGGAGTACTTTGCATTCAATGCGTTGGGGAACAGGGAGCCAGTGGAGATTATGCAGAACAGGGGTGATGTGGTCACAGGAGCGGGTGTGGGTGAGGAGGCGGGCAGCAGAGTTTTGTATGTATTGCAGTTTGTCGAGGATTTTGGCAGGTGACCCATAGAGGATGCTATTGCAGTAGTCTATTCTGGATGTGATGAATGCATGAATCAAAGTTTCGGCAGCAGAGAAGGTGAGTGATGGGCGGAGACGGGCAATGTTCTTGAGGCAGTCCTGGTGGTGTGATTGATGTGTTGTTGAAATGTGAGGTTGCTGTCGAAAATGACTCCAAGGTTGTGCAGGTGTAGGGACGGGGACAGAGTGGAGTTGTCGACGGAGAGAGTGAAGTTGTGGATGTTTTTGATGAGGGATTTGGGTCCGATGATTATCATGTCTGTTTTGTCACAGTTGATTTGAAGGAAGTTGTTTTGCATCCAGGTTTTTAATTCAGTGAGGCAGGTGGTCAGAGTGGAGCAGGTGGCTGTGGTGATGGATTTGGTGGAGATGTAGATCTGGACGTCGTCAGCGTAGCAGTGGAAGTGGAGACCATGTTTGCGAATAATGTTGCCGAGGGGGAGGATGTAGAGGATGAAGAGAAGAGGACCAAGCACCGAACCTTGGGAGACGCCTTGGGACAGAGGAGCAATGGAGGAAGTGCAGTTATTAATGCTGATGAATTGTTGTCTGTTGGTGAGGTAGGAGCGGAGCCAGGAGAGTGCAGTGCCAGTGATGTTGTAGTAGTTTTCCAGACGGGAGAGGAGAATGGAGTGGTTGATGGTGTCAAAGGCTGCAGTGAGGTCAAGCATGATGAGGATGGTGAAGTGGCCAGAGTCAGAGGAGAGGAGGAGGTTGTTGGTGACTTTTAGGAGGGCTGTTTCGGTGCTGTGTTGTGGGCGGAATCCAGATTGAAATGGTACATACAGGTGATTAGAGGAGAGGTGGGTTTTGAGTTGAGCAGCGACGACACGTTCCAGAATTTTTGACAGAAAGGGAAGATTGGAGATGGGCCGGAAGTTGGACATGATGTCGGGGCTGAGACCTGGTTTCTTGAGGATGGGGGTGACAGCAGCAAGTTTGAGTGGAGTGGGGACAGAGCCAGAGATGAGGGAGGAATTTATGATTTTGACGAGGAGTGGGGTGATGGATGGAAGACAGGTTTTGATGAGAGCTGATGGGATGGGATCTAGGGTGCGGGTGGAGGTTTTCATGCCGTTGGTGAGTTGAGGTAGGTCCATGGGAGACAGCAGGGAGAACTGTGACAGGCACTGAGAGTGTGAAGGGGTGGGATCCAGTGGTGGGGTTGAGGGAGCCGGGGAGGTGGTCAGGTTGCTGTAGATGTTGTTGATTTTATTTTGGAAATGTTTCCACTGTGAAAGCTGTAGAGATGTTATCGGGGGGGTTGAGAAGTTTGTTGATCGTGGAAAAAAGAGTCTTGGGGTTGTTGGAGCCGGAGTGTATGAGGTGTGAGTGGTAAGTGGACCGGGCTGTGTTGAGAGCAGTTTTGTATATATGGAGAAAGTCTGTGTAAGCGTGGAGGTGAACTGTTAGGCCGGTTTTATTGTAGAGTCTTTCCAGTTGTCGTTTGCGGGATTTCATTTGATGGAGTTCAGGGGTGTACCAGGGAGCTGAGTGGGTGAAGGTGACTGTTTTGGTTTTAGTGGGAGCCAGTAGATTGAGACAGGAGGAAAAAGTGTTGTTGTAGTAGTCCACAAGGTTGTTGGGATCATCAGACAGGGGGGGAGGAGAGATGGATATTGCACCGGTGAGAGAGGCTGAGAGGGCTGAGGGGTTGATGACTTGATATTTCTGAATGAGGTTTTGCGTTTATCTTTTGGGATAGGGATGGGGATGTTGAGGTCGATGATGATGGCGAGATGGTCGGAGATGTGGAGGTTGATGCTGGAGAGATGGTTTAGTGTGAGTCCAGTGGAGCAGACCAGATCGAGGATGTGACCATGGGAGTGGGTGGGGCAGTTGATATGCTGTGCGAAGTTGAAGCAGTGTAACAGTTCCAGGAATTCAGTGGCAGGTTTGCAGTTGGTGTCATTGATGTGAAATTTAAAATGTCAGAGGAGGAGGACAGAGGGTGAGATGGCGCAGAGCTGGATGAGTAAATCCGTGAAGTCTGAGACAAAGGTGGGATTTGGTTTGGGAGGGCGGTAAATGATGGCAGTGACAAGTGGAGTAGGACCAGGGAGTTTGAGGGCAAGATGTTCAAAGGATGGGGCGGCTGGGGTGGAGATGGTGGTGATTTTGATGTCTTTTCTGTGGATGGCAGCCAGGGCCGGCTCTTCGCGGCGCCCCTCCAGCAAAAAAAAAAACAAAAACATTTTTTTTGCTGTTTGCTGTTGTTGTTCAAATTAAACATGTGTGATTGTTCATTTGGCTGGTGTAATTCGTGTGTGTGTGTGTGTGTGGTGTGTGTGTGTGTGGGGGGGGGGGGGGGGCACCGGAGAGCAATCTCGCCTAGGGCACAAAATTAGGTAGAGCCGGCCCTGATGGCAGCAATACCGCCACCCCGTCCTTCAAGGCGGGGTTTGTCCGTGTATGTGAATCCTGTGGGTGTGATCTGGTTAAGTGAAAAATAGTCCCGGGGGTTTTTGCCAGGTTTCAGTGATGCAGAAGAAGTCCAGTTTATTGTCAGTGATTAATTCATTCAGAATGAGAGTTTTATTACTGAGTGAACGTGTGTTGAGCAGAGCCATTTTCAGGTGTCGTTGTTTTTGGGTTGGTTGGGAGGACTGAGGGAGAGGACGGAGGTTGGAAAGATTCACGTGTGGTTTATTGTGATGACGTAGTGAGGGAATACGGATAGAGGCTCTGTGGGTGATTATGGTTTGTATGGGTTGAATTTCTGGTGACGGGTGTGGCCTGCAGGGGGAGCCAGCGGGGGGAATAGTGCTGTGGGTTGGTGGAGCTAACATCAACAAGCTAACCTTGAGGCCTAGCCTTTAGCATGTAGCTTACCGGAGTTCACTCAAAGGCTCATACAATAAAGCAGCTCCTCTTGGCATTACAATAGACACGTCTCGTTCCTAACAAGCAAGCGACCAGTTATGATATTAGGGGATTTATAATCATTTTGCAGCTTCTAGACCATATTTCCTCAACAGGGCTTGTCGGCTAGCGGTGGGTGCGCTGGCTCGGTTCAGAGTGAGCACCCGCTGCGTGATCATGGCAATGACCACAGAGCTAGTGTACCACCTAGTGTTGGAACATGATGTCACATTTAAATTACATATGGGTCTAGTTACCATGTGAGTTACAAAGACAAAAGCAAAGAAGCAGAACTTGTGTCTCCCACAGTGTAATGTCTTGGTAACAAGAGTGAAAAATCTGAACATGAGATGACATCAGCGTTGGCAATGAGTGTGACCCCAAGCCTTTTCTCAGTGCTTCCAGAAATCCACCTCCCTGAGCCAAACAGTGTGCTGGATCATGGCTGCAGGCCTCCTTCTACAATAACAATCCATTATCTCTCACACATTTCATTCTGAGGTGGCTTTCTCCAGAAAACTGGACAAGATGACAGCTTTGCATATGACCCAGATATAATTTATTTATATGATGGTATTGGTCTAGATGCATTTCCTCAAAAGTGAAGCTGACATTTCCAGTTGGGTTCTGCACATGGTCCAGGCAAGGAAAACAAAGTAGAAAAATCACCTCATCTTCTCCCTCAGGAGAGAACTAAACATGTGTGAAACGCATTATGGTCAAAGTTAAACACTCTGCAGTTGCTTGAGGAGGAAGAAGACTCTTATCTGTTTTGTTTGATGAGAATAATGCCAAAGATGAGTTGTCACAGGATTACACAGTGACTATTTAGAAGCAGGATTCTGTTAGGCTGTGCACATGTTTCAGTCTACTTTTAGCAGAACAAGGAGTGAATCTGCATCTGATAGCAGCAACAATGTGTAAGAAGGATGGGTGAACACCAGCAGGATTAGGAGCTAGTTTACTGATAAAATTGCCAAAGACAGCGTCATGATAATCCTGTCTTCTGGCCGACTCAGGATCTTTGATCCCTCTCTGAATTCATATGCATGAATGTATAGAAAGAGTAAGAGATAACAAGACTGCAATGCCCTGATTGCTGGATTTCCATACGGCACATTAGCTTTAATCACACACGTATTGATTAGTCCCAAAACATGAAACATACAGTGGATATGCCACGTTCAAAGTCTCACATGAAATATAGAAGTTCAATTAAAAGATGAGAGTACGCAGCAGTGTTTTAATGAGTTTTATAGTGGCTGCCGGATCAACTTCATGTGTCAATATCCCACTCTGTCTCACTCCATCTCACTATATTTCACTCTGTCTCACTCCTTCTCACTCTGAGTCTCTGTCTCACTCCATCTCACTGTCTCACTCCAACTCTGTCTCACTCCGTCTCACTTTATCACTCCGACTCTCTGTGTCTCACTCCGTCTCACTTTCTCACTCAGTCTCATTCCATTTCTCTTCATCTCAATGTGTCTCACTCTGTCTCACTGTGTGCCTCAGCGCCTCGTTGTCAGTGAACGTCTGACGCTCTCGGCATCCAATGTAAATGAAGTACGACCTTCAAGACGTTCTCCTTGATGCCATACGAGAACCATTTTAAGGTCTACAGAAAAGTTTTCATCCCATCAGCTACTGTCTATTTAACATATAGTTGACATCAAAATGAACTTGTGTTCAGGGCGGCCGGTGGTGCAGTGGTTAGGGCAGCCACTCCATGTACAGAGGCTCAATGTCCTCGACGCAGTGGTCCCGGGTTTCCCGCATGTCTTCTCTCTCTCCCTGTTTCCACACTGTCTGAATAAAATAATAAAAAGGCTTGAAAGGCACTCTAGCCGAAAAAATAATCTTAAAAAAAAAATAAAAAAATGAACTTGTGTTCCCACCAATTGCAGTTACAGACAAAAGGGCAGTATTACCATAGGAATCCTCTCTGCTTGAATTAAATAGCATTTGATTTGTCTCCGATATGTATGGATTTTATTGGTTTATTGTCTTGAAACACAGCATTCATGTAGCATCCTCCCAAACAACTGGTAGGAGCACTAAATGCCGAAATGAATATATATATATTGCCAAAAGTATTCACTCACCCATCCAAATCATTGAAATCAGGTGTTCAATCACTTCCATGGCCACAGGTGTATAAAAGCAAGCACCTAGGCATGCAGACTGTTTCTACAAACATGTGTGAAAGAATGGGTCGCTCTCAGGAGCTCAGTGAATTCCAGCGTGGTACTGTGATAGGATGCCACCTGTGCAACAAGTCCAGTCGTGAAATGTCCTCACTCCTAAATATTCCACAGTCAACTGTCAGTGGGATTAGAAAAAGCGAATGGAAGCGATTGGGAACGACAGAAACTCAGCCAAGAAGTGGTAGACCACGTAAAGTGACGGAGCGGGGTCAGCAGATGCTGAGGCACATAGTGCACAGAGGTCACCAACTTTCTGCAGTCAATCACTACAGACCTCCAAACTTCATGTGGCCTTCAGATTAGCTCTAGAACAGTGTAGAGAGCTTCATGGAATGGGTTTCCATGGCGATCAGCTGCATCCAAGCCATACATCAGCAAGTGCAATGCAAAGCGTCGGATGCAGTGGTGTAAAGTACACTACACTACACAACACTATAATAAATATTTTATTTTCAGCTCTGTACTTATTTGAACTTGATGTTCTTATAAAGCTGCAGCAGACTCAGAGTCCAATGACACAAAAATGACTTTATAATGTGTTTAAAACATTTGAACGTATCATCCCTTAAATTATTCACCAATCAATGTTAGAGTATATACAATAGAAATAATAGTTTCCTCTGTAAACATTCAATACAAGTAGCCTACAATAGGGGGCGTGGCTATGGCGCGGAGCTGAGCGGTCGCAACTACAACACGCTCTCCGCTACTATCGGCTAAATTGAATTATACGAACTATAACAAAATACGAAATACGAACACATACTTTTTCTAAACTAAAGTTAAAGATATCCGTCACCAAGATATGTCACCCAGACCACCCAAAACAGCCTCGGGCAACCTGGAAAAGGCTCAGAACAAGACGGACCAACACTGCATCGGATTTTCGTCCCTGTAAACGCCCGAAAATCTCCCTAATTTTTGGGAGTTAACGACAATTTACAGGCTGCGAACGCCGCGTTCGTCTGTGCCGAAAATTGTCGGAAACGAACCACAGCGAAGGCTCTAATTAGCATATGAATAGCAGCGAAACGAGAAGCCCCTGGCTGCAGTACGCAGATCGGGGCGTGGCTCAACGTGGGTGGAGTTAAACGTTTGACTCCGCCCACCGCGCGGGCGCCATCTGGTGGCGGAGTTTGGGCAGCACATTCTCAAACATCAATGCAGCACCTACGGCCAGAGTGGCATAAAACCCACGCATTGATGTAGAATAACGATACAATTTCAATTCACGTGTTAGCTGGATTTCATTAAAATACAGAGAGAGAGAGCTAATAATTAAGTCAAATGTATTAGGTACCATTGTTTGATCAGCTCTGTCCCGATATGCCACACCTCTGGGTTTAGCTCAAAACACTTTTGTATGGGGGGACCTTTCATTATGATTTATATCAGGATCAGGTCCTCCACCAAAGGTGTAGTTCTTTGGTAAAAAAAATATATTTTTGTAGCTTAAATGTAAAAACCAGCCAACACAATAATAGTAATAAATAATAATAACAAAATAATGGTAATACGTGTACATTTTCATGAGCCCTCACAACTTCACACACACCTTTTTACTGAGGTTCAGCTCCTACTGAACTCGTAACCTGTGTTCCTCTGGCCAGCTGAACTGGAACAGTGAAGTGAAATCAGGACTTAATATTGGGCTTCTTTTTTTACTCTAAGTCCATTATTTGTTTCTTTGGGGGCTCCAGCATGCTCCTCCACTTGGTGTATTTGTAAATGCCTTATAAATTGCAAGCTATTTATAACTGTTGCTGCACAATAGCAGCAATGAAAGTGTGTTGCCGTCCGACAACTTAAGCCACACTTGATTATTGTGAATTCTCTAAGAAAGGAATGAAGGGAACATGATTCATATTTGTAAACAAATACTACTGTAATTAATTAATTTGTGTAATATGTAAGAAAAGCACCTTTGTGTTTGACTGAGGAATGGCCTTCTATATGGTTATCAACCATAGGTTTTGCACCCTTGTATTTACAAAAGGGACAGTGGAAAAGTCCCCCCCCCCCCCCCCCAATCTAAAATTCAGCATTTTCTAATTTGTTAAGCCTGCTTTACCTAATTCTTGCTACTTAGCATGTAATAACTATCACAAAAACGTAACAAAACACTAACAAATGAATCGTACATATATATTAAACTAAAACTCAGAAAAATACAGATTTATATCATTTCCCCCCCAAAAGTATAATATTTTGTCCCGACTATAACTTGTTTTAAACCTGCTTTACCGTATTCTTGAAATATAATAACTGGTTTATATCATTTTTCCCCAAAAGTATAATATTCCTCCCCCCACACTGCAAAAAAGTAAATACATACAGCATAACTTATTTTAAAATGAAATTATGTTAATTCCTTCTTTGTCTGTCACAAATATTGCAAAGTAGCAAGTTAAAACACAACAAAACACCTTGCTTACCTCCATTTTGCCAGCTGTACTGCCTCTTCTGTCCTGTACTGCTTCGTCTCCGTCAGACACGTCCTCTTCTTCAGGGGTTGTGCGCGATTTCCGCCACCAGATGGCGCCCGTGCAGTGGGCGGAGTCAAACGTTTAACTCCGCCCACGTTGAGTCACGCCCCGATCTGCGTACTGCAGCCAGGGCTACTTGAGCGAAACCGCGCCTGGCCAGAGATGGCTTGAATATCCTCACTCTGGATTGGATGAAACCACTAGTTTTAAACAAGTATAATCGCTCGTGATTGGTTGGCAGATCTGGTCATTATAAATGTAAAGCCAACCCACGTTGGTAGATCTGTCACTATTGGTCAACCTGATGAGTCATTATAAATGTAAACCCCACCCCCATTGGCAGATGTGTTACTATTGGTCACACTGGGTCTTTTAAACAAGAATAATCACTAGTGATTGGTTAGCAGATCTATCACTATATATATATATATATATATATATATATATATATATATATACACACATATATATATATATACACACATATATTTATTTTTATTTATTTATATATTTATAAATATAAATATGAATGAATTTATTGAGGAAAGGAAAAATTGCCAGGAGGAAGTATTCAAAGAAAGAGCTTTATTGACAACACAACAAACAAATGAACTGGTGACATTCTGTCCGAATTTGGTCAATTTTACAGCCGCCTGCGGTGCGTGGCCCTGTACTTGGGAGTCTTCTCTAATCGCGACTGTAGAGTCGCACAGAGCTCGGTGAGCTCCTGGCTACGAGAGGATGGAGGTCGCACAATCCATCCAGACACCCCGCCAACGACGCCGTCCTCCTCATCAGACATCATGTCTGTGGTGCCGCACTTCCAACGGTCCACCTCATAGCCAGCAAGCACACTCCGTCTCGCTTCCAGCAGCTGTAAAACAATCAATAAAGACAATCAGTACTGCGCGATGCACTGCGCATGGACACAACACATCTATTAATGCACCTGAAAAATAGGTTTAGGTAGGTTTGGTCACATTGACCAAAAACGGATCTAATAAATCTAATAAGTCTTACCCTCTTTCTCCTGGAACGACTCCGAGCTGACGTCTTCACAGCTTCCGCCTGCGATGTGAGATCAGGCTGTGTGTGTCTGAAGCTCCTGCGTACCGTTTCATAGTATGTCTTACAGGCAGCTGGAAAACAATTAAATGAGTGGTATGAATAAGAAAACTTAAGTCACAGTAAAATTAAAACAAGGAAGAAGAAAACAGTAAAAGTTACTTACACACAATGGCGTCACTATCGGCGTCATAGAAATCCGGACTTGCGGACAAAGCTCCGAGCAAGTAAGAGGTCACAGCTTCGTTATGAGGCGAGGTTCGTCTGTGAAAACAAAATGAACAGTTAAGATCGGTATCTACTGTTAACGCATCTATTTCCTTATACAGCAGAATGAAAGCATATTCTTTAAATCGTACCCTTGCTCCGGTTCGTAGCGCCTACAATTCGTCTCCGAGTTGTGAAGACGGCGTACTGCTTCCTGTAAAAGACCAACAACATACACTTAACAAAGCAACTTAACGTTACACTGGTTCCTCTCTCTTGTTCTTTTACAAGGCTACTATGCTACTTTTAGCTTGGACTATTAGCTTTTAAGCTACTTTTAGCTTGGCTAGCAGTCACCGAACATATTCTTACCGCAATCATCCTGAGAGTCTCCAGCAGTCCTGGATATAAGAATTATAACATTTAAACCACATTTTCTTAAGTGAAGCCTCTCAGAGCAGCATCCCTCTTGCCGGTGAACGTGGACGTCTCCTCATCGTTCCCCCCACTGAATGAGGCGCCCGGTGTCTGCATCCGTCCCTTTAACGGACAACGGTGCACGGCGTTATTAATCACCGTTAGTAAATATATAACCACGGTTTAACATAAGCACTATATTATTAGTTAACGTCGGTAAAAACGGCACATTTTCCGCTTCGCTTGCGCTCGCTAACCTCTATGGTAAATTAGCGTCAGTAGGCTAGCCGGCTAGCAGGGCCTTCGATTCGTAACGTTAACGTACAATGCCAACAACAATAAAGTAACGTTCATTATCAATACGATTTAAAAGTCAGCTGGAAACATAAAAGTCATGTTACAGTATACTTACATGTGTACGCGGTTTGTGTCGGGCTCCTCGCCAGAATCACCGCAGTCGTCCGCCATTACCCAAAACTTGTGAAGTCAGACGAACCGCAATGCATTTTGGGAAGTTGAGTAGATTTAGCAAGGTCCGCTGTACTCAGAAATTCTTGCCAATGCAGTATACATCCGGGCATTTCTCGCGTGCACAAATTCACATACTATTGTATGTGAATGCACTACGTACTCAAATTACGTCACAATTAAGTACGAGTAGGACGTTAGTACGGCATTTCGAACACAGCCGAGATCTATGATCTATGAACCCATCCTTGACCCTCTAGCAGAACTACGACCAGCCATTATAAAGCAGTTTATAGTTGTTAATGTTGTGTCAAAAGGTACTGCATTTAAACATGTTACTGCGCAAGTTTCCTGGCTTCATCCCCATCCGGACAGACATTTTTATGGAAAGCCAATAGAAGTTTGGAGCTTGCAGGGAACAGACACGTCATACCCAGCATCATTTCTGCCTGTTGAGCGCATTGCTGGGAGATGTGTGGTTAACACATCCACTGTGCATTTAAGCAAGACCAAAGAAAGGGTCACTGTAGTCATGCCACTATGCACAGTGATTGAGCTCTAGGAGACTGTGATGTTGTTTGCATGAATGTACATTTTACCTTTGTGGCAAAGCCTGATTAAAAGTAATTGTTGAAGCAAATAGTTTTGTGTATCTTTGAATGAAGATGAAATGAAGTTATATCTTTGAATGAAGATGAAATGAAGTTAACACCTTTCAGAAAAATGTCACCTGGGGGAAAACTCCCCCTGCTACCCTGATTTGCATTTGTATAGCTCACAGCATTTTCATTTACATGTTAAAGCCTCCCCTAGGATTACGGGGAGGGGGGTCATGGGGGGACAACTGCCAAGCAAGGCCCACGTCAATTCCCGGCAATTTACGTCAGTTTTCGGTGTTTCCTGCAAATTGCCGTTTGCAGTCGTAAACCTGAACTTCCACGGCAATTTACAGGGCCGCTAACTGACAAAAATCCCACTTTTCATGCAGTGCAACTCGAAAAAACGGGTGGATGCTAGCACGCTAGCTACTGACGTGCAAGCACCGGGAGCAGCAGGGATCTTGGAAGCAATTGCCGCTCTGAAAAACGGCTTCAGCTCCAAATTTGACGGGGTTCTATTTGCAATAAATGGGATCAAGTCGGACATCAAAGACTTTTCAGGCAGACTAGGGCAAGCAGAGGACCGGATCGGTGACATGGAGGATGCTCTTGCCGGTGAGGAAACCAAAGTCGTGGCACTAGAGAAACAGGTGTGTGAGCTCACCTCCAAAATAGACGATCTTGAAAACAGGAGCCGCCGATCCAACCTTAGATTGGTGAATCTCCCGGAGAACGTTGAAAAAGGCAATGCAACTGCTTTTCTGGAAAAGTGGCTGCCCGACATCCTGAGCCCAGAGACCTTCCATACACCACCGATTATCGAAAGAGCCTACAGGCTGCCGGGGGCGCCACGATCCACTACACCGCGAGTCATGATTTTGAAGTTCTTAAACTTTCAAGATAAGATCCGTGTCATGTAGGCAGCCAGAAAGAAAGGCAAGACCTTGTTTGCAGGCCACCATGTCATGTTTTTCCACGACATCTCCACCGAACTTCACAAGAAAAGGAAGCGCTTTAATGATGTTAAACAACGTCTACAATTCAATTCAATTCAATTTTATTTATAGTGTCAAATCACAACAGAAGTCATCTCAGGACACTTAACACATTGAGCAGGACTAGAATACGCTCAAAATTTCAAGAGTCAACACAATTTCAAATTCCCAACATCACCCAGGGGCAAGCGTTACAGGAAAAAAACTGCCTTAATAGGCTTTTAGGCAGAAATCTCATGCAGCCCAGGCCCTTGGGTTCCAACTGCATTTGGTGTTGGTAGTATGGTAATAGTAGCATTAACAGCAGTGGTGGTATTAACAGAAGCAATAGTATCAACAGTAGTAGTCCATGGCAGCAGGCACAGCCATGCCGAGATGGATCCATCCCAACCACGTCGCCGTAGACCAGAAAGCAGGAGTAGTTGAGCAGTCACACAGCGGGCAGGTGGAGCTACAATGTGGTGTTTCATCATCAGGCCAGTTAGCAGTCGGCAGCGGTCAGGACCTCAGTGGACTCTGCTGGACCAGAAAGCATAGCCAGACTCCCGGGAGTAGTCAAGTTAGTGACAGTAGAGATGACGATTTTAGTCAATTACTTTAATTAAAAATATTGGCGGTAAGAGGCAAACAAGACCACAACATTGGTGCAGTCCGGATCAGGTTCCACCACGGTCCAGGGAGACCTGCTAGGCAAGAGAGCACAGGGAGAGAGAGAGAGAGAGAGAGAGAGAGAGGCTCAGTGTGCCACTATAACCCCCTAGCAGTCTAGGCCTATAGCAGCTTAACCAAGACCCTAGCTATAAGCGGTGTCAAAGAGAAAGGTTTTAAGCCTACTCTTAAATGTGGGAACAGTGTCTGCCTCAGGAACCAGAACCGGAAGACGATTCCACAGAAGAGGAGCTTGATGGCTGAAAGCTCTGGCCCCTGTTCTAATTTTGGAGACTTTAGGAACTACAAGTAACCCTTTATTCAGAGAGCGTAGTGCTCTAGGAGGACAGAAGGGTTTAATGAGCTCTTTAAGATATGATGGTGCCTGTCCATTAAGAGCCTTGTAAGTGAGGAGAAGGATTTTAAATTATATTCTGGATTTTACTGGCAGCCAGTGCAGAGAAGCTAATACAGGAGAAATGTGACCCCTTCTTCTGGTTTTAGTCAGAACACGAGCTGCAGCATTCTGGACCAGCTGGAGAGATTTAAGAGATTTATTAGAGCAGCCTGATAATAAAGAATTACAATAGTCCAGCCTTGAGGTAACAAATGCATGGACGAGTTTTTCTGCATCTTTTTGAGACAGCATTGGCCTAATTTTAGTAATGTTACGCAGGTGAAAGTAGGCTGTCCTCGTGGTTTGTTTAATATGCGAGTCAAAGGACAGGTCCTGATCAAAGATAACTCCAAGGTTTCTTACAGTAGTATTTGAGGCGATGGCAATCCCATCAATAGTCGCTATATCTTTAGACAGCGAGCTTCGGAGGAGTTTAGGCCCAAGTACAATAACTTCCGTTTTATCGGAGTTTAACATCAGGAAATTGCAGGTCATCCAGGATTTTATGTCATCCACACATGCCTGGAGTTTAACTAGCTGATTGGTTTCTTCAGGCTTGATCGATAGATATAACTGAGTATCATCAGCATAACAATGGAAGTTTTTGGAGTGTCCTCTAATAATGTTGCCTAAAGGAAGCATATATAAGTTGAAAAGAATTGGTCTGAGCACAGAACCTTGAGGAACACCGTATTTAACTTCAGTGTGCCTGGAGGATTTTTCATTGACATGCACAAACTGAGATCGATTGGATAAATAGGACTTAAACCAGCTTAATGCGGTTCCTTTGATGCCAATTAATTTTTCCAGTCTACATATTAGAATCTCATGGTTAATGGTGTCAAATGCAGCACTAAGATCTAGCAGAACAAGTACAGAAACCAGTCCTTTGTCAGAAGCAATAAGAAGGTCATTTGTAATTTTCACCAGAGCTGTCTCTGTACTATGATGTACTCTAAATCCTGACTGGAAGTCCTCAAGTAGACTGTTATTGTTGAGAAAGTCACAGCTGATTGGCGACTACTTTCTCAAGGATCTTAGAGAAAAGGAAGATTTGATATTGGTCTGTAGTTTGATAAAACCCCTGGATCTAGAGTAGGCTTCTTAAGAAGAGGTTTAATTAGAGCTACTTTAAATGACTGTGGCACATAGCCTGTTAATAAAGACACATTGATCATATCTAATAGTGACGCGCGCTGTTTTTATTTTCCTCTATTAAAGATGAGTAGTAGGCTGCTCTGGCATTACGGAGAGCCTTCTTATATATTTTAAGACAGTCTTGCCAAACTAGGCGGGATTCTTCCAGTTTGGTGGAGCGCCAGATGGTTTCAAGTTTACGCAATTTTTGTTTTAATTTACGAGTTTGGGAGTTATACCAGGGAGCTAACTTCCTATGCTTTATAGTTTTCTGTTTTAGCGGAGCAACAGAGTCGAGAGTCGTTCGCAGTAGGCTTCCAGATTCATCTATAAGAGAATCGATCTGGGAGGGACTAAGATTAACATAAAAGTCCTCCGTTTCATTAAGACATGGAAGTGAACTCAAGACTGGCGGAATTACTTCCTTAAACTTAGCTACTGCTCTATCCGATAGACACCGAGAGTAGTAGCTTTTTCCTAGAGGAGCGAAGTCCAGCAGCAATAAGTCAAAGGTTATCAAGTAATGGTCAGATAAAGAAGAATTTTGAGATAAGATTATTAAGTTTTCGATTTTTCAACCCCATAAGATAAGACAAGGTCGAGAGTGTGGCTATGACAGTGAGTTGGTTTCTGTACACTCTGACTGAAGCCAATAGAATCTATTAAGGAAGTAAATGCTACACTAAGGCTGTCATTTACAACGTCCACATGGACATTAAAATCCCCCACAATAATTACTTTATCTGATTTAAGGACTAAACTTGATAGCAACTCAGAGAATTCAGATAGGAATTCAGAGTATGGACCAGGAGCACGATACACAATAACAAACAGAATTGGCTGCATTGTTTTCCAGTTTGAGTGCGAAAGGCTGAGAATCAGACTCTCAAATGAGTTATAATTTAGTTTTGGCTTCGGATTGATTGACAGGCTTGAATCAAAAATGGCTGCAACTCCTCCTCCACGTCTGCTGCCTCGAGATATATGAGTATTAATATGGCTGGGAGGACTAGCTTCGTTTAAGCAAACATAGTCTTCATCACGCAGCCAGGTTTCAGTCAGGCAGAATAAATCAATATGATTATCTGATATTAAGTCGTTGACTAATACTGCTTTGGATGAGAGAGATCTAATGTTTAAGAGTCCACATTTAATTCTCTTATTTTGTTTTACTACATCGGAAGTGCAAATTTTTATTAGGTTTTCATGTGAAATCTCTCTTCTGTTTGACCTAATTAATTTGGTTGGTCGGGGGACAGACACCGTTCTTATGTGGTTTTGGTTTTGGGTGGGTGACTGCTCTAAAGGAGGCGCAGAGAAGTGTGTAAGACTGCAACTCTGCTTCCTGGTCTCAACACTGGTTTGTCATGTTCTAGGACTACCAATGAGATCAGCAATGTTTCTAGATAGGAGAGCAGCTCCATCCAAAGTGGGGTGGATGCCATCTCTCCTGATCAGACCAGGTTTTCCCCAGAAAGGCTGCCAATTATTAACGAAGCCCACATCGTTATCTGGACACCACCTCGACAGCCAGCGGTGGAAAGATGACGTGCGGCTATACATGTCATCACTAGTAAAGTTTGGCAGGGGACCAGAGAAAACTACGGAGTCCGACATCGTTGAGGATTGTTGGTGTGGAACCGTGCTTCCAAATCATTTATCCTCGCCTCCAAAGCAAAAAGTGAACTACATTTATTACATGTACCGTTATCAGTAAAGGAGGCAGAGTAGTAGCTGAACATCAGACACACCGGGCAGGAGAGAAGAGAAGGAGGACAGGGAAAGAGAGAAGCCATCATAGCCGCTAGGCTAGCTGTTGCGCTAAAGTAGCTAGCAGAGAGAGCGCGTAAACAACAGCAAATTTAGCGAGGCAACTCAGAGGGCCCTAGTTTCGTAGACCAGGCGCAGTCAGCTTTCAGCGCACCTGCGCCGCGCCGACGGGGTGTGTCCGCCTGGACTTTGCAAGTTTCGTGCACCGCGCAGGCTCGCGCAGGCACACCTCCCGTCTCGCCCACCGGCGCAAGTGGGAAAGAGGGAGGAGAAGAAGGCGTGAGTGGGAGACGAGGAGGAGACGAGGCGTGGACTGGGATTAATACAGCCGATTCAGATCTTCACCAATCAAATGAGCTCCTCTCCTCTCCTTTAATGCGTTAGGGGAGGTTCAGTGCAAGTTCCGTCACTTGACAACCCGATGACAGAAGCAGCGCCGGCGCTCCCATCATAATAATATCATAATAATAACAATGCCGATATTATAAAAAACAGGAGAGAGAGAGGGAGATGTTTTGGTCCGAGAGGCTGAGTTTCCGTTACGCGTGCCATCCGCCTTTGATCTGACGTCAGATGTGACGGGACAATCTATATAGATATAAATTCACGTGTTGATTCAATTAGTTGCATTAAATAGTGTTTGTTGTGATTATTTATTGCATTTAAATGTGCCTGGAACTGTGGAAACCTGCCTGTGAGGTCTCGGTGACGTGTGCGCACTGCGCGCCGGTCCGCCAAACTTCCGATCCGCCAGCTGTGATTCGCATTGAATCAATGGACTTTATTTACGCCTTGCGCCTTGCGCCGAAAGTAGACCAGGTCGGAGCTGGCGAGCTTTCAGCGCAGTCTCGGCGAGGCTTTTTGCCACGAAACTTCCGCTACGCCAAGCTGAATCTGTGACGCCTCCCCCTGCTGCGCCGCCACACCCATCTTGGCTGCGCGGGTCGAAACTTGCACTGCGCCGGCTGCGCCAACCTGCGCCGCCCTGCGCTGGTCTACGAAACTAGGGCCCAGAGAGTGAGCGATGTGTCTGCTGAAGCAGGGATAGCGTGTGCTTAGTTTAAACTTGGCGGTAGTTAGCCGCTGAACAGGGAAACTACATTAAATTAACAGAGTTAGGCTAGCTAGGGGTTTAGCTCAGGAGGTAGAGCGTTCGGCTGGCAACCGCAAGATTGCTGGTTCGATCCCCGGCTCCTCCTAGCTAAGTGCCTGGTGTGCCTGGTGTCCCTGAGCAAGACACCTCACCCCAATTGCTCCTGACGAGCTGGTTGTCGCCCTGCGTGGTTGACTCCGCCGTCAGTCTGTGAATGTGTGAGTGAATGGGTGAGTGACAGTCATTCCTGTAAAGCGCTTTGGAGAAAAGCGCTATATAAATGAGGCCATTTACCATTTAGAGAGAAAAAACACAGCCTGTAGCGACTATCACAGAGAAACAGGAAATGACGCGAAGCGCTTACCGTCAGAGAAGTCTACGTGACCTGAAGATTGACTACGGCTTCATCTACCCTGCTAAACTCAGGCTGCTCCACGAAGGGAAACCTCACGTGTTTGCTGACCCCGCGGGTGTGGAAGCGTTCATCAACGATCTGGAAATCTAGCTGACTGGCCTCGTCGCTAGAGACTACACCAGGATGACCACTTTCAGTGACTGAACTCATTATTGACAGCAGACGAGGTGAACACTCAACCTGAACTTTTCTTCTAATTTATTGAGGAAAGGTACTCTCTGTTTCTCACAAGTTGCAATGATGCCTTTTCACAGCTGTTGTTGTTAAAGGGATAGTTCAGAATTTTGGACATAAGACCTATTTTCCAAGTGAGCCGGTGTGTTCGAGACATCTGGAGACGTTTTCAAGAAATTTCATTCAGTTCTTCTAGTTGCCGAGTTTGCTTATGCTATGGCTAGCGCAAGTCAATAGTTCTTAGCTAGCATGGCATTAAAAACAGTCTTGCCCACTCCACAGTGCACCCGAGGCAAATCCATTGTAACGGCAGACTATCGATGTACATATGTGTTGATAGAATGTTTGAAATAAAACCAACCTTGCATTTTTAAGGATTTATGTCTCAGCAGCAGCAGCAGCAGCATGTCATACTTCCTAGTAGGCTATGGCAGTGGCGGAGTGATATCACCTAGCACTTATAAGTTACCGGTTCTATAATAGTTTGTTTACCTGCTGTCATTGCTACAGACGCAGAGTAGCCTGCAGTGCTAGTTTCTTCAATCTCACAGAAATGGACACTTTTGGAGAATATACTGAAACTTTTGAAGACTCTGATGAGGAGTTTTTTTCCACCCAAACCCAACCGTACCTGTACAAGCCTGAATATACAGAGGAAGAATTGCGCGAGAGGGATGCTCAAAAGGCAGAACGTGAACGAGCGTCTGTGGAGACCAAGATAGCCCCCGCTGGAGCTGAGAACCGGGACCGAACAAACGGAGACTGGTGGTGCCAGGAGGGAATCCCCCGCAACGCGTCCGAGGGTTTACGGGTCTACGGACGGAGCAGAGGTCCGGGTTCGCGGTGCGTAATTGTGGGTTCGCGTGGCAGTGGGCAGTGTTTGCGTGAGGTCCAAGCGCTTTTCACCCAGGTCTGAGGGCATGAGTCCCGACAATTCGTCCCGGTTCGATTGCCTATTTACGGGCAGTATTTCGGGCGGCGCGTCTTAAGAGTTTTGAGTCCGACGGAGCAAAGTAAAGTTCCGCTGCTGCTGAGAAACTAGTTCCTCAAAAAATGGATGATTCATGCGATGCGAGGTTAGTTTTGTTTCAAATATTATTCTATCAACACAGATATGTACATCGACAGTCTAGTGTTTTAATTGATTTGCCTCGGGTGCACTGTGGAATGGGCAAGACTGTTTTTAATGCCTGTCTAGCTAAGAACCATTGATTTGCGCTAGCCATAGCATAAGCGAACTCGGCAACTAGAAGAACTGAATGGCCCCCTTGGAAATTAGGTCTTATGTCCAAAATTCGGAACTATCCCTTTAAGCGTTTATTTTGTAACAATGGGTTATGTCCCGACTCTCTGTTTGGTTAGGTCGTACTTTACAGTACTGTTTACAGACGTGGTTTTAGAATCACATACCAAACAGATACACACATGTTACTACATTTAATTTGTTCGTTTATTGTTTTAAGATAAATTGTGAGCGGAGGATTTGCGTGTTTACTTTTTGACTCCGGCTCTTATCTGCTATTATTAGTGGACCAGTTGAGCGCCTAGTTCGCTCTTAATGTTTCTAGGGAAAATACGATGTCTCGTAGGGGTAATAAATGTTATAAATGTACATTATATTTTGAAGAATGGGATAACAACATACGATCTAATCACTTTAAGCTTACGGTTTACGAATGCATCGGTGCTTATTTTTATTACATCTATGGCAAGCCTTTTATTCCTTACATTTGATTTTGCACGATATGACTTCTAATGCTTATTTAATGTTCACGTCCTGGAACGTTAGAGGCTTGGTTAAGTTGGCCAGAATAAAGCAAGTAATTAATAGGCTCAAACAACTTAAATCATCAGTTATATTTCTCCAAGTTATCAGATGAAGTGATAAAAATAAGGAGGAGATGGCCAGGTCAAGTAATCTCAGCTTCCTACCTGTCACACACCCGAAGTGTGATGATCATGATTCATATATCTGTACCCTTTGAGATAGACAACATCATTTGTGATATAGGGGGTAGATATCTGGTTGTCCAAGGCACATCGATAAATGAAAAGATTAACCTGATTAATGTACTGTATATGCCCCAAATGACAATAACCCCAAATTCTTTGAAAACTCTTTTATTAATAGCCTCTCTCCCAGGGAAAGCTCTTATAGCAGGTGACTTCAACTGCACGTTAGATCCTAAATTGGATCGTTCGTCTGGGTTGGACTCTTCTCATGTGCAGAGTAGGAAGAAATTATTACAGTATGTAAATGATCTGAACTTATGTGACCCCTGGAGGAGACTAAACCCTGATAAATTAGAATTTTCCTGTTACTCTCCCCGTTTTAAATCATACTCACGCATAGATTATTTTCTTATTTCCTGCTCCATGTTCCTCTCTGTGATGGATTGTAACTACAACAGTATATTACTATCGGACCATTCTCCTACCTCACTTGTATACAAACTTAGAGGGCTGGTTAAACTCACCTCAGATGGCTCTCCGATTCAAATTTCCTGCTTTTCTTAGAGGCACAAATTGAGACATTTTTCAACATAAATACGGATGAGACCTCTGCTATTACCAGGTGGGAGGCCTTTAAGGCCTACATCAGAGGCATGATAATATCTTATACTAGCTCAAAAACAAACAAACTCAAGTAGGAAATGACCGAGCTAAACCACAAAATTAGACAACTGGAGAGAGAGGCCTTTTTGGATGACTCCACAAAAATTAAAAAAGAATTAATGTCTCTTAGAAACCAATATGAAGAACTGTCTACAACAAAAATAGAAAAAAGTCTGATCCGGCTTAAACAGAGTTACTATGATCAAGGTGGAAAATCAGGGAGATTGTTGGCCTGGCGTCTTAAAAAATTGAATGCAGACAGGGCAATTAATGCTATTCAAACACAGGATGGGACAATATCGACGGACCCTCAGGAAATTAACAACAGTTTTGCCACATACTATAAAACACTATATACTTCAGAATCCCCAGTAAATTTAGAGGGACAGACTGAATTCCTGGATGGTCTCTGCATTCCTTCTATAACAGATGATTTGAAAACATATGGATGATAAGTTGAACGCTTCAGAAATTGCTGATGCCATTACCAATATGAGGGGAGGTAAAACAGCTGGTCCGGATGGTCTCCCAGTTGATATCTACAAGATATTTAAAGATAAACTTATAGGACCTCTTTTAGCAATGTACAAAGAGGCCTTTCAACAGGGGCGTCTCCCAGATTCCCTGAGGGGTGCGCTGATAACGCTCATCTTGAAACCTGATAAGTCACCTACCAATTGCACATCATATAGACCTATTTTGTTGCTTAACACCGATGCTAAGATTATTGCTAAGGTCATGGCTAGAAGATTGGAACCAGTGCTTCCGACTGTGATCAATCCAGACCAGAATGGGTTTGTGAAAAACCGTCAGGCCTTCCATAACGTCAGAAGGGTGTTGAATGTAATACATGCGAGAGAGACACTGTCATTCTGTCTTTAGATGCTGAAAAAGCATTCGACAGTGTGGAGTGGATATATTTATTTGATGTACTATCTCGATTTGGATGTGGAAGCTTTCCGAAAATGGATAGAAATACTTTATACTGACCCAAGGGCAGAGGTCTCCACCAACCGTTTAATATCATCTCCTTTTAAACTCTCAAGAGGTACCCGCCAGGGGTGCCCTCTCTCGCCAATGTTATTTGTTCTGGCGATGGAACCGTTTGCAATAGCAGTGAGGTCACACCCCTCAATCTCAGGCATAAGAATATTGGACATGGAGCATCGTATTGTAATGTATGCAGACGATACCCCTTTTACTTCTAACAGACCTAAGTAATTCAATTTCTAATCTAACCAATATAATTGACATATTTGGAATCCAGTGATAAGCCACCCTTTCAATAATGCTGTGAACGGATTAAAATACCTCGGTATTACCATTACCCCAGCCATAAGAGACTTAGTTCTCTGTAACTATGAACCTATGACTTCCAAAGTAACCGAATCTCTGAACAGGTGGTCTTCTATGCCAGTCTCTCTTTTAGGATGTATAAACATAATCAAAATGAATATACTGCCTAAGTTTTTATATTTATTTCAGTCCATCCCTTTACCCCCACCTTCACAGTTCTTTTTAGAAAATGAAGCAAATGTTTACAAAGTTTATATGGAATAACAGAAGGGCAAGGTTGCAAATATCACTTCTTTATTTGCCATATGAGAGAGGAGGGTTACAATTACCCAATTTACAATGGTACTTCTGGGCGGCTCAACTTAGGGCTGCATTATTGGTTCTCGCCCGAACCACTCTTACCATGGGTACAAATTGAAAATGTCTGCACTAAAGGCCTACGACTTGATAGTTATTTATACTCTGCACCTGTCAAAAAACTAAAGAAGCTCACTGACAACCCCTTTGTGAGAAACACAATTAGTATCTGGCACAATGTACGATTATTTTTGGGTGAATCTACTTCTTTTTCATGCTTTTCACCAATATGGGGGAATAATAGCTTCTCCACTGGCAAAAAAGACCAAGGCTTTAAAATGTGGGCAACAAAAGGCATCTGTAAAATTCTGGATCTATACAAAGAGAACAAACTAGTGTCATTTGAAGAACTTATACGGTATCCCACGGACACACTTCAAATATTTAGAGCTAAGGAGTTTCATTTACTCGCAGACGCATTCTAACACCCAACCTCCCTTGTCCACACTAGAAAATTTAGCAATGAATAAATGCTTTGGCAAGGGTCAAATATCCTTACTCTACAAAACACTGGTTAAAAGTCACAAAGACTCTACTGAGCATAAGAGAACTCAATGGATACAGGACCTGCAAAAGGATATCTCGGAGGATGAATGGAGTGCTATATGCTCACAAACTCATACAGTAACAATAAATACCCACCTCAAATTGATCCATTACAACTGGATTATGAGGACATATGTTACTCCAGTTAGACTGAATAAGATGAACCCAAATATTCCCGATACCTGTGTGAAATGCAATACAGAAAAAGGAACCTTACTTCATTGCCTGTGGAACTGCCCTGAGATACGAAAGTTCTGGAAGGAAGTCATAAAATGTATCTCTCATATGACCTTGAACCCAGTCCCTGACTGGCCTGAACTTTGCATTCTTAATTTGTACCCAGAGGACTGTACACTAAACCACAAAGAGAAGAAACTAACTGATTTATCTTTAGTACAGGCTAGACCCCTGATATCTCTTTGCTGGAAGGATTTCAAAAGACCCTCCGTTGGTCGCTGGCTGAAAGAGCTATCAGCATGCCTTGTCCTAGAAAAATTAATGTACACAACGAAAAAGAAATCTGCCAAATTCCATGAGATTTGGAACAACTTTCTTTCATTTCTGGAAAACTGTGACCTGGGGGAAACTCCGGAACTTTTAAAGTGATCTACTTACAAAGAATGCCGATGTAAAATTTTGTGTTAACTATAGGATGCAAAGCTATTTAAATGTCCCATTCATGAAATGTTACCTTTTTTTTTGTGTGTTTTGTTTTTAGGGTGGGGGGGTTTGTTTTGATTTAAATTGACCTTTTTATGCTTTGTTGAAATGTACTGTGATGTGATTTGTTTGAAAACCCAAAAAAATCAATAAACATATGTTTATAAAAAAAAAGTAGCCTACAACATTACCTTTGGTGTCATTTTTTTTGTCCCCCTCTGGAATTGCCCCCCCAACACTGGAATGAAATGTATGCCTCTGCTCTCACCACACTATCCCTCCTTTTCTCACACATCTTCTCTTTTCAGGCCAAGCATGGGGTCCCTTTGAATGGCAACCCAACTAAAATAGCCCTGGACGGCAGGAGTGTGAAACCAGGTACTGTTTCCTTCAAGCATAATATCCATATTTTCTCCCAGCATTCCTTGGTACCCCCGAGAGCAATGTCTCTCACATCCAACTAAAATGAAGTCAGTGCACACTGAGTTAAAGGTAGAAAAGACGGTGTAATCACATATTGTAGATATATGCTTGTCTCAATGGGGTTTCAACAGGGCGATCTGGAATAACAGAGAGAACCGTCCAACAACATTCATTCTGTCTTTCCTTTCTCTCTGGCCAGAACAGACAAAGCAGACTTAGTATAAATAAAGGACAAAGCAGAAGCACAAGAACTTAGGAGGACTGTTATCTGGAGAACATAGACACCATGTCCTCAAAAGCAGTGATGGCGCTATGACTTAGCCTTCCTGACTTCTGCTGAAAGGAGGAAACGTTGGCAGATGCGGTCACTATCATGTGTCCTCATATCCAAACATGAAGCCAGTCATGGTGAGGCCAAGTACCCCCCAAAAGGTGTTTTTAACAAGTGTTGGAATTTAAGTTTTCTTCATTAAATGCATTCTTTTTCTCAAGCAGAAATGGTTTTACTTCATTCATATGGTATTTTGTATATTTTTGGCATGCTTGTTTTGAAGATCCTGACCTCTTCTGCTCTGTATTTGTTTGACTTCCTGTGTTTGTTTCACCTGTGTAGTTTTAGTCTCGTCCGGCCTTGCTCTGTTCCCTTTGCTTCCACAAATATGTCTTCAGCCCGCCCTCATGTCTGCCCACCTGTGTCTTGTTGTCTCATTATGGTGTCTTTCCATTTCAGTGTCAGGTCATCTGTCTTAGTCCGGTGTCTATGGCCCAATCCCAACGTCCCCCCTCACAGACTCCCATCATCAGGTGCACGAGGACTCGCTCGAGGAATTTTTGATCCTTTATGCCCACTTTCTGTTAGTCAGCATCAATGCTGGGGATGCTTGGGAATTACCCACAGTTCATAGCATTGCGATGTGAAACACTGGGTTACCAGGCGAAGCGTGGAGGAATTAAAATAAAAAGGTAAACAAAGAGGACACCGCATGTGTGGAATATTACATTTACACAGAAAAACGTTTACACACCTGGTCTTTTATTATTATTATTATTATTATTATTATTAGTAATATTATTAATATATTATATATCTGGGGCCCGTTTCACAAAGCAGGTTCAACAAACTCTGAACCTAACACTGAACTCAGAGTTGCCCATCTCAGAGTTGGTCAACTCAGAGTTTTCGGTTTCAGAACAGCGGTTTTGAATTAGTTCAGTCAACTCTGAGTATGTAAACTCTGAGTTACACGCGTGCCTGCCGACTCTATAAAGCCATCATCAATGGAGCTCCGATACTACGATTCACCATGGCAACGGGGAGAGCGTCATTAGATATTACTGAGTGTTTATGTAGAAAATGAGCTCATCCTAAGAAAGCGGAGCAACGTAACTGCAGTAAAGTAGAGATAGTTGGCGTGGCAGACAATTACTGCCCGATCTAATGTGTATAACTGAATGAAACAGTCTATTGGTCTAAAGGTAATAAGTCTTTATTTTCACACTTGAACAGCGACACTGAGGTGTAATGGTTAGCAACGTTGCCCACGGCGCAGGTGACAGAGGTTCAACTCCCGTAGTTCACAAAGTAGTGCACTGAATGAATTAGCATTTTCATTGGGTGTAATCCCAATCCCAGTTTAAAATTAAGCAAATACGTTGACTAAGGCAACTGTGGGACCAGCTGAGCGCTCTCCATCCCGGACTACCACCGCCTCCCGCCGCAGGATCCTTCATGAGGCCGTACTCAGACGCTCCGGAGGTCTTCCTCGCCCTGAACCACTGAGCTCCTCTCCCAAACCCGGGGCCGACGGCGTGTCACGGCGTCCTCGCTCGGCCGTCCGGCCCCGTGGTGCGGACTCTGGCCGCGCTCTCTCCGGCCGTGAAAACCAACGGCTGTCATCCCCCACACCACTCTTCTCTCCAACTACAGTAATAGTTGGAGACTCCATAACACGGAAAATACGTTTCTTCAACGCCATCACTCACTGCCTACCGGGAGCTACAGTCCAAGTCCTCCTGAACAAACTCCCGGGGCTGCTACGCTCACTTCCGTCCTCTGTTCGGCGAATTATAGTCCACGTCGGGACGTGCGAAACAGCCCGCCAGCAGTCAGAACTGACCAAAATGGATTTTAACGTTCTTTTTAATTTTTTAAGTTCCTGTGGATTGTCTGTTTTTATCTCCGGTCCAATCCCTTCACTGGGAAAGGGGATAGGACATTTTAGCAGAATCCTCAGTCTTCACACCTGGCTCCAGCTCACCTCCACAGCTTTCAACTTTGGTTTTATTGACAATTTTAATCTGTTCTGGGACCGTCCTTCCCTCTTCCAACCGGATGTCGGAGAATATTGTTTAGATAATATCTAATGTGATTGGAAGGAAAGGTAATCAAAATTGTCTCCCAACGCCAAGCTGCTAGAATCACTTTTATTTCCATATCGATTAGGTTGGAAAGGATGGCACATTTTTTTCAGAGTTGGTTCAGATTCCGGAAAAAGGCGGAGACATGTAGGGAGAAACTCAGGGTTTGTTGAAGCAAACCTGCTAGCGAGCAGGTTAGGTTCACGGAGTATGTTTCACGGAGTATGTTACCTGGGTAACTGACTCAGATTTATGCTGAACTGGCTTTGTGAAACCGAAAAACCAGAGTTTCCCTCATCTCAGGGTTAACTAACTCAAGGTTTTCACTAAACCTGCTTTGTGAAACGGACCCCTGAGGGGTATTCCATCAAACTCGCTAAGTGCAAAGCCGGGCTAATTTCGATAAGCCTCGCTACCTTTAGCGAGAGTTGCGTTCCATCAACGTGACTTGAGGCACTCTCCGCTAAGTAACCATGGGAATTTATCCGACCAAACTAGCCCCAGGGCAGGCTAACCATCAGGCTTACTTTAGCGGGGGTTTCAGAGAAGTCCGTCTGTCGGAAACAACTGTACCAGCAGAAGGTTCCGCCAAGCCTAGTCCTCGTGATTTCGTCACGTGAAAGACCAAAAATGACCAAAATTACATATATCAAGTACAAACAGACTATATTTATATCAAGCGTCTAAGAATACACGCTTGCAATTAAAAAAATATGAATAAATCGTTTATTTTGTTTAAGACCAACTGGCCATATCATTATCTAAAGCCCCCAGTTGGGTCAGTGGTGATGCTCCTGCCCCCGGATGTGGGCATCGCAGGTTCACATCCCGGCGAAGACATCTCATGTGTGTTTTGTTTTGTTTTTTTGCCTGTATAATTGTGTTTAGATCAGAGAATTAGACCAACATTTTACCTTAACTATGATAAATATGTCATACAATTTCCCCAGAACCCAAATATAACTTGCAAAAACATGATAGGCATAAAGATGTTATTATTAATAGCATGTATATCCCAATGACAAAGGCATTGCTGCATGCAATTTTCAGCCACATAAATTCCTTTCAGGTGAGTTCATTAATAGGTTCATTGAATGTGTTCATTGAATTGTTGAGATAAATGAGTTGGTCAATGTAGATGCATTTACTAGGCCTATCAAAAAAAAAGAGAGAGAGAGAGTTCCGGACAAAGAAAGAAGTTTCTCAAAGTTCCATAGTCGGGAATTGAACCGTGGCCGGCGGCATGCAAAGCTGACGCGTTACCTCTACGCTATCGTCACGTTTGACAAATTGTAGTCAGAGTTATATTAGAACATGTTACTCTTAACGGTACTTCCGTATTTAATCGTTCGGCAATTCTTGCCCAAGCAGCCTCGCGATTTTTATTTATCACTACAGTATTCCCTTTATTGGTTATGATGGGTTTGTACTCCTCATACAGTTCCATCAATATTTTTTGCGCTGGTCTTTTCTGCCATTTTCTCGATGATTCGACATTCACGGTTCTGGTCTGGCTTCATATCCCGTGAACGGCATAACACAAGACAACTTTAACCTGGCCTGAATTAGCCTCAACAAGGCGCGGCTGAAATGCGTTAATGGAACGGGTTTAGCCGCAAGAGGAAGTTGGCGTTAGTTCTAACCAGGCTTAACCAGGTAAGCGCCGCTTTAATTAGCGAGTTTGGTGGAATACCCCTCTGGTCTATTATTATTATTATTATTATTATTATTATTATTATTATTATTATTATTATTATTATTATTATTAATAATAATAATAATAATAATATATTACACACCTGGTTTAATCATCAACTAGTTATTTTAATTCAGCTTATTGAAGCCGTTAGTCTGGTCTGGGATGATAAGAGTCTGGAAGACGTTCAGATCAGGTTGTAAAACATGTCAAATAAAACCCAACACTTTTAGATCATATATTTCTTGCCATCAAAGGCAAGTGGCATGCTGAGTGCTGTCCCATTTGTATTTCTACCATTTCAAGCCCTCACAGCCTCTCACACTCACCATCTACCAGGTGACATCAGTTAAGTCTCTGAGGGTTCAGGGCTTAGACCTTAGGAGGGACATTGGGATTTCACCTAGGTTCCTTCCCCGTGGAACAAGACCCCCCCCTCCACACACACACACTTTTACCATGTCTAAAGTTAGCACAGTAACCTCCTCCTAATGAAGTTCAAGTTCTGATCAACAACAGCTGACTGGTCTTCAACATGTATTGCAGTTAATAACCATGATTTCTGAGAAAATGAGCTCTAAATAGAAGCCCAGCTCACATTGTTAGACTTGTTATTATTAATGGGAAAGAATATAATACACAAGCAATAACCAACGACAGAGAAAGGTAGTTTATTGGAGAATATACTTTGACTACTTCTCTCCACTTAACTCATTGATTTGATAACAATAGAAATTAATTTAACAGAAATCACAATCACATGCAAGCATAAAAATATCATGTCATGGAATAATTCAAGTTCTAGTTATAAGCAATGAGATTAAACAAACACGATAACTGTGTTTTTTTTTTTATATTTTTAAATTCCATACACTAGTTGGTTAAACAGCTGTATTGAAACACTTTGATCCAAACACTTCTATATAATTGTCCACTCAGTCAACCATTGATGCCAGTGAGCTACAATGTGAGGTGCAACACTGAGTCAACCCCCCAAAGCCTCCGCTCTATAATCACTGCTCTAAAGTAGCCATGCTATATGTTGTATTTTGATTTGGTAATCATTCCACTGAGTGCTTTGTCTGAAGTGTTCTCTCTAGATGTTTTCCCACAATGCAACTGGGCCACAGAGTGGTTGGCAGGGAGTGTGCTCTGTAATTTAACAGCTCTGCTTTTGGAAGCAAAGACAAAGCATGGAAGGAAGGCTTTGCTTCTCTTCTTACCACCATGGAAAAGATATTTCCAGCCCTGACCGAAAGACACAAGGACACACACTACAGAGTGGGAATCAAACACCATTAAATATTTTGCTTAGTCCATGTGTTTTGCTGCACATTTACTTTGTCTGTGTTAGCATTTTGTCTTCAGCACTGCAGGAAATACCCATCTCCATGGATTATGGAAGGAATAGAGTGTGGGGTCTGTAAACACTGAAGACCTTGCCTCATCCTTGAACACTGTGAGGGAAGGTCTTGAGCAGTAAGAAAACTCTCACACAATCGGCTGAATGAGAGCATAAAAAGTACAAACTGAACTGAATGCAGTTCTAACTAAATTTGGGCTCAAGTGAAAATCGTAGACTAGAGTTTTAATGGCATCCTATGTTTCTGATAACATTGTGGGCCCTAGTTTCGTAGACCAGGCGTAGTCGGCGCGCAGCACACCTGCGACACGCCGACGGGGTGTGTCCGCCTGGACTTTGCAAGTTTCGTGCACTGTGCAGGCTAGTGCAGGCACTCCTACCGTCACTCCCACCCACGCAAGTGGGAAAGAGGGAAGAGAAGAAGGGGTGAGTGGGAGACGAGGAGGAGACAAGGCGTGGAGTGGGATTAACACAGCCGATTCAGATCTTCACCAATCAAATGAGCTCCCCCCCTTATCTTTAATGCACTAGGCGAGGTTCAGTGCAAGTTTCGTCACTTGACAACCCAATGACAGAAGCAGCGCCGCCGCTCCCACCACGCGCATCAGGCGCTGTGCGTGCGTATAGTCATAATAATTAACATTTTAGGCATGTCTATCACAAAACAGGGTCAGGGCGCACAGCAGTAGACATAATAGACGAGCCGGCTGGGCCATTCATCATCATCATCACCGTCTTCATCATCTGCGCTCCACAGCTGCACCGGATTCCCTGTCCAACACCAGAACGGCGGGAAACCGGGACCTCGCAGGCCACTCAGACCAGCTGCAGCCCCATCTCCGGTTCTAGCTCGCGGCAAAGTTGCGCGTCTCTCCACGGACACAACAGGCTGCCGAGGCGCGAGACCAGGCACAATCTGCTGTATTTTTTTAAAGATTTTTTCAGGCATAGATGCATTTTATTAGCAGTGGATAGATATGAAAAACAGGAGAGAGAGAGGGAGATGTTTTGGTCCGAGAGGTCCAAGTTTCAGCTGTGTTAATTCAGTCAGGCTGAGTTTCCGTTACGTGTGCCATCCGCCTTTGATCTGACGTCAGATGTGATGGGACAATCTATATAGATATAAATTCACGTGTTGATTCAATTAGTTGCATTAAATAGTGTTTGTTGTGATTATTTATTGCATTTAAATGTGCCTGGAACTGTGGAAACCTGCCTGTGAGGTCTTGATGACGTGTGCGCACTGCGTGCCAGTCAGCAAAACTGCCACTCCGCCAGCTATACTTCGCCTTACGCCAAGAGTAGACCAGGTTGGAGCTGGCGGGCTTTCGGCGCAGTCTCGGCAAGGCTTTTTGCCACGAAACTTCCGCTGCACCAAGCTGAATCTGTGATGCCTCCCCCTGCTGCGCTGCCATACCCATCTTGGCGCAGGCGATCCACCAAACTGCCAAACTGACCGTGCGCAAGGCTGCGCTGGTCGAAACTTGCATTACGCCGGCTCCGCCACCCTGCGCCACGAAAACTAGGGCCCTGTGTTTTAAGCACCATTTCCACTTGCCATAATCAGTCATTCATAACACTGTTGGTTCCTTGCTTACCGGTACCTCATTTTATGCCATCTAAGTCTAACTCTTCTTTTTGACTGTCTAACATTTGAGTAGAAATATTGAATAATTATTCTAAGTATGCTTCTCATTCACTTGGTAGGGTTAAGCATAATTTAATCTATAGAATGGTTTATATTATAAAATAAGTTCTATCTAAATGAGTTCTATGAAAATAAGTTCTATATAAATGAGTCCAAGAGTCCTTGGGCAAGATACTGAATGCCAAATTGTTCCTGAATGCTGAGCCATCAGTGTGTGAATGTGTGTGAATGTGTAAACACACTGAATGTTGTGTAAAGTGCCTTGAGTACTTGAAAAGACTAGAAAAGCTTAATAAAAATGCAGGTCCAAAGCACAAAGGAAAAAGAACCAAAGTGAGGACAAAGCGGTAAGACATAAGGAAGACAGGCACAAGGACAATAAGGAATGGAGAATAAGGCAGGAAACCATCATGAAACATGAGGAGCAAACCAATGGGACTTGGAGGGCGGGAAAAATTTACTCCAGAAACCAATTAGAAACATGGCAGACATCAGGGCAGGCTGAAACCTCATTGGTGGAAACAACAGGAACAGAGCAAGGCTGACAAGACTCAACAAGACAGGAAGTCAAACACAGTACATAGGAAATCAACTAAACAAAACCCAAGACTTTGTGTACTTTTGTGATCAATCTTTTCTAAGACAGCAGTTTTATATACAAACTATTTGCCATTTGAGCCCTCATTGGCCAGGATCTATCATCATCATCATCAAGGTCATCACTGATCTGGGGCCCGTTTCACAAAGCAGGTTCAACAAACTCTGAACCTAACCCTGAACTCTGAGTTGACCAACTCTGAGATGGGCAACTCTGAGTTTTCGGTTTCAGAACAGCGGTTATGAATTAGTTCAGTCAACTCTGAGTATGTAAACTCTGAGTTACGCGCGTGCCTGCCGACTCTACAAAGCCATCATCAATGGAGCTCCGATACTACGATTCACCATGGCAACCGGGAGAGCGTCATTAGATATTACTGAGTGTTTATGTAGAAAACAAGCTCATCCTGAGAAAGCGGAGCAACGTAACTGCAGCAAAGTAGCGATAGTTGGCGTGGCAGACAATTACCGCCCGATCTAATGTGTATAACTGAATGAAACAGTCGATTGATCTAAAGGTAATAACTGTTCATTTTCAGCTTTGCAGAGCAACACTGTGGTGTAACGGTTAGCAACACTGCCTATGGTGCAGGCGACAGCGGTTCAGTTCCCGTAGTTCACAAAGTAGCACAATGAATAAATTATCATTTTCATTGGGTGTAATCCCCCCAGGCACAGAAAGAAAGTGGCTTCAATGAAGCATAAGAATATTGCGCAAATACGTTGACTAAGGCATATGATTTTAATTTAATCATATTTCACATATTAAATGTAAATATAAGCAGGTATTTCAACACAGGAATGTACTTAAACATTTCATAAATCTCCCGTTCGCAAAAACACTACCTCCGCAAAGAATCTGGTTGCGGATTATGTCCGCAATATGAAATGTTGAAAATGTCGGAGAATATTGTTTAGATAATATCTAATGTGATTGGAAGGAAAGGTAATCAAAATCCTCTCCCGACGCAAAGCTGCTAGAATCACTTTTATTTCCATATCGGTTAGGTTGACGATGAAAGGACGGCACATTTTTTCAGAGTTGGTTCAGATTCCGGAAAAAGGTGGAGACATGTAGGGAGAAACTCAGGGTTTGTTGAAGCAAACCTGCTAGCGAGCAGGTTAGGTTCACGGAGTATGTTACCCGGGTAACTGACTCAGATTTATGCTGAACTGGCTTTGTGAAACCGAAAAACCAGAGTTTCCCTCATCTCAGGGTTAACTAACTCAAGGTTTTCACTAAACCTGCTTTGTGAAACGGACCCCTGGTCTAAAGCACTCGTATAAAAACAGACCTCATGGTGCTGGACTGAACCCGTTCCTGTGTCAGACGACTTGGTGCCAGAGAAATGGTATGTTGGAACACAATGTTTCTGTCAGTTATTAATAATAATAATTTCCATTGAACTTTTCGGTGCAGCCTTAGTAGTTATCCATGTAGCCCTAAATCCAGCATGGAAAATGTCCACTTTCATGAGGACAAATTATGTAAATGTGTCTTTTTGACCATTCTTTCGACCGAAAGGAAAAAAAAGTACCAGAAAATATGAATTAAGTCATTGTGGGCAAACAACTATCCAACATAATATTAAGTCATGCAGCCTGGACAGCAGATTCGGGGGTCCTGAGGACCGCAGAGTCGGTTTCAAAGACAGCAGAGTCTGGTCCCGAGGACAGCAGAGTCTGGTTCTGAGGACAGAAGCGTCTGGTTCCGAGGACAGCAGAGTCGGGTCCTGAGGGCAGCAGAGTCAGGGTCCAGAGGACAGCAGAGTTGGTCCCAAAGACAACAGAGTCTGGTCCCAAGGACAGCAGTCTGGTCCCGAGGACAGCAGAGTCGGGTCCCAAGGACAGTAGAGTCTGGTTCCAAGGACAGCAGACTCGGGGTCCTGAGGGCAGCAGAGTCGGGGTCCTGAGAGGAGCCACCTAGAGTGTGTGAGGGTCCTGTATGATCCTGCTGCTCACACGTGTCTCTCCAGTCCATAGATATTTATCTCTATGTGTGTCTCTCTTCTCACATTCATTTTGTAACTTTAAACATTTTGTTGTTTAAAGTTAATATCATCAGGGGATTTCAATATTGCTACCCTATTAAGTCCAAATATTTCTGTAACTTTTCCAAAAGTATCACTGCAGCTGATTAGCTTCCTAATTTTTAATTTTTAATTTTCTCATTAAACACAAAGTACAGTGTAATGGGAATTTTGGATGTTTGTACTTTATAATCAGAATATTTGTCAGGCTGACGCCATCCGCATCTCCTCATCTGACTGTTATGCTATGACGAAAATGAATGTCTGTTTGTAGATGATATGAACATGAGTGCCACATTGACAAGATAATTTCAGGACTATGACGCCTGTGTTCTGTAAATCTTGACCTTGCCTGTACATCTTGTCTTTGTAAGATAGGACATGATCCGTCCTTTGGTTCCTCCTCCTTAAAAGGGAGACTGTTGTTGGACTCAGGTTCGTTCCTGCTGAGTCTGAACCTTTGTATCAGAAGGCAGGGGTGATCCTCCTCTGCAGATTAGAATACTTAGTGAAATAAACCTTGGAGAAAAAGCAGATCCTGGTTGTTGATCTTTATTGGGCAGATTCATTTTTCCACAACAATTGGCGTCCCTGGGTGGGCACCAAGAGTGAGAGGCGCGTGCGGACGAGGACTGACGGTGAAATCTGTGCACAGTGGAGCGACGCTCCTACTCCAACCTCGGCATAAAATCCAGCTGGGAAAATGGGGGCCTAACGTCCAACTATCGGGCGTGCTCTCTCACTGTTGGTGCCCGCGAACCTGGTGGAGGGATCTCTTCAATATTTCGGTGAATTTCTTTTCAAATTCGGGGCCAAAGACGAGGGTTGAGGTACAGTTCGAGTCTGTCAGCTCCCCTCCTCTGCAGGTGGTTCGAATCCACTTGTTATTGACGTCTGGTTGTGGTACCAAAGACGAGGGTTCCAGTCCCTCCTCTGCAAGTGGTTCGAGTCCACCTGTTATTGACGTACAGTGCGAGTCTGTGCAAGGGTCGGCCAGCAGCTTGATCAACTGCTTTTTTCAGTTCGAGTCTGTTAAGTATAAGGTTTGGTAAAAACGTTTGTCTCACGGACTAGTTCCGTTTGGAGGGATTTACAGCAACGTTTTCTTTGGTTGTCTTCGAGTGGGGATGTGCATATCGGTCCGCCAGTATCGATACTTCCAGTTTGGAGTGTGTTTTGTTTAGAATCAGTCTTCACATCAAAATATCGATTCCAAGTCCACTTTTGCAGGAAATATTAATGCATTGTAAAAGTCGTAATTTTCATATACACATGGACATCCAACAGTATCAGTGTCGGTATTAGTATCGGTGATACCAGCCTTGGTATCACCTGGTATCCCAGATCTTCCCTATCTTCGAGCCAGTAGGACAGCTGAGTTAGCTGGCAGATTTGGCCACTGCCAGTGTTATTCACCCAGACGGGTTAAGTCGGTTCAACAAATGGGTGATAAGCGCTTTTTTCTTTAGAAGGGACCCTATAGCTTGCATTGTGTGTAGGTGCCTTGCGAGGACCAGGACCCAGTTGTCATTTTCTGTGTGTTGTTCTCGTTTGTGCCCTTTTCATCGTTTTCCATCTCTAATTATCCTTTGCCTGTATGTCTGTGTGTTGTTCTCGTTTGTGCCCTTTTCATCGTTTTCCATCTCTGATTATCCTTTGCCTGTATGTCTGTGTGTGTGGTGGAGATTGGAGAAATATATTATAAGTAATATTAACTGTGAATAGGGACCTTGTGGTATCCCAAGGTCTCATCAACAGCGCTCCCCCTCTGCCCTCCCTTCCTCCGCTGCAGGGGAGAGAGAGAGGAGAGAGAGAATAGAAAGGGAAAAACCCTTTCCTCAAAAGTTTTGTTGCCGTTTGTTTTTTAACTCAGCCTGCGGACTGTTTTCAAGAACAAAAACAAAATCAATCAAACAATTGACATACCGGTTCGACTTTAACGAAAGCCTAAATTAAACGCGAAAATGGGGTCAGCACAAAGCAAACGGGATAATGGCCTGGCTCTTAGCCCAAACCTCCAGTATATGATCACAAACTACGGTGAATCTTGCGTCGATCAATTTGAAATTTGGGTCACTGAGTGCGGTTTTCCCGATAGAGGCAGTTTTAGTCTCAGGCAATTGGAAATTCTAAAAGGCAACCTCAAGCAAAGAAGGAGGGCCGGGGAGAGTGACGGGCGCATCTGGATCAGAGACAGACCCCCATCCCAACCATGAGACACGTAAGCACACCAGCACACCCACACAGCCTACACAAGACAATTGCAGTTCCATACTCAAGGCCATTGATCACTTAGAAAACTCACACACATCAGAAAACAGAAAACTTGACGGAATGTATGCCTCACTAAACTCAGCTGCCTATCGGAATTTACCCACAATAACACTCACCGTTGAAGGCACACCCCTCACTTTTTTGGTAGATTCAGGAGAAACAGAGTCTGTTATACGACACAGAGTTCAAAACAACACCCAAAGTGAGCGGCAGATGTGCAAAATCTGTCGGGGCCTCGGGTACCTTGGTGACAGAACAATACACTGTCCCACTGACATGTGTAGACAAGCAGAAGGGCAGTTTTAAACATTATTTTCTTTTGTCGAATTTGTGTCCGATAAATCTTGTGGCGAGAGACCTTATGTGTGTTTTGGGCATAAACATAAGCTCAGGGCCAGAAGGCCTCACCATACTCAGAAATGTTTCACACAATCAGGCTTTTTTCACTTCCCTCGGCACAGAAATAACAGTATCAGTGGCACTTCTCCTCCTCAGACCTCGCTGCAATAACAAACATACTCACACACACAGCTGCACTCACACACGCTGATGTCATGCACCACACAGACTTGTTTTGTGCTGCACACACTCCCACAGGGAAAGATGAACCATTTGAACAAACATGGTTTGGACAGAACAGCCTGTGTGATAACCTAAAACTGCTCTATCTGTATTGGGATGACGCACGATGTGTAATCTCTGTGTGCCTGTCTGATATTTCGTTCCAAGTGCCACAGTTCCCGTTTGTTTCCTTGATCAAAGGAGGGGAGTCACAAAACTTGGAACCTTGGCTGAAAAAATGCATCGATGCAACTGAGTGGACACAAACGGATGACCCCAACACCGAGTATCATCAGGGGTTAAAGGTGCACCGAGTTAAAATTCAAAAGGCGATCGCTGCTCGAAGAACCGTCGAAATTAAACTTCAAAACCCAAAGGTATCTCACACACCACACCTCACACCTCCACACACAAGGATGATGGTCAATAATGTCAGTGACATCCCAGAGCTAAAACAGGTACCACCAGAGGTATGGGCACGACACAAACAAGATGTAGGGTTGATAAAGAATGCTGAACCAATTGTAATCACTCCCTCCTACAGGCCCTGCCAGCGGCAGTATCCACTAAGGAAAGAGGCTGTGGAGGGCATCAAACCGGTGTTTGAGGCCTTCCTCAAAGCAGGCGTCATCGTCCCCTGCGGAAATTCACCCGTCCGCACGCCGATATGCCCGGTGAGAAAGATTCGGCCTCCAGGCGCGCCAGATGAATGGAGGTTTGTCCAGGATCTGCAGGCGGTAAATGCAGCAATCCACGCGCGCGCCCCTACAGTACCAAATCCTCACACAATCCTCTCACAGGTCCCACCTGAAAGTAAGCGGTTTTCTGTTGTTGATTTGGCTAATGCCTTCTTCAGCGTCCCCATACATCCCGACAGCCAGTACTGGTTCGCATTCACATTTGAAGGTTAAACGTACACATTCACCCGTTTGTGCCAGGGCCTGTCCGAATCTCCCACCATTTTCAACGCCGCTCTGCGCGACAATTTAGAATCCTTAAGTCTGCCACAAAACAGCGCCTTGCTGGCATACGTGGATGATTTAATGATTTGTTCTCCCACACGAGAAGCCTGCGTGGCTGACACGCTGGCCCTGCTATCGATAACGGCCACAAGGTCAGCTCATCCAAATTACAGTTCGCCTATAATCAGGTCACCTTTCTGGGGCACATCATATCAGAAGAGGGGAAAACACTCTCCCAATCATGCATCTCTGCCATCCAAGAAATCCCAAAACCAGTCACAAAGAAACAGGTTATGAGCTTTCTTGGTATGACATCATACTGCAGACAGTGGATTCCTGACTATGCAAGCATCGAGGCACCGTTGGCAGCGATCGCTCATGGGCAGGGTCTCGCGGCACAGGACAAAGTCACTTGGACACCTGATGCGGGAAAAGCATTTGTTGACCTAAAACTAGCTCTACAGACACCCCCCACTCTGGGGCTCCCTGATTGCAGCCGACCTTTTACACAAACTGTTGACGAGAAGGGGCACTACATGACTTCCGTGTTACTGCAGGACTATGGGGGGCAAAAAAGGCCTGTCGCCTATTTCTCATCCAAACTTGATCCCGTGGCAGCCGGCCTTCCGGCTTGCCTCAGAGCTGTGGCCGCAGCTGAGAAAGCGGTCGTAGCTTCACATGACATTGTAGGTTACTCTCCACTAACCTTATTAGTACCACATGCAGTCTCTATGATCCTTTTAGAGAAGAAAACTTCACACCTGTCCCCTGCGCGGTGGCTAAGATACAATACCATTTTACTGGAGCTGCCTAACATCACTGTACAACGCTGCACCATACTAAACCCTGCGACTTTGCTCCCCACAGTTAAAGATGGGGAGCCCCATGATTGTGTGGCTGTCATTAACGAAATCTGTTCCCCCAGACCTGACCTCCGGGAAACACCACTTGACAACCCCGACATGGAGCTCTTTGTGGACGGCTCAGCATCAAGGAACCTGGAAACAGGCCTCAACCAATCAGGGTTTGCAGTCACCACATTACATGAGACACTTATGGCTGAGCCTCTCCCATCTAACTATTCAGCACAGGCTGCAGAGCTGGTGGCTCTGACTGAGGCATGCAAACTGGCTAGAGGTAAGACTGTCACTATTTTCACAGACAGCAGATACGCGTGGGGGGTTTGCCACTCTTTTGGACAAATTTGGGCCAACCGGGACTTTCTGACTGCATCGGGCAAACCCATTGCTCACCACAGACTGGTTGCTTCTCTCCTTGATGCTTTGCTGTTGCCACGTCACATCGCCATATGCAAATGCAAAGCACACACACACAAAACAGACTACGTTTCACAAGGAAACGCCTGTGCTGATTCTGCAGCCAAGGTCGCTGCTAAGCAACCTTTGATAACACAGCTCACTATCACTTCCAGCCCAGCTGTAACACCCGATGCAGACTTACAAGAACTACAGACCAGAGCAACACAGGGGGAGAAACATGCTTGGAAACGGGCAGGCGGGGTGGTGAAGCAAAATGTCTGGTATGGTCCCAACGATAAGCCCTGCCTACCAGGCTATTTGTTTCACTACTACGCTAAATTGACGCATGGTCAAGACCACGCGTCAAAAGAGGGGATGACACGTGACATCCAGAGACATTGGTTCACTAAAGGCTTCTCACTCTACTCCCAAAATTTTTGCAAAAGATGCGTGATCTGTGCAACAAACAATGTGGGCAGAGGCATCAGGGTCAGACAGAGCGCCCATCCGCCAGCAAGCAGACCGTTTGATCACCTACAAATGGATTTCATAGAACTAACGCCAAGTGAGGGAAAGAAATTCTGCCTTGTGATGGTCGATATGTTTTCAAAATATGTCAAGGTTTTTCCCACTTCCAAACAAGACGCGTCGGCAGTGGCAAAAGCCTTACTTACACAAATTCTTCCCAGATGGGGAGTGCCCTCACGGATTTCGAGTGACAACGGGACCCCTTTTGTAAATGCCGCGCTTAAAAGCATCAGCCAGTACCTTGGGTTCGATCTGAGGCGACATTGTAGCTATCACCCAGCTAGCGGTGGGGCGGTAGAACGCGAAAATGGGACCCTAAAGAACAAACTTGCCAAATGTTGCGAGGAAACAAAACTACCCTGGACTAAGGCCCTCCCCATTGTGTTGATGTACATGAGGGGGAGAATCAGGTCCAGAAATAACCTCAGCCCATTTGAGATCCTGTTCGGCCGGCCTTTGCGAACCGGGATTGGGCCTGAGCTAAGACAACTCCCTGAGACAGGGCATTGTGAGGATGAAATGTTGCGGTATTGCGCACACCTAACCTCTGTTCTCTCTGATATTCACAAACAGGTGAAAGACGCACTGCCAACACCCACCACACAAAAACTGCATAACCTGGAGCCAGGTGACTGGGTCGTGGTCCGAGATGGAAAACTTGGCGATCACGAAGGTGGAACGGGCCCTACCAGGTGCTGCTGGTCACAGAAACTGCAGTAAAGATTGCAGAGAGAGCCACCTGGATCCACGCCAGCCACTGCAGAAGGATCCCAGAGCCATCAGCCGACGCTCCTACACAGGCCGATCAGAGAGAGCCAGATGGCATCGACCTTCAGCAGCCCGCCACTCCAGAACGGGGGGCGACGTCAGCTGCACCTGCTGACTACGCATCTCCTCCTGCTTCTCCTGCTGCAGATCGAGCCCTACTTCGGCCTCGCAGGCCTGGACCGACCAGAACTACCCACGGTGGACGTCGCCCCGGTCACCCGGCCGGAACAGAACGCCTGGTACCGAGCCGTCGCTCTGGCCGCCAGATTGGTGACGAATGAGAGTTGTTATGTCTGCGCCCAACTCCCCAATGGCGTGGGCACAGCACTGCCTGTGGCACCCTGGCCACTGAACATCTCTGAGACCATAGGGGTCATGGTGGCCTTCACCAAGCCTGTGGAATCACCAGAACGAATCATCACAAACCTTGCTCCTTGGTTGGAGGATTTGAACATCAGCGTCGTCAGCTACGAAGGATCCGCGGTGAGATTCAGAAATGTTACAACTGCTCTGAGTGAGGTGCACCATTCAATAATGACAACAAATCCCACACGGCAACGAGGAGCTGTGTGCTTTGTGAGAGAGTGCCGGGCATCGCTTGACCACAACCTGGGCACGTCCTTTTGTAACCAGACAGTCAAGGCCACGTGTGGCAGCGCATGGAACTCTGCATACACCAAACCTGAGTGCAGGGGCGTGAACCCTTACCTTGGCAGATTGAACCTCACACATACACACAGTCTAGGCAGAGAGGGGGAGGACAACCCCGTGGTAACCATGCCCTCTAGCGATGGGTTTGGTGCATTGAGACAGCATGTGTGGGTGTGTGGACAGCACGTCTATCAGTCCTTGAGACCAGGCTGGTGTGGGTCTTGCTATCTCGCCAGACTCTTGCCTTCTGTTGCCATTGTGCCGAGCAATGGAATATTTTCACACTCATTACAGTCACTACTACAGACCGCACAGGGCCAGGCGCACGGCAACACGTGTTTCACAACCCGAGAAGGGGCTCTCGGGAATCCTCCCCTGGTGGGGGACTGTCAACAATGCACATAAGATTGATGAAATATCCCTGGAACTCGAAAATCTGACTGAACTCACAGCTGCCGGCTTTGCAGGATTGTCCCCTGTTGTCCAGGGCATCAGAAAGGTGGCTCTGCAAAATAGAGTCGCCCTCGACTTGACCCTAGCCTCACAGGGAGGCGTGTGCCATGTCATAGGGACAAAATGCTGTACCTTCGTGCCTGCAATAGATGACAACATGACCCATGTTGTTGCCCACCTGAACGAACTGTTACACAGAGAGAAAAGCAAAGACTCTGAGGCTTTTGAGGGCTGGGACATTTGGTCCTGGCTCACAGAGGGGGGGTGGAAAGCCACCGCCATCAGATTCCTATCACCTGTGTTGATGGTTGTGGTTGTAATGTTGCTGGTCGTTTGTTGCGTACTGCCCTGCTGCCGAGCTCTCGTGGGTTCGGCGGTGAGCTCTGCCGTAGGACAGTACCCGAAAATCACCATTGTTCCAGATGAAGATCTGTGGGTACCGCCCTTTTTGGACTCAGATAGTGAGTCAATCTGATATGTTAACTCACACATAGATGTTAGAAGGGGATCACACTACAACTTCATGCTTAATAATAAAACCCTTTTTGTGTGAACCTTGAAATGTATTTGTGTGCGAATTGTCTCACTCAGGAACCGCCTGTCTACCTGTCCGAACTTAGTTCCTTTACCTTCTACAGCTCAACCAGTCCGCTACAAAGGGGGAGGGCGGTTTAGAAGCCCTTCGTCTCAACCCGGTGAAGAATGGCAAACGACTTTGTCAGGGGGCTGTAGATTTTAGAAAGCAGCTGAGCTACGATGGTAGATTATGGGGCCCTGAGGTAGAAATTCGTTCAGATACATGTATGTTATATCCTCACTCCAACTGCTAATCATATTTTGTGCATCATTTTCCCTGTAAGGTGAAGGTTTCAAAGCACCAGGTCACTACACATGACCTGTATGTTTGAGGGAAGGGTGGTCTGTATCAGAGAGAGAAAGCAGGGTTGGAGGGTTCTTTTTTTTAATAATTATCCATTTCTTTTTCCTTATTATTGGTATATTTGTGATTATTGTGCTCATAGCAGACATGTTATCAGTAGAGTATAGAAGGTTGTATACTCCTGGGAAAGAGGTTCTGTTCCTGGTACCATGATGGCAACTCCTGATATGAAATTGTTTAGCTTGTGCTTTTAATGGTATGATTTTCTTGTTTGATCAATATTGCTTGTTCACTATTTCCACATGCATGTGTAATAAAGAATGCAATTAAGAACAGCTTATGTTTTATTCTTTCATAATATAAAAGGCTTTTTCTCCAGGTTCAATGCATGCCCTGTTAAACCTTGCCGTAAATGAGAGACATAGACAATTATAAATTACCTTTTCTAGTGAACATAAAATGTTCAAAGGGGGGACTGTAATGGGAATTTTGGATGTTTGTACTTTATAATCAGAATATTTGTCAGGCTGACGCCATCCGCATCTCCTCATCTGACTGTTATGCTATGACGAAAATGAATGTCTGTTTGTAGATGATATGAACATGAGTGCCACATTGACATAAGATAATTTCAGGACTATGACGCCTGTGTTCTGTAAATCTTGACCTTGCCTGTACATCTTGTCTTTGTAAGATAGGACATGATCCGTCCTTTGGTTCCTCCTCCTTAAAAGGGAGACTGTTGTTGGACTCAGGGTCGTTCCTGCTGAGTCTGAACCTTTGTATCAGAAGGCAGGGGTGATCCTCCTCTGCAGATTACAGCTAAGGCTGATTTGATGTATTTATTCTTGCCGCTATTTCAGGACAAACTAAATTGGTAAATGGCATACATGTTTCTCTATATAACGGAGACAAACTCCAGAACTTGAATCGAGTACATATTAATAAATGAATTAATTCATCCAGAATGAAAACAAAAACAAATGGAAAATATACACTCACCGGCCACTTTATTAGGTACACCTGTCCAACTGCTCGTTAGCGCAAATTCAGCCAATCACATGGCAGCAACTCAATGCATTTAGGCATGTAGACATGGTCAAGACGATCTGCTGCTGTTCAAACCGAGCATCAGAATGGGGAAGAAAGGTGATTTAAGTGACTTCGAATGTGGCATGGTTGTTGGTGCCAGACGGGCTGGTCTGAGTATTTCAGAAACTGCTGATCTAGGGTTTACAGAGAATGGTCTGAAAAAGAGAAAATATCCAGTGAGCGGCAGTTCTGTGGGCGCAAATGCCTTGTTGATGCCAGAGGTCAGAGGAGAATGGCCAGACTGGTCCGAGCTGAAAGAAAGGCAACGGTAACTCAAATAACCAATCGTTACAACCGAGGTATGCAGAAGAGCATCTCTGAACGCACAACACGTCAACATTGAGGCGGATGGGCAGCGGATGGCAGAAGACCACACCGGGTGCCACTCCTGTCAGCTAAGAACAGGAAACTGAGGCTACAATTCGCACAGGCTCACCAAAATTGGACAACAGAAGAATGGAAAAACGTTGCCTGGTCTGATGAGTCTCGATTTCTGCTGCGACATTCGGATGGTAGGGTCAGAATTTGGCGTCAACAACATGAAAGCATGGATCCATCCTGCCTTGTATCAACGGTTCAGGCTGGTGGTGGTGGTGTAATGGTGTGGGAGATATTTTCTTGGCACACTTTGGGCCCATTAGTACCAATTGAGCATCGTGTCAACGCCACAGCCTACCTGAGTATTGTTGCTGACCATGTCCATCCCTTTATGACCACAGTGTACCCATCTTCTGATGGCTACTTCCAGCAGGATAACACGCCATGTCATAAAGCGCGAATCATCTCAGACTGGTTTCTTAAACATGACAATGAGTTCACTGTACTCAAATGACCTCCACAGTCACCAGATCTCAATCCAATAGAGCACCTTTGGGATGTGGTGGAACGGGAGATTCGCATCATGGATGTGCAGCCGACAAATCTGCAGCAACTGTGTGATGCTATCATGTCAATATGGACCAAACTCTCTGAGGAATGTTTCCAGTACCTTGTTGAATCTATGCCACGAAGGATTAAAGCAGTTCTGAAGGCAAAAGGGGGTCCAACCCGGTACTAGCAAGGTGTACCTAATAAAGTGGCCGGTGAGTGTGTATATATATATATATATATATATATATATTGGGGGGTTTAGCTCAGGAGGTAGAGCGGGTTGGCTGGCAACCGCAAGATATAGCGCTTTGGACAAAAGCGCTATATAAATGAGGCCATTTACCATTTATATATATATATATATATATATATATATATATATATATATACATACACGGTAACCAAGGAAACGGGATTGTTGACGGATCTGCAATCCCTGCCTCTGATTGGCTTACACTGATAAATATTCCTTGATTTAACCAATCATCATAGTCACTTCATAAAAAGGGCGGTAACATTGGCGCGTTGCGGGTAAATTAAACACAAGACCAGAATACAACAAAGAGAGACATGGCAGAAAAGGCAGTAGGTGACAGACACACATCACACGTATGGAGGTACTTCACTCTAGACCACACAAACAGCACGGTGACCTGTACAATCTGCAAGTCGGTCTTAAAGTACAATAAAAATACTAGCGTTATGCACGGCCATCTGAATCGGCATCCGCTAGCTAACCTGAGTGATGCTAGCACTACAGGGAGTCGTCCGGTCCAGAGGAAGATGAGCAGCTTTACTAAAAATCCTCTGACAGAAAAGAAAAAACAGCAGATCACAGATCTGCTGGTAAATTTCATTGTAAAAGATGTGAGACCTTTGGCTGCAGTACAAGGCGAAGGCTTCAAAGAAATCTTAAAATGTTTTGAACCAGACTACACAGTCCCGAGCCACACCACACTCTGGACTATGATCAACCGGCAGTGTGACGCCCTGCGAGAGAGCATCAAGGAGGAGACGCAAGGCAGGAGTGTGTCGTTAACAACCGACCTGTGGACATCTCCAACCATGGAACCGTACATTACAGTAACTGCTCATTACATCACAAACGAGTGGAGCCTGAAAGCCAGAGTGCTGACTACCTCTGCCATCACAGAGCGACACACGGCTGTCAACATTGCCGATCGTTTATCTGCAACCATTAAAGCGTGGGGCCTACAGGTGTTTTGTACGGTGCACGATAACGCCGCAGCCATGAACCTGGCGTTGGAGCTGTGCGAGCAGTCCCCAAAAGACATCGGATGTACTGGGCACACTCTACAGCTGGCAATCAAGAAAGGTTTAATCCTACCAGAAATCACCAAGGCCATCGATGCAGCAAGACGTGTGGTTGGTCATTTTCGCCACTCATCTGTGGCAACTTGCGCTCTGAAGGAAAAGCAGTCTCAGTTGCGCATTAAACCCAATAAACTCCAAAATGACAGTGCGGTCCCTGTACAATCTGTCCGGGCGGATGAAACAGTCACAAAGTCGAGTGTAAAAAAGTCACTTGAGATGCGCGTGTCACACTGGGAGCTGATAGAACAGCTGATTGCTCGCTTCAAACTGGAGTCTGATGGCCTCGCAGAGTCAATCCCAGTAGTCGCCTGTCTGTTAGACCCCCGCTTCAAACATCTCCAGTTCCTTCCAGAGCGCTTAAGAGATCATGCCCGCGACCACCTGCATCAGCTGCTTCAGGATGAGAAACCAGCACCCAGCCCCCGACCCCAGACGCCTGCTACAGCTACTGCTACAGGTAACGTTAGGTCAAGGCCAGACCAGACTATTAATTAATTTGTCCCATGAAAATATTTTTATTTTGTCATGAGAGCTTATTTCATTAGGTTACAGCTTGAGCTGATATTGAAATCATATTTGAAACAACTTGGCTGTAATTTGGCTGTGTGAAACTGAGCGTTATTAATTTTCCATGCAGTTGAAAATGATGATGATGTCCAAGCTGCTGAAGATAAAGCTGAGCCGGTGATGAAGAAATCAAGACTGGAAAATGATTTTGAGCAGCTTTTTGGACCCCACTTTGAGAGCGGGCGCAAAGAGGCTCACTCCACTCCAGCTGCCGAACTCCGTGCGTATTGCGCAACCCCTCAACTTCCAACGATGTAGAATCTACTGCAGTGGTGGGCCCGCAACCAGGCCGACTTTCCTCGTTTAGCCAAACTGGCTTACCGCTACTTGGCTATTCCAGCCACCAGCACCCCCAGCGAAAGGGTGTTCTCTCTGGCCGGGAATACCATCACCCGACAGCGCGCAAGCCTTCATCCAGCACATGTGGATACTCTAATCTTTTTGCATGAAAACCTGCAGCGCAAGTGCGCCAAGGCTGTGAAAGAGAAATATGAGGGCGACTCCGAATAGGGTTACTTTGCTGTCAAGCAAGTGTGTTTTAATTTTCTTTAATGAAAATTGATATATATATGTATGTATGCGCATCGAAAATGTGCTCTTTTGTTAACATTGTTACCATGTTTTCTTTTGTTCAAATGTCTTTGAGAATGCATGTTGATTCTTGTTTTTCGAAAGTGCACTTTACTGTACTTGTTAATGTTACAGAGAACTAATAAAAGTTGCTCATTGTTGGACAGCTGTGTTCCTCCGCTGTGTCAATGTGATGACGTCATCAAACGACTTGTCGACTCGACTTCGACTTTATTGACAGATAAGTCGACCTGAGAAAAACTGAAGTCATTAATGCCCTAATACATACATACACACACACACACATATATAGTAAAGTGGACAAAAGCAAAGCAGGTATGAGTAAATGAGTCCTAGAGAAAAGGTAGGATGGATCAGAAACAAGAGCAGAATGTCTTAAAATGCAGAGTTAAAGATGATTTGAAGATATGAAAAAAAGTAATGGACCTAAGTGAGGAAGGACGTTTGTTCCAATCTGATGGAGCTTTGAATTTGAACGCCCGACGACCAATTTCTTTGATGATTCTAGGTGTAACTAGAAACAAATGGTCCATGAGTATTAAGAAGTAAAAGGGATTAAAAGTTGTTTCAAATATGAAGGGAAATTGAAATAGATACATTTAAAAATAAGTGTTAACCAATGGAGTTGCCTCCTGGACTTGGGGGTAGGCCAATTCAAGGACTCATACATTAGGCAGTGATGGGTTCTATAAGGACCCCTGAGCACAAATCTACAAAGACTATTATATAATACATTAAGAGGACGGAGATTTGTTTCAGAGGTGTTACCATAGATAACATTAGCATAGTCCAATATTGGGAATATTAATTGCGTTATGATTCTTTTCCGAACGTCTTGTGAACGATAAAGTGATTTCAAGCAAGCAAATATTTTCTTGGTGATTGAGTTAATACTAGGTTTAAAAGATAGCCTGGAGTCAAGCCAGAGGCCTAAATATTTAAATTCTTCGATTTTGTCTATTGTTGTTCCATCAAGAAGATTAATAGACCAGGCCCTTAACAATGCAGGATCAGGTCGAGCACAAAACAACATATGTGACCAGCCATGGCAAAACCAGGAACAAGTCGGCCTCGGGGCATTTTGAGTTATTCACAGATTCTGAAAGTGTAGTTTCTAAGCTTTCCACTGATGTCTAACACATGGAAATCTGATAATATTTGAATAGTTGAATAATAGTTGTGGCCTTTTGAATTAGAGTTCTCAACGAGCCTGAAAATGACGACCCGACTTGACCCGGCCCGTGGCTTTTAAAGCCCGGACCCGATGTAACCCGATACATCAACATGGATTATCTGCCCGAACCCGGCCCGACGCCGCCCCCCCCCCTTCTTTTTTTTTCTCATACACGTATTATCATGACCAGAAGACGGCGACGGTGAATTCACCTGCGGCAAGTTTACTTTTCACCAACTACATCTACTTCCCCAGGCTAAAGGCGTGCACTAGGGATGCAAACAATTAATCGATTATTGATTAATTGTCGATAAGAAATTACTCGATTAAAATAAATTAATTGCAATTAATTGCGTTTTGAACCCGTAATTCCCCGCCAGTCCACGTGAGGGCGCGCTTGACGCCAGACGTACTTGACGCACATGCGCGAACACAAGCAAAGCAGGGCTCTGACGACAACAACAAGACGAGCAGTGTTTCCCACACATTGACGAGACTATGGCGCACCGCTCAATGTTCGCCCCAAATTATTTTGATTCCGCTTCCGCAGCGCTTATTGTAAGGGGAAATCCTCGCGGCTGGTTTGGCTCATCAACGTTCTGTTTTCCGACCCCCCCTTAGCTGGCGAGTTTGACAGCGCGTATAGCCCCGTTCACATACGTCGCTACTCGCCCGTCACTCGCTTTCTCGCTGAATTCTACTCGCTGGCAAAAAAAAAATCACTGCCGCCGACGGCTAGTTCAAGCGGCAACTCTCTCAATGGAACTCTCTGTTGACGTCAACTGTCAATCATCTCTATTCTACATTCCGATTGGTACTCGCTTCACTCGCATCGCAGAACGTTAAAGTTATTTTCTCTCCGTCCCCGCCCACATCGCATCGCCTGTCCTGGCCACATTCCGCTAGAACACATTCACATTCATTGACAGCTGTCGCTCAGAGATGGGCGAGTGACGAAGTATGTGAACGAGATCAAAACCAAAACACCAAGGAAGGCTGAGGAATATTCACCCACTTATATTATTATTATTAATAATAATAATGATAGTCATAATAAACTAATAGTATAGGCTCAGCACTGTGTTTTAGTCATTTTTGTTTTCATCTTTTCTTGAATGCTTAAACTCCTCAACCCCATTTAGTATGTCAATATTTGGATCAGAACCAGCAGTTTGTAAGAAATTGGTCAGGAAACGATATGTCATATTTTGGTTCTCAAAATTCCCCAAATTGATGCATTAAAATTAAATTATTCAAAATATGATTTGCATTTTTCTTCATATCATAAGGAAGATAGCATTTTATGTTACGCAGTGATGTTGATAGGTTTTCAATGTTATGAGTCCCCGGGACCCACATGTGGTGAGTTGAGTGGGTCCCTGGGAAATTCAATGGGTCCCGACTCCCCAGTTAAAAAAAAGGAATTCTTTCTTATATTATTCTATTTCTTAAATTTTATTGAGTGTTAAACTCCTTTGATGGTGGTATGATATGGTTATAATAAACGGATATATTCATTGAACATGTATGTTCAAAATGTATCTGAAATTAAACAAAATAAAATTCCAAATCTGAAAAGTTTATTGCAAAACAACTGTCACAGTGGCATGACATATGACATTCAAATCAAACAGCATTTTTGTAGCAACATAAATAGCACCAAAATAAATTACTAAAATTCAAATCAAAACAAAATGGTGTCTCTATGGTCTGTAGTACCAAAATAAAATTTCAATAAAAGTGCTGATTTTAACAAATGAACAAAACATTTTCATCACCATGACAGAGTCAATAAATGAATTGTCACCAAAATCTTCTCATCTGAACATCAACTAAATCAAATGAACTGAGTCACTCACTGTGAAACTTTTAGTGTATTTAGCTACTGTATTAGCCAGGGATGTGATCGGCAAAGAATAATGTAATGTTTCACATTAATGTAGAACATTACATTAATGAGAAAACTGGGTACAACTAGGGGGGGTCCCCTGGAAGAAAATGTTGTCAATTTTAACAATTAAATGCATCAATCTGGACTACTAGAAAATTGTAAGATTTGTTTAACTTAAATATTTATTATTTACCAATGCATTGTATCAGCAGGTTAAAGACAATAGGCATATAGAAATTGCACAAAAGACCAGCTCATCCCTAAAGCCTGTACAAGACAAAACAAGATGACAGAAATCACCTAATAGTAGTTTATTTATTATCTATTATTATTACAGTCTTCCACTGCATTTTGGGAGATGGTAATCAATGTTCAGGCTCAGCAAGCAGAAAAAAAAGATCAAATTTGATAATGTTTACATTACAATAATTACTCTTATTAATTTGTACTCTAAATAGATGTTTAACTCTACTTCTATTTCGTACGTGCTACGCCCTCTAACGGGCTTCGCTATTGGTTTATTTTGGAGAAGCAGCTCACCTGGGAGGGGGGGACTTCTCTCCCCATCTCATGTGAGGTGGAGAAGAGGGAGAAAGCTTGGCCACACACGCTGGGTGAGAGCTCAGCACCCGAGTCTATCACTGACGTTTAGCATTTACTCCTGATTACTGTTTGCATGCCGACGAGGCAGGGCGAGTCATGTTCTCCTCATTTCCATAGTTAACCGCTCCTGCTTCAGCTTCTAGCCCGTGGTCGGGAAGCACAGCGGAGACTTTGGTTTGCTCTGCTTTGAATGAAGTTCCACCGCGACAACGCGCACTACTTGCGGAGTGACACGAAGACATGAATCAGAGGCACAAAAACCGTTGACAGCGTGAGCGGTCATTATGACCCGTGCCTTGCCGAAAAGCCGGATTTCCGGATTTATCCGGAAGAATCACATCCCTGATTAGCTCAAAAATGAAACATAACTAACACAGTGGAAAGTCTTTTGAGAAAAATGAAATGATGCAGATATGTTTTTGGTGTACACGAATGAGCACAGCATCGAGCAGTGGAAACGTGGGTTTATTTACTATGAAGTTCGTATTTTTAATTGTTGAAATTAAATCAGCGGTGACAGGCTAGTTGTTTTGGTAGCGGCTAAATTAGCATGTCGCGATACTTTGTACAGGGGATCACGTCTGCGCCGAGTAGATGCGCAGAGGGTTGAAACAGCGCTGTCCAGTCTGCTAACAACAAGGTTTATTTTGCCAGTTACTGTGATTAAACACGAGTTGTTTAATGTTCACAATGTATCGTTTTTCATGGGAAAAATGAGGTGCGTCCCCGGGACGCATGGATAGTGAGTTTAGTGCGTCCTTTCAGATTTTAATGCGTCAGGGACGCAGGACGCGTACCTAGCAACATCACTGGTTACGTATACAGTAGATATTCAGCTTCTCCGAAGAATTGCCGCTTATCAATTAATCGATCATCGATCGATAAGATGAAACAACTATGGATTAATGAATTACTCGATAATTTGCATCCCTAGCGTGCACGCAGCGGCGTCAGGTCTGCCCCAGCCCCTCTCCATGATGCACGTTACATCAGCAGCCAGAATTTACGGTGAACAGCAGCGATGATTAATACTTTTTTTTTTCACTGAGCGGAAAAAATTAAGCCCGAGGTCCGACCCAACCCGAGTCACTTGCTTATATTTTAGACCCGAACCTGGCCTGAACCCGCGGGTCCCGTCGGGTTTGTCGGGCCGACCCGACCCGTTGAGAACTCTAATTTGAATCTATGCTTCTCTGAAAACCGTTCACTGAGAAAACTGGCCTGAAAGATTTGCAAATCTCACCTCCCCTCACCTCACCTGGTGAGCAAGGAAACACAATGGTACTCATTTGCATCTCATTCAGATAAGCCCTCCCCCCTACAGATGTCACTCAGTGATATCTGGTATCTGTTAGCCTGCAGGCACCGTCTAAGAGGCTGCTCTACAGCTTGGGTTTCACCAATGCCACCTCTGACTCTCAGCTGGACATTGAGACATATACCTCCTCTGTTCTGGAATATATTAATAAAGGCGTAAATGATGTCACAACTCATAAGCAGATCAAGATATACCCCAATCAGAAGCCTTGGATGAACAAGGACGTCCGTCTACTGTTAAAGGCCCACGACATTGCTTTTCGATCCGGCAACGCAGAAGCCTACAGCACTTCCAGGGCTAACCTGAAAAGGGGAATACGGACCGCCCAACACAGCCACAAACTACGGATTGAAGAACACTTCAATAACTCAGACCCCCGACGTATGTGGCAAGGAATACAGGCCATCACAGATTACAGAAGAGCAAACTCAACCCCCCTTACCACCACTACCGACTTTGCTAACGAGCTTAATCACTTTTATAATAATAATAATAATACATTTTATTTCATAGGCGCCTTTCTGTCACTCAAGGTCACCTTACAGTAAATAAAAGACAATGTACAGTACACAATAGAATAAAATAAAAATGAAGTAATAAAATAAAATAAAATAAAAAGAAGCCACAAAAGTACACAAGAGTAAAGTAAAGTATGGATGGGGAGGTCGGTTAGAGGGAAAAGGCAATCTTAAACAGGTGTGTTTTGAGTCGGGACTTGAAATGTGAAAATGTACTGATGTTCCTTATTTCGGGTGGCAGAGAGTTCCAGAGCCGGGGAGCAGAGCGGCTGAAAGCTCTGCTCCCCATGGTGGTAAGACGGACCGGGGGGACAGTCAGCAGAATGGAGGAGGATGAACGGAGTGTGCGAGAGGGGATGGCAATATGGAGAAGATTGGAAAGATATGGGGGGGCAAGATTGTGAATGGCTTTGAATGTTAACAGGAGGATTTTGTAGTCAATGCGGGACTTGACTGGGAGCCAGTGGAGCTGCTGTAGGACGGGAGTGATGTGGTGGATGGAGGGGCTTCTGGTAATGACACGGGCAGCTGAATTCTGGACCAGTTGAAGTTTGTGCAGGGATTTATGGGTGAGACCGGAGAGGAGGGAGTTGCAGTAATCCAGGCGGGAAGTGATGAGACTATGGACAAGGATAGCAGTGGTGTGGGGAGTAAGGGAGGGGCGGAGGCGGTTGATGTTGCGTAGGTGAAAGTAAGCAGACCGGGTGATGTTGTTGATGTGAGATTGGAAAGAAAGTGTGCTGTCGAGGATGACACCCAGACTCTTAACCTGTGGGGAGGGGGAAACGGAGCAGTTGTCAATGGTGAGGGGGAAGTTGTTGGTTTTGGAGAGTATTGATTGTGTGCCAACGAGAAGAATCTCAGTTTTGTCAGAGTTGAGTTTTAGTAGATTTGAAGTGAACCAGGATTTTATTTCAGTTAAGCAGTCGGTAAGGGAGGAGGGCGGCAGGTTGGAAGTGGGCTTGCTGGCGAAGTAGAGCTGGGTGTCATCCGCATAGCAGTGAAAAGTGATGTTATGTTTGCGGAAGATATTGCCAAGGGGGAGGAGATAAATGATAAAGAGGAGGGGCCCCAGGACAGAGCCTTGAGGCACACCTGAGGTGACAGGGGAAGGTTGGGATGTGAAGATTTTTAGCTGGATGAACTGAGTGCGGCAGGAGAGATATGACTTGAACCAGTTTAGAGGAGTATGAGTGATGCCGAGGGAGGATAGTCTCTTGAGGAGGGTGGTGTGACAGATGGTATCGAAGGCTGCACTGAGGTCGAGGAGGATGAGAATGGAGAGTAAACCGCTGCCATGAGGAGGTCGTTGGTTATTTTAATGAGTGCAGTCTCTGTGCTATGGAGAGGGCGGAAACCAGACTGGAACTGTTCGTACAGGTTGTTGTTGGATAAATGAGAATGGAGTTGAATTGCTACTGTTTTTTCAAGAATCTTGGAAATGAAGGGGAGATTAGAAATTGGACGGAGGTTATTGAAGTTTGTGGGATCTGCACCAGGTTTTTTCAGAATTGGGGTAATTGCAGCAGTCTTGAATGATGTAGGAACAGTTCCAGTGGAGAGAGAGGAGTGGATAATGGCGGAGATGAGAGGGACCAGGGGAGGAAGGCAGGCTTTGACCAGAACTCACGGGAGAGGGTCGAGCTGACAGGTGGATGGCTTGGACTTGCGGATAAGATCTGAAATTTCTGGGGTGGTGGGGAGCTGGAAGGAGGAGAAAGAGTGGGTAGGAGGAGGAAGTTCAGATACAACATTGAGGGTGGTTTGTGAGCTGAGATGTTGGTGAATCATCTGGATTTTCTGACTGAGGAATGACATGATGGAGTTACAGAAAGCAGTTGAACAGAGGTGAGATGGTAGAGATTCCGGGGCTTGGGTGACATTTTTGAGCAGTGAGAACAGTGATTTGGTGTTACCTTTGTTGGAAGAGATTATGCCAGTGTAATAATTTGATTTGGTTTGGGTAATGCAGTTCTTGTAATGTAACATGTGATTATTATGCCCGCTTTGACCGTGACAACAGAACTACGCCTGTCAAAACTACCCCACCACCTGGCGAACAACCCCTCAGATTCACTGCCTCTGACGTGCAGTCAGTGCTGAGCAGGGTGAATGTAATGAAGGCAGCTGGCCCGGATGGCATCCCTGGGCGCGTGTGGAGAACGTGCGCTGAGCAACTATCTGGAGTCTTCACCAACATATTTAACCTGTCACTGGCCCAGGCTGTTGTTCTTGTGTGCCTCAAGACCACCACCATCGTCCCCGTGCCCAAGCAATCTAACCCAGCGTGTCTGAATGACTATCGACCGGTAGCATTGACCCCCATCATCACCAAGTGCCTTGAGAAGCTAATCTTAGCGCACCTCAAGCCCAGCCTTCCTCCTGCATTAGACCCCCACCAGTATGCATACCGTGCCAACAGATCGACTGAGGATGCCATATCCACAGCCCTTCACTCTGCCCTCACCCACCTGGACAATAGCAATTCCTATGCTAGGTTGCTATTCATCGACTTCAGCTCAGCTTTCAACACAATCATACCATCTGATCTGATCATGAAACTACACAAGCTTGGCATCAGCATATCCACCTGCAACTGGATATTGGACTTTCTGATCAACAGACCACAGACGGTGAGGTTAAACAACCTCTCCTCCACTACACTTCCTCTACACACTGGTGTACCACAAGGGTGCGTGCTCAGCCCTTTACTGTACACCCTCTTCACCCATGACTGCTCCCCCATTCACAACTCCAACTCCATCATCAAATTCGCAGACAACACAACAGTGCTCGGCCTGATCAGGAATAATGATGAATCAGCCTACAGGGAGGAAGTCCAGCACTTGGCAGCTTGGTGCGCTAGTAACAATCTTGTGCTCAACACCACCAAAACCAAAGAACTCATTGTTGACTTCCGGAAATCAAAGGCAAGCATACACACACCCATTCACATCAACGGGGCTGAAGTGGAACGGGTCCCCAACTTCAAGTTCCTGGGTGTCCATATTTCACAAGACCTCTCCTGGTCACTCAACACCTCCACTCTGATCAAGAAAGCTCAACAACGCCTCTTCTTCCTCAGAAAACTGAAAAAAGCTGGACTCTCCCCTCAGATCCTCCGGAACTTCTACCGCTGCACCGTTGAGAGCATCCTCACCAACTGCTTCACGGTGTGGTATGGTAACTGCACTATGGATGATAGGAAAGCCCTACAGCGAGTCGTTAAAACTGCTCAGAAAATAATTGGCACTCACTCCCTGCCCTCACTGATCTTCATCATTCACGGTGTCTGCAACGTGCAAACAAAATCATCAAGGACCACACACACCCCAGTCATGCCCTGTTCTCTCTCCTCCCGTCCAGGAGACGTTACAGGAGCCTCAGGAGTCGCACCAGCAGGCTCAGAAACAGCTTTTTCCACAACACTACAACACTGCGCAACACAAAGACCCTACACTACCCCCCCCTTCTTGAACATGGACTATGGTCAGTCTGACTACCTCAAACCACCTATGCACTTTACTTATGCACTTCAATATGCACTAACTAATGCACTAACTAACACAAACTGCATTCTATGGACCCTTCAGAACTATATGCACTTTAAAATTAATGTGGATCAACTGTATTAACCATTTATGTATTACTTGCACTTTATATTCATAGTGCATTCTATGGACCCTCAGAGCTATATGCACCTTAAAAACTGACTGGATATTTTTAACTTTGTTGACCAGCTGCTATCTGCTATCTGTGTCTTATGTATTATTATTATTATTATTCTTATAGCGCTGCTTTAACAGAAACGTTTTATTGATTGCACTACTGGTTAGATGCTAAACTGCATTTCGTTGTACTGGTTGTCCTTACTTGTGCAATGACAATAAAGTTGAATCTAATCTAATCTAATCTAGTGCTAATGATTTAGCAACTAGCCTATTGTCCTCAGGTAGGCTAGTTGCTAAACTATTAGCATCACAGTCAATTCAAGCAATAGATACAGTCGGCAAGCAAGGGAACGCCCACAAAACGTCACATCCGGTTCGCGCCGAGGGGGAAAACAAACCAGTTTCCACAATGCCCAGGAGCTGCTGTGTGCCCTTTTGCACAACAAATAAGATAAAAAACCATGATCTTAAGTTTTATATTTTGCCAAACCGAAGCACAGAGCCTAGGAGAAGAACCTGGGGGCTTCAAGCGATCTGTCGGGAGGATGAGTTTGGCCACCTGTGGGATCCAAAATCCAAACATGTGTACGTCTGTAGTCAGCACTTCATTACAGGTATGACAACGTGAATGTTCAATTACTAGTTTTAATAGAAGTTAACTAACTACTACGTTATGCAGGCTACCTTGCCTCGTTACAAAAGCTAACGAGTATACAAAAACAAAGCTATGCTAACAACACTGGTGATAGCTTCTGAGCTTTCTGCAGTTAAAATGTATTTAATAATCTCCCCTTCTATCCCCTTCTCATTTCGTTTGTGAACTGTCTTGCCCTAGGCTTAAAAAACTAAGACATAGCCCACCCAGACTACATACCCTCGCTGTTCCCACATAGAAAGACAAAGTCTCCCACGTCAGTACTTCAGAGGCTGGAGAGAAGGAGGAAGCGTGAGGGTGTTCAGTCTGCCCAACCAGAATCCCAAACATCAGAGGCCCCAGCACCAGAAGCCCCGGCACCAGAATCCCAAACATCAGAGGCCCCAGCACCAGAAGCTCCGGCACCAGAATCCCCAACATCAGAAGCTCCCATACCTCTTCAGGATTTAGAGAGAAAACAACTAAATGAAGAAATTTATAATTTAAGAAGAGAAAGAGATGAGGCCATGAAGGAGCGAGATGAAGCCATCAGAGAATTGGAGACGTTGACATTTTCGGTAAACACTGTGAGAGAAAATTACACTAAATGTAAACTCATGACAGGCCTGTCATGGACAGTATTTGACACTCTTCATCAGTACCTGGTACAGTTTGTGAAAACACAGAAAACATCCAAGCTGTCAACAGAAGACCAGCTCTTTATAACTCTGGTGAAACTGCGGCAGAACCCCTCAACCGATCTGATGTGTGGAATATTTGACCTGGCACATAGCACTTTCCTTGATGTATTCTCCCGATGGTTGGATTTGATGTACGCCAAAATTTCGTTTTTGATTAATTGACCTGATAGAGAGTGTATCAGAAGCACAGTACCAGCAGAGGTTCTCTTCCAGTACCCTAGAGTGACTGCAATTATCGACTGCTTGATTGTTCGTTTTCTGTTGCCTGTTGAACTCTCGACTGCAAAACTAGTTTACCCTTGGGTATCAATAAAGTAACCTGAACCTGAACCTGCTTTGAGATCAGAATTGAACACTCAAAGAAGCTTAAAACAAGGTGAGATATTTTTCTTTTTGATAGCATGCATAAAGTGTTGGGTTTTTGTAATACTTACCTGGCTGTCTGTGTATATGTACACAATTTATAGATCAGTATTACTAAGGACTGTCTCTTCTCACAGAGCTATCACCTACTCAAAGTACAAAAACTGGACAACAGTGAAGTACTTCATTGCATGTCACCCATCTGGCTCAATCACATATCTCTCCCAAGGCTGGGGAGGGAGGGCTTCAGGTGTGCATATTGTAAGGAACTCGGACTTCTTATCTCAGAAGTTCCACCATGCAGGAGATCAGGTAACAATTTCACGGTATGCTTTATGAAATGGTTTTTTTTTTTCTAATTTAAGTCTTATTTTGATTTTATTATTTACCCATAGTTACTATTTTTGAGTTGCTGGTGAAGTAAAGTAGTGTTTTTAAGTATTTGTTATGTTTATTTCAGATTTTAGCCGACAGGGGCTTCACTTTGAAGGATGACTTTGCTGTTCTGGGTGCACAGCTCATCACACCGTCTTTCACGAGGGGCCGAAAACAACTGTCAGCCGAAGATGTTGCAAATTCTCGTGTGACTTCGAACATCAGAATTCACATTGGTAAGTATAGAGTCAGCAGTCAGATTCATACAGTATGTAGATTTTAATGTTTTTGGTATTCAGAGTGTGTGCTGCATCATCAAATCACTGTTGCTACTTGCCGCTGACATGGTTTACATTTCCCTAACTAAATTAATTACTGTAACAGTACAGATCCGGGTTAACAGTGCAAGTGCTGAGACGTTATTCAATTAATCACATCAACGAGTACATGTGTAATCCCTACTATGTAGGGTGTCTTAAGATAACATTTTATCTCAAAAACATGTTATTCTATATTTAAATACATTGAACTGTTCACATTTAGTGCAATATCAATAGAACAGGATAACAGGAAGTCTACAGGGATCTTCACTTTAACATGAAAAAGAAACACTAATTATAGGTCACAATGCAATGATGATATGATATAACGGTCAACTGTGCTACTCCTGTGAAACTCAAACATAACAATGTAGATAAACAGCATTTTAACAACAAATATGTGATATGTGGTCTGCAGAGAGAGTAATTGGTGCCCTGAAGAGCCGGTACCACATTCTGGATGGCCCACTTCCTCTGCGCCTGGTGAAGAGACTGCAGGATGAAAGACAGAAGAGAGAAGAGGCCATGATTGACAGAATTGTGCATGTCTGTGCAGCACTAATGAACTTGTCTGGCAGTGTTATGTACAACCGTTACAGAATCTGAGAGTAAGAACAAAATCAATGTGCAGTAATTTAATAAGGAGCATCAGAGAACAATATTTTATGCAACTTTTTTATACAACAAAGAATTCATTATTGTTCCAATTGTGCCATTTTACAGGTTTCAGTGGAACCACCTGTTGTTTGTCTATCCACAGGTCCCTGAACTTATCTCAGTGCTGCTCTGCTGCTGCACACCCTGTCACCCTGCCTCTGATGCCTGTCACCCTGCCTCTGTTGCCTGTCACCCTGCCTCTGTTGCCTGACGCTCTGCCTCTGTTGCCTGATGTTCTGCTGCCACTTGTGTTGCCTGATGGGTCACTCCCTGTGCTGCTTTCGACTGGACTGTGTTCTGCCTACTTAGCAGAAACATATACAGTGCTTAGCATATGTTGTAAATAAATGCATAGGCTTTGTGATATTTGATTTTGTACATATAGTTTAGTCTATGTTGATACTGAATTAAACAGCTATAATATGCTTCAAAATGAATTGGTATAAATAAATATGTAACTCTCAGTCACAGTGACTTATTTGTTGCCATTTTTACACTGATAGGAAATTCAACCACCTACCTGTGCATCTTTCAGCTCCCGAAGTTTGTGGAGTATGTGTTGTGACCAAAATGTTTGCATCACATTAATGGCACCACTGATGAAGTCCTCATCTCTTTGTACTCTGAATATCAGGCTGGTCAGAGGAGGAGCCACATTGGAACAACCTTCACCAAGACTGAAAAGGAAGGAAAAAAATATCCATTAGCTCTAGATCACTAAAGATATTGGGACTAAGATTTTACATATAGGCCTACTGCTCATCATACATTTTGATATATTTGGATGTATTCATGGCGCACACACACACACACACACAAATGAATGAACACATTCACAAACGTACCCTGCCATGCAGTTGGAGTGGGCAGCGATGATAGTACCCTCTCCCTTAACTGCGACCCACGTCTGGTGGGGCTTCTCTGTCACCCTCCAGGATGGCTTTACATTACTTCGGAACAGGTAGGTATCCGAGGAAGGTAGTTTATGATGAAGCACAATTCCAACAAAGCCACTTGAAAAAAAGTTGTGTGCCTCCAGGGACCGATAGTTCTTTAGGCTGCTGTGTGTGTGTAAATCCCTGCGTGATATACCGAGTCGTCAATAACCAATATGTATATGCAGCTCATGATGGCTATTGTGCAATAACAACCATTGTGTGGTGAACAAATTCACTAAAACGTGCTAATTTCCTTGTCAGACATAGAAATTATCAGTTAACGTGATTTTGCCTCTTACCGGGTGATTCAACCAGATAGCAGAAGATATCTGGGAATGAAACTTCAGGCCATTCAGTCGGATCATTCGTCCACTCTTTAATAAGATACGGACAAGAATCCGATCCTATCAAAGTTATCTTTTTAAGGTATCTATCCCTGTCAATGGGCTGCAATGAATCAATGTATGACATGTTTGTTTAGCTAAATATCAAAATTTGAAATCTGCGCGCTTACAGTGCTCCGGGCGAGGGGGAAAGGATTGTTTCCCCCCCCCTCGAAATGCCCCGCCCCCAACTGTGATGCGTCGCGACCCAACTGTGACGCTATGCCGACTGTATCTATGCCAACAGTCCCCTTAGCACATTACTGTTAAATCAGATGCCCACATTACGAGCAAAAAACCTCCCATTACAGCTTAGTTTCAATGTGCTTACGATTTTAAAACGACAGTACTGAGCTAACTTAGCCAGCTAAGCAAAGTAGATAACTTGGATGTTAACGGAAACTCAACCCATAAGAAACTGAAAAGTATTCCTGAAAAAGTATTCCTGCAGACAGGGCCGTAGCCAGGATTTAAAAATTAGAGAGGTCCGTCCCAGGAAAGACACCTCTTTTACCAGTTTTTGCACAAACCATACCAAAATGTCACCTACAAAAATAAGTGCACTGATACACTTGTTGGCAAAAAGAAAATGTTTTTATTGTGCTAGCAGTGTGTGTGTGTGTCAGTCAGTCATCCTCCACATGCTCCTCTCTCTGCATTGGCCCTCTGAAATTACATAGAATACACAAACATAAGTTAAAGTGATCACCCCGATTACATTTTATTTTTGTAGTTCACAGGATCCAGAGCATCGAAGGCAACTGTTTTCATCATGACTGTTTTCTCTATGTCCTGGTCCTCTCTGGATTTTCCCACCCTCTCTCTGTTTTGCTGTCTGAGCTCTCTCTCCTGTCTGTGCTGCTGGTTGTCCGTGTTCTCCTGTCTGTGTTTCTGGTCCTATTTGTTCTCCTGTCTGTGTTTCTGGTCCTATTTGTTCTCTTGTCTGTGTTTCTGGTCCCCTCTGTTGTTCTGACTGAACTGGTCCTCCGGTCCCGGGAATATTTAAAAGCTGTCACTCACCTGTCAACTCGCAGTGTTGTCTGTGGTCATCTCTTCTGTAAATTTCGCGCGACTTCCGCCGATAGATAACTTCCTGTGGTTTCAAAATAAAAGCTGTCCGGTGGCGGTGTGGAGATAGTATGTTATGGTCTGTAAGATATGTAGATAATTGATTAAATATTCGTTTTTCAAATATTTTTGCTATACTATTGATAATGGAGATTGGTCTGTAATTATTGGTGTCTGAGGTGTCACCTCCTTTATGAAGAGGGGTTACTCTAGCACTTTTCCATGATGAAGGTGTTTCACAAGTTGCGAGAGATAAATTGAATAGGTCAGCCAGTGGAAATGACAGAACATGAGAGGCAAGTTTAAAGAACTTAATTTCCAGACCATCTGGACCAGCACTGCATCCAGAGCTTAAAGGAAAACACCACCGCATTTCCATACTGAACTATGTTCTGCTCTGATCTTAGACGAGGTGATACATACCTCCCTCTCCTCTGTGCGTGCACTCAATGGCTCTTGCGCGCACTCCGCGCAGCGCTAATTTGCTAGCATGTAGCTTGTCCCAGTATATTCCTTAGGATCCAAAGGAGGGTGAAGTTAGAAGCGACCAAGCACTTCCACGTTGTCCCTATTTAAATACGGTTACGTGAGTAGTTACACGACCCAAGTTTGGTTACACAAAATGAAACATGCCAATTTTTCTAAACGGATAACAAGGATAACTATATAGTATGGCGGAATAACAACTGGAAGCACTTCGACGTTGGCGCAGTAATATCATCACTCAAAACATGACGGGACTATATACCTTCTGCTTGTTTTCACAACCCTGTACGATGCACGTTATAACCATGATGTTTTATTGTTCACAAACTATCTTACTACAACCTGATGCTTCCTCAACTGTGCACAAACTACTACAGGTAGTGCAGGCGACGGCGTGCAGGTCACGTAGGTTCTATTGACGGAAGTAAGAGGGGGAGCGGAGTGATGATATTACTGCGCCGACGTCGAAGTGCTTCCAGTTGTTATTCCGCCATACTATATAGTTATCCTTGTTATCCGCTTAGAAAAATTGGCATGTTTAATTTTGTGTAACCAAACTTGGGTCGTGTAACTACTCACGTAACCGTATTTAAATAGGGACAACGTGGAAGTGCTTGGTCGCTTCTAACTTCACCCCCCTTTGGATCCTAAGGACAAGCTACATGCTAGCAAATTAGCGCTGCGCGGAGTGCGCGCAAGAGCCATTGAGTGCACGCACAGAGGAGAGGGAGGTATGTATCACCTTGTCTAAGATCAGAGCAGAACATAGTTCAGTATGGAAATGCGGTGGTGTTTTCCTTTAACTAAAATGAGTGATGGAGAAGGGGTGGGATTAGATAAGTGCAAACTTCTTCCCACTCCTTTTCGAACATGCTTTTCTTTTCAGCAAATGTTTGTCATTCATGTATCTAATTATGCTTTCTATTTTGTGAAACATTGTTATTTTCTGTGACAATTTCTGTTTTCTTTTCTTTTTTTTACATGTTCGAAATAAAATTTCAATCAATCAATCAAAAAACTCTCCAGACCGCCAGGCATACATCGCCTGGGCATACATCGCCCTGGCAACCAGGGTCTCGCCTAGCAACAGCTGGTCTGTTAACGGGCTTGAACCCCCCATTACCACTTTTATATGCATGCATGCACACACACACACACACGAACAAACACACACACAGATCTGTGGTTTCAGACGTGATCAGTAAAGAGCAGCCGTCAGGATCAGAGCTCTGATCGGTACCGATCACCTCCATCAACTGATCAAATATCAATAACCTGCCTCTGCTGAAGACATCTGTCTCCTGAACCTGTGATTCTCCATCGCATCAATTACATCTGTTCAGCGATGTACACTATAAAATTGAATAGCTACCCTGACATACAAACATTAGTTAACTTTACTAGGTTATCAACAAGATGCACTTATGACTGGTATTTATGAAGTAACAGTTACTTGCATGGTGAAAAACGCAAAATACTTAGAGTTTAGAGTGAAGGTTACTTTATTTAGAGTTAAGCTCACTCAATACAATAAGTAGTCAACACAGTCTCACTACCACTGCGCAGAAGAAGAAGTGAGCATGCGCAGTAGCAGCATTCAGTCTCTCCCACTCAGCAACGCACCAGTCTAGCACACAGGCCGGGGCACTGAGGGCAGCCTGCTGACTCGACTTTTGCGCCGTCTTTTTATTCTTTTGAAGAATAATAAGGTAAGTTATCGAGCAAGTTTGTCTGTTAATATGTTTTAATTACTGCTACGACCGTTAGCCAATGTTAGCATTTGTTAGCTAACATTAGCTGTGAAGTTGCGTCATTTACGTGTTGCATGCAACGTTAAGCGGTAGCCAGCAGTATATTTCTTAACTTTGATACAGTGTGGGTGAAGGAAAAAGACGTCACGAGAGTGAAAGCAACAGTTGAGGAGTGTACATTAAACCAACAAGCCCCTTCACATGATACGCGGTAAAAACGCTTTGCGCCGGCCGTTCCATTCATTCCCTGTGGAGGAGGCGGCAGCGCCCAAGCTAGCGGCGCGCACCGCTCAGATTTGCCTCTCTGCCGCTGTGCTAACTTTGACCTTGTTGCCGCTGACCTTTCAAAAGTCAACCAATGAGATAGAAGCTTTGAGTGTGACGCTCACATTTCCTAGGCAACCAGAGAGCGACATCAAGCCGGCTAGAAAGATGGAGGAAAAACGTATTGTGTGTCAGAGTTTCCTTAACTATTTAACGTTACATTAAAGTCGTAACACGGTCACGGTAATGCTTGGAGGTTTATAAGCAGTCACACCAGGTTTGTGAATAGGCAGTTTACAAGCGGTTGTTACAATACTAACGTTGATTTAGCCGTTAACTGGGTCTCTGCGCCCAACCTCGCGGTGAGCCCAGCGCAAAAAGCTTATCATGTGAAGGCCCCTATGGCTGCAGTAATTCAACACACAGCCATAGGTATATTTACATGGACTAGGGGAGTCGTTTGCTCCGTGTTCATTTGACTCCAGTGGTGAGTCTGCAGAGAAGCTGTGGTTGCACACCGGTCTGTGCAGTTTCCTCAAGTATTACTACAGTCTCACTTTTTTGGGTCTAAGTTGTTTTTCAAGGTGATATTTTACTGTCAAAAGTATTTTTAAATCATGACCTCCACCTCTGATATTTAAATAGAAATCTTAAGACATCTTTTTAGCCTGAATTTTAAGCAAGGTGCCTCCATTATTAGTTGATTTATATAATGTTATCTTTATTTTTTGTGCCCTTGCTCATCTGTGCTTTTTGTTTTTGTTGCAGTGTCTTTCTATCATGTGCAGCACATTGGGTGTAGAAATGTGCTATAAGATTGATTAATTACTGTCACAATTAATTACTGGGGGTTTTTTGTCTAGTGAAATTTCATGTTTTGTTTTGAAGAATAACTCCCCTCTCGAGGAGGACCTCATGTGTCTCCAGTCTGACGTCATCCCTAATCCCTGATTGTTCTCACCTGTGCTCCCCTTCCTGATGTGTATAGCTGTGTCCCAATTCAGGGTCTGCAACCTTCGGAGGACCCAGCCTACGCGGTCTACGGAGGCAACACCTTCGGAGACTCCTCCGAAGGCTGGGTCAACCGTCGGTAAATGGGACGGTCTAACCTACGGAGCATTTCCTGATTGCGTCGCGACGTCATCACTTCTGCCGGCCAAGCCCGGGAAAAACACCGGTCAAAACAAAAATACGACAGACGAACATGATGGAGAGTTTTTAATATATGGGTGGTTGACGTGACGCTCCATTTTTGTGTTCATGGTGACAAATATAAATAAAAATGTATAATATTTCATTAAAATATCTGTTTTTATATACAGTTTAATCTTCCAGAACTAATACATCTGTAATTAATGAGCATTATAATTCAAATATGTAAATATTTTGTTTTAAACATGACATTTGTCCACTGGCGTGACTGTCCGGGGTAGCGTTGCTTATCTTAAAACTACTGTAATTAAATGAAAAATTAGTCTAAATACATTAAAATACTTGAATAGATGTTATCGTAGTGTTAACTTAATGAAACTGAAGGTTATAAGTCTGATGGTCCCCATTTAGAATAATTATGACACATTACATTTTGTCCGCAAAACTGGTGTCCACCTGGTGTGACGCCATTCTGTAGATATAAAACGGGCATTCATTTGGGCACCCTATTACGGAGAGGGGCCCTTCTTCATCCAGGAAGTACAGTAGACCTCACTGGAGCACATGGACTGCACACAAGGTGAGTTCTGTCTCAAATATTTTCATAATATTGCTATTTCCGTGCACTGTTGGAAATGGGATCCATTATGCAGTCCTTTGGTGTGACGTAATTTAAGTATTGATCTGAAAATTTTCATCAATTTATATTTATTGACTATTGAAAATATTGTAAACCTTAACAGTGTTAGTCAGGGTTGAAGACTGTCTCTCATATAGCTAGGCCGCAAACTGGCCTTGATCTTGAAAACGTCCACTGGTGTGACAGCACTGTCCTATAGTGTGACATGAAATCAGTGTCACACTGGTGGAAATGGCTCTCACACCAGTGGATGTAGGCTCTATCAAGGGGTACAAAACCATCACTCTCTCCCTCCTAACCTCCCCTATCCTCCCTCCCGTCCCTCCTAACCTCCCTCCTAACCTCCCCCCAACCTCCCTCCCTCCTAACCTCTCCAAACCTCCCTCCTAACCTCCCCCAACCTCCCTCCATCTCACCCCCAACCTCCCTCCCTATCAATCTCGCCCCTTCCAACTTCCCTCCTTTCTTCCCTCCCTCGCTTCTTACTTCCTCCCGCCTCCCAACCTCCCTTCTTCCTATCCCCTTCCTAACTTCCCTCCCAACCTTTAGTAGCTAATTGTAGTAGTGATGTTTGCATTTTCTTTTTTCAAGTTTTGCCTTTTTCTCTGACTCTCAGAATTGAAGGACAAAGGTCAAACCTTCCTACTCTGTTTTGTTAAGGCTAGTTTGAGATCCACATTGAAAATGAGAGGCTGAGATGACAAGCAAGGAAAGGACCAGGAAGTATAGGGAGAGGCTGAATAAAGATCTTGAGGAGAGAGAACATCCTGAGAGAGAGATGCAGAAAGTAAATTTGACAAGCTACCAAAAGTTATTTTAGCATAAGAATTGAAACATTTCATGACATGATTAATGCTTCATCGTATCACAATAGTCATGGTTGGTTTCATAATTTTCTCCATAGATATCAGGAGAAGAAAGCATGCGGGAAAATTGTTCAGCTCAGTGTGAAGTCTGTGTCGCCAGCAACAAGGAAGAAGCTACAAGAAAAATGGAGAGAGTCCAAGAGGAGATGTAGAGCAAGGGAAAAAGCCACTAAGGCTGTCCTTGATCTAACGCCACAATCACCTCAGGATCAGGATCATGACCAGCCATTCAATCATGAAGAGATCAATGAGGCCCCAGTGCCTGTTTTGTGTAGCACACCAACACAGTCACCAAAAGAGATGTCCACCAGAGACCAAAGTACACCCAAAAGAGTACGAAAAAGATCTGTGCACAAACAACTAAGGAAGCTAAGAATGCAAAATGAGAAGTTAATGAAGCAACTTGAAGCTGAAAAAAGAAGAGCGGAAAGGTTTAGACGAAAAAATCAACGCCTTGTGCAAAGACGAAATGTGGATAAAAATGCACACACACACACACACAAGCAAAACAGTCAAAACGAAGAAACACTGCTCAAGAAAGGAAGAAACAAGTGGAGTCCTTCCTATTGAGAGACGAGAGCAGTAGGCTTCTTCCGGGGAAAAAGGACACTGTTGGGAGGAAAGAAAAAATGCAAAGGAGAGTACTTGTAAAGTCTTTGGTGGACTTGCACAAGGAATACTCCCAGACAGCTGAACTAAAACATAGAATGTCTTACAGACAGTTTCTACGCTATAAGCCATTTTATGTTACAGAAGCCAAGGCAAATGATCGTAATACATGCGCCTGCTACCAACATGAGAACAGGCTGAAGCGAATCACCTGGAACTACTCAGAGAGAGCCCATGGGAAAGGTGCACCCGATGGAGTTGGGGGATCAGTAAAACGCATGGCAGACAACCATGTCCATGGGGGGCAAGACATACAAAGCCCTAAGGACCTCTATGAGTTCCTAGCCCGAAAAGAGGTCCCAAACATAAAGTTCAAATGGATCGATGAGGCAGATATCCAGGTGTTCGACGAGATGTTGCCACCGTCTGTCCCGAAAGTACCTGGCATCTTAAACATGCACCAAATACTTTCCTTCTCTGCAGGAGAGATCTTCTATAGGGCTCTCAGCTGTTTCTGCCGCTACCCAGAGATGTGCGACTGCTTCTCTCCAAGCAAGATGAGGCCAGACAATCGGTCAAAAGATTTAGAGGAACCGCTTGCCTGTAAAGTCCAAGAGACCCAGCCTGAGAGTCCCAGTAGTGGAGAGGAAGAGGAGGAAGAGCTTGACGAGGAGTACACTGTAGGGAAATTTGTCATTGTCCGCTATGACAAGAAGCCATTTGTTGGCAAGATCACACAACTACATGCTGAGCTCATTAAAGTCAATTGCATGGTGCAAATTGGCGGGAAAAACATATTCAAGTGGCCTGCTAAGCGAGACTGCATTATGTACTGCAAGGACCAACTTGTCAGTGTCATCTCTGAGCCAGAGCCCCACCAGCGTGCAGCCCAGCTCACCAAATATGACTGGCTGCTGTTCAATGAGGTGTGAAAGGAGGAGGATGAGTCACTACTGCTTTTTTATTTTGTTTGTATTTCATGGTGTACTCTGTTGTACAGCACAGTTCATGAAGAAAATAATCAATTTACTATGAATTATTTTTAAGAACCACAGGATGTTTTGCTGTTTTATTGATGGGTTGTTTAATGAATTTTACCCAAACAGTAGTTTGTTTTAGGTCAATTCCATTTATGGTTATGAAATGTGACAAGTATGCCCTATGGCTATTGGAGAAATTATTTTACTTAAGTACTTAAATTTGAACAAGAAAAGTACCGGTAATAAGCCAGGTCAATTTTGTTTACATGTTTATGTTATGTTGCTAAATGTTACGATGGCTCCCAAGTCTTTTTTATGGGAATGTTGGTTTCTTCTTCTTTCTTCTGACTTTATTGTACAAAAAACATTTGAACTTGAAGATGTAACTTTATTTTAATGAATTTTTAAATGAATTTGAACAAGAAATAATAAATGTGACTTTGTACAAAACAGGGGCATACCGGTACTTTTTGTTGTCCAATGGTGTGACAGAATGTCCTGTGGTGTGACAAACTGAATTATAAGTGGAAAAGGCATTTTAATGCACAAATTCATGTAAAAAGTGTTGAATAGTATAATAATGATATCATCACTATGCACATATAAGGATGGAATGAAGCTTCATTAGGTTTTATACTAATTATAATGAATATAATCCAGACGTTTGGGTAAAGTCCCTATGTGTACATCTTACAGTAGGATAATAACATGATTGTGAATTTTTATTGGTTACTTTTGATGTGGGAATATAATTAGGACAAATTGATAAGGATTGTGCATATTTGTCTTAGCTGTCACACAATCTCTGAATTAAATATTAACATTAAAAATGTTGTCACACCGGTGGACAATATTTAGGACTACCACACAAAGAAGTTAATAAAATGCAAAATAAATAAGGAATTAGAAAGGGACACATTCAGTTTTGAGTTATTCACATATTAAACAAAATAATTATATGTCATTTGACATACATTTTAGAAATATATTTTTTTCCACTTTGGATTTGAGTTCACGTCAACCACCCATATATATTAGGGCTGTCAACGTTAACGCGTTAACGCAACATCCTCTTAACGCCGTTAATTTTTTAAACGCGCGATTAACGCTCGGTATTAAAAAAAAAAAAAAAAAAGCGCATTGTATGTTTTATGGCCGTCGGTGGCACCTGTAGTCCTGATCCAGAGGGAAGGTGCGTGTCCACAGGCAGCGGTGTTTCCCCGCGTCCCATTCATTGTCTATGTGAAAAGCCGTGCAATGCATTCTGGTAGCGTCGCGGCGAATGTCGAGAGACGGCGCGCGAGTTGGCCGCTCCTCATTTGCCTAAAGTATAAATCGAATCTACTTTATGCTAATCAGAGGTGCCGGGCTCGACTCGCCGCCTCGGGAACGCTCGCGAACGCTCGCAAAAATCTGTTGTTTGAAGGAGAGCGCCTGTCAATCATCCTCTAGTGGCAGCCCACCAAGCGTGCAATACTGGGAAGCAAAAAGACTGCCGGATGGTTCAGTCGATAAGACCAAAGTCATCTGCACGTACTGTGGATATGAAATGAGCTACCATAGAAGTACGTCCAGTCTGAGATATCACTTGCAAGCCAATGCACTTATATCCTACCCCCAAAAATACAAGTAAATACTAGTATTTTAAACTTGTGATTAATCATGATTAATCACAACCTGTTATTGTGATTAACTCGATTAAATGTTTTAATCGTTTGACAGCACTATATTATACACATCAGAATGTCCAACTGCACCCTCAGTGTTGGAGGATTTTTTAAGATCCCTACATGTTCCATCCGTAGACCCAAACATAGCTGATTCATTGGAGAAAGACTTCTCGGCCCTGGAAATAATATCTGCAATCAGATCTATGCAAAGCGGCAAGTCCCCAGGGCCGGACGGATATCCGACAGATTTCTTCAAAAAATTCTCAGACCAACTTGCCCCTTTACTAATGTCAGTTTTTGAAGAATCACTTTCACTTAAGACCCTACCTCTGACCATGCGCCAAGCAGTAATCTCTGTAATTCTCAAAAAAGGAAAAAAACCTCTAGAGTGCAATTCATTCCGCCCAATTTCTCTCCTTAACACGGATGCAAAAATCCTTGCCAAGGTTCTGGCACGCCGACTAGAAGGGGTTCTTCCTTCCATTATATCACCTGACCAAACAGGCTTTATTAAGAACCGTTACTCTTTTTTCAATGTCAGATGCCTTTTTAACATCCTTTATAGCCCCTCTCCACCTGGTGTGCCAGAGGTCGTCCTCTCACTTGATGCTGAAAAGGCGTTCAACCGGGTGGAGTGGGGCTATCTTTTCAGCACACTAGAGAGGTTTGGATTTGGCAATAAATTCATATCATGGATCAGACTTTTATATACTTCTCCAATGGCTGCTGTTCGTACTAATAATAATTTGTCCCCTTTCTTCGAGCTTAAACGTGGTACAAGACAGGGATGCCCCATGTCACCGCTTCTTTTTGCGGTTGCAATGGAACCACTAGCTTTAGCTCTGAGGCAAAATACTGATATCAGAGGAATTCACCGAGCAGGGGAGGAGCACAAAGTCTCGCTTTACGCGGACGACATGCTACTTTATATATCACAACCCCTTTTGAGTCTTCCTAAGCTAATGGTATTACTAAAAGAATTTGGCAAACTATCTGGCTACAGGGTCAATGTTCAAAAAAGTGAGCTGATGCCTGTTGGCACTAGTAATGATGAGACATCCTTAAATTCACTCCCCTTTAAAATTTGCCCCAAAAAATTAAAATACCTCGGCATATGGATTACAGATAAACATAAAGATCTCTATGCTGCTAACTATCAGCCCCTGTTATCAAACTTAAATCAGGATATTGAACGATGGGATCCCCTGCCTCTCTCTCTGGGTGGAAGAATGAATACAGTAAAAATGAATATACTGCCCAAGTTTTTATATATATTTCAGTGCCTTCCCATCTTTTTAACTAAATCTTTTTTTACGAAATTAAATAATCAGATATCAAGTTTCATTTGGAACAAAAAACCGCCCCGGATAAAAAGAAGTGTACTTCAGAGACCTCGCTCAATGGGAGGGATGGCACTCCCTAATTTCTTGTATTACTATTGGGCGGTTAACATTCGAGTACTGTTATATTGGATGGATAACGATAATGATAACACTGACACTGAATGGCTAAATCTGGAGGGGGCATCTGTAAATTCCACTTCTTTAAAAGCCTTACTGTGTTCTAAGTTGCCATTTACACAGCCCTTTTCTCCTTTTCTTTACCTCCAACCCTGTTGTTTTGCACTCAATCAAGATTTGGAACCAATTCAGAAGATCCTTTGCACTTATAGATCTTTCTCAGGCTGCCCCGATTACACTGAATCATATGTTTGTCCCATCATTAATAGGTGGGGTCTTTGATATGTGGTCCAGAAGAGGTATGGTATCACTGTCTGATCTGTATATTGACGGCAGCTTTGCCTCCTTTGAACAGTTGGTACAAAAATATCATATTCCCAAATCACATTTTTATCGATATCTGCAACTTCGGAATTTTGTATTCTCAAACTTTATATGTTCTCCCTTACATCCTCCAACTGACCTGTTGGATTCAATTTTTGATTGTAAACTAGTCAGAAAACGAACTATTAGCAAAATATACGAAATACTATATTCTCATAATTTGATGCCTTTGGACCTCCTCAAAAATAAATGGGAGGATGGCTGTATCCGAAACCGCATACTACCGTACTGCCTACTACCGTACTGCCTACTACATACTGCGTTAGTATATACTGTATACTGCGTACTGAATGTGGGATTCAGTATGCTACTTCAGCAGACCGACGCCGTTCACACCGCAGTATGCAGTATGCAAGTTTCCCAGAATGCATTTCGTGGCGACCGGCAGCGGTAGTTGTAAAACAGGCGAAAAGCTGTTTTATTTCCCACTGTAGCGCCGTTATTATGTCACTTTATTACATTTTAATATTTTTTCATGCGAGAAAGTAACCGTTTAGATCCCCAATGTGCGGTTAGTTTAACCAAATGACGGCTGTTTAGTAATTTGCCTTGATGTTTTCGGAGAAGTGAAGCTCCGGAAGGAGCGGGTCGTCTCAGAGGCAGCAGCCCGTCTCCAGAGGTGTTCCGCCGGCCAACATGCGTCGTCGTCCCGGGGGAGACAGCAAGCCAGTTATCTTAACCGCTGTTTGTAGTGGACAGTATACAGTATATAGCGCTGTCTCGGGAGCTCTGCATGTACAGAAATCACCAAATATTAATAAAAAAAAGTTTGAATTAACAGTCCTTTTTTTCATTTCATATGTACAACAGCCTGGATTTCTATTGTACCTATATAGCTTTTGTCACAATAATCAAGTAGCCTATGCACTGTACTTATGTAAACAAATATAACAAATATAAACGCCGTACTGCTCCGGCATTTTTTTTTTTTTTCGTCCCAGCTCCGGCGTTTGTATTCCCCTGGAAACGCTCTCTTGCTCCGTCATTACTCGATTTATCCAGGCTCCAGCGCATTGCATTGTGGGAAACAGTAGGCAGAGTAGACTGGTCGGATGCATACTGGAAATATTCTCCGAATCAGTACGACATCCGGGAACTTTTCGCATACTGCAGATTTTGCTTTTGTTTGCATACTGCATACTGCATACTACATTTTGGCCAAATCAGTACGTACTAGCAGTATAGTATGCGGTTTCGGATACAGCCACAGATTTAAATGAACAAATCACAGACGACACTTGGCACAAAATAATACAGGGAATTTTTTCATCTTCCATCTGTCTTAGACATGCTGTCATTCAGTTTAAAATTGTACATCGTCGGCACTGGTCTAAAGTAAAACTCTCTAAGATCAATGCTGATATTGATCTTAGAGATAGATGCGGGCGAGATCCAGCCACTCTCCTACACATGTTCTGGACATGTCCAAAGCTTTGCGCTTTCTGGCAGCCCATCTTTGAGACCTTTTCTAAGATCTTTGCGAAAAGGCTTGCACCGTCTCCATTCATTGCACTTTTTGGTGTAACTCAGATAGACTCCCATCTAGAGATGTGGGAAAGAATAATGGTGGCTTTCTGCTCTCTCCTAGCTAGGAGACTGATATTATTGAAATGGAAAGACCCAGCACCTCCAACATACAGTCATTGGGTTAGGGAAATCATGTACCATATCAAGTTGGAGAAGATCAGATACACAATCAGGGGGTCTACTAGAACATTTTATAACATATGGCAGCCTTTCTTAATGTTTGTTGAAGATATGGAGGCAGACAATATAGTACTGTAAACCTCTGTTGTTGTCCTCAGTCATCTTTATTATTGTATTTCTTTTTTGTTGTTGTTGCTGTTGTTTGTTTTTTGTTATCTGGCTATATGAGTTCTGTATATTGAACTATGTATTTCATACTGTGAACTCTGTATGTCTGGTATTTGTGGGGGGTGGATGGGATTTACGGTTTGTTTGTTTTTTCTCCCTGTGTGTTCTGTTGAACTTATGTTAAATTGTAAACTATAACTTGTAAAACTAAATAAAAATACCTTGATCAAAAAAAACAACAAAAAAAAGGCTCACAAAGGAAAAACTGTTTTATTTTATTATTGTTATTTTATTATTATTATAATTTCAGTACTTACTTGTCTCTCCGTAAAAAGAGCTGGCCACCGCTCTTTCAAAGTTTTCACTGGAGGTCCAGCCTCCACAATCTCCCTTCTCCGCAATGGGAAGGTCTGGTCCATCTTTGAGGCGATGACAGCTCCACTGGGGTTCCGTTTTTTCATTTCTTCAACAAGGAGTTTTCTCTCAGTCTCTAGGCTATCTTCACTCTGCCCCTCAGGAATGGTAATAGGTAATTAACCACATACCTTTTGTGTCTTTTGAGGCCTTTCGAAGCCATTTGTGGTCCACCTCCTTTCCCAGCATTTACCGCAACCTCTATACATCCTGCTCTTTTCAGTTTACCGCGATAGTTCCCCATTTTGAATTTACACCCATCAGGTGAACCTGGTTCCTTCAAAGAGGGATGTTTGCTGATGAGTGCAAGTGCCACAGACTGGAGCTGCTCAACACTTGGGTAGGCATCAAATTTGTAAATTGTTTCAGCAAGCTTTTCCAGGATACAATGCTTCACATCTTTTGGTGGATTCCAGTGTGTTCTGTGTGAGTGTGTTCGTAGATACACAAGATTAGCCTGTCTCAGTCTAAACTCCACATCACCTGAGAAATTTGGAATGTCAAAAAACTCTGGCCATGGCTCTTGTCTCATTGATGAAGTTGAGCTGTGTGAGGACAGAATCTCTGTATCATCGGAGGCACAGGAGGCATCAGATGTACTGGTGGTGGCGGCAGTCACCATCAGCGGAATGACCTTCACAGTAGCTCTTGTAGCTGGCAAGTCTCCTATGTCATCGAGGTTGCAGAGGGCATTATCAAAGTCAGGATCTTCATACATAACACTGAAGTCATACTGCAGCTTGCATTTTTCCTTGATTTTGGTCTTCAGTTCTTCAACCGTTTCTGGTTTTCCATCTAGTAACACTTTCTGTATGTCCTGTTCCATTATGATGACTCCGAGTTTGTAGCGTTCCATGGTCCTAGAAAGTGAATATAACTTTAGTGCATAGTCCACATAGTCATTCAGCATGAAATGTAACGCTTAAGTGTCACATACACGTTGCCTTTCACTCGGTAGGAGGATAAGGGAAAAACGTCATTCAGCTCAGACAACTGGGTGACAGTGAGAGAACCTGCCCCACTGGGGCACAACTCATAAGCACGTAAATGTTCAACGTACCACGCAGTCAAAAGTCTGCAGACAAACAGGATTTCTGTGTTGATGACAACAGTGTGTGTTATTGTCCTGAACTCAGGGAGACCTGAGCAACTGCCAACTGAAATGATCATATCTGTGCTGTATTTAACACCATGAACATAAGGAGAAGATGCAAGTAGCACTGTACTTTGCTTGGCATTTCGCTGATGTAGCAAACTCTGAACATTGTCAGGGAAAGATGCGACCAAAACTGACCTCACTTTATCAATTTCCAAAGGAGGCTCGAAGAATGTTGAGGAGTCTAAATGAAAGGCCATCATCTTCTGGTGTCTTACAGCCAAGGTATGTGCCACAATCTTGAAGTTGCGAGTGTCATGCACCACTTTTTAAAAAAATGTTTGCTTCCCCTCAAAACGCATCGTCCACACATCTACTAGCGGGCCAAAGATTTTTATCATTTGAGGGTAGTGTTCAACGAAATGATGTTTTGGACGAAGTTTGTAGCTTGGAAAGGTTTCCTGCAGCAACTCTCTGTGTTCTGAGATTTTGCAATCCAGGAAGTGGATTAACTCATCTGTAAAATGTCTGAAGATGACTTAACCAACTCCAGGATATCTTTAAGAAGCATCAGAATCTCCCATGCTTGGTCTCCCTCAGGGATATCATGGCCTATCATCAATGGAAGCAGCCTCAGGAGAGACCAATTTTCATGGCCATTTCCCCCTATAGTTCCCTTAGAGATGAAGGTCTTTGGAATGATCTGTGGTTGGTCAGCTTTGTCAACAAATGTATAAGGAAACTGCCTAATAGCCTTATTCAAAGAGTCTTAAGAAAAATACTTATTGGTAATCAAATCCTTTAGACATAGTGACAGTTCTGCTGGTATTATGCCCTCCAAAAAGTCGTGCAGAATGTCAGGTGGGAAACCATCCACCACATGGAAGTGTGTCAGGTTTTCATTTAATGGACACACTCTTTTAACACCATGATGTTTGGCCGTAGTAGGGTCACGTATAACCTCTTGCACTTGTGAATCATGGTTCTCTCTTGTCCTCAACTGGTGTAGACCTGATCGGACCTCTTTATCCTGTATGTAATCTCGCGTACACAGACAAAACCGACAAAACTGATTTGCTGCAAAACTCTCCTGGAATCCTGCCAGAGAGTGAGGCCCCAAGTTGTCTGCTGCTACATACAATACAGTGCCTGACACTTTCGGCTAGTTGTTCTATATAAACACCATGTTCCTCAAGAGTTGCAAGATCATGAAGGAGTGGACGAAGAACCTCTGCATAGCCATGTTCTTTCACAGTGTTGACCTTACACAAAAGTGCTAGTTGAATGGAGTGAAGAGCTGATCAATATTTGGAGTTAAGATTAGCAAGTACCCAATATACGGCACATAGTTTATGTTTTTTCTTGGAAGTTCCCAGTGGATTAGCCACTCCAAAATTGTCGATATATAGCCCAAGAGCCACCCTAAATTCTTCCACATTCAAAAGAAAATTTTCTTTGAAATGAGAGCCATCTCTGAATGAGTGGTATCCTTCTGATGAATTCATCTCTCCACACAGCACCTTGTCCAAAATATCCTTATTGCTTAACAAAGCCTGTAGCATTTTCAGTATTGGGACATATACAACAGACTGACTATCTCTGTCAAGAAGAAACTCAACTGGCATTACAACTGGAAATTCTTGCAGTATAAAAGATGCTCTCCTGGCAGCTGTTGATAGGGATCCTCCTTTATTGGTGTACTTCAGCAGGACATTACTTTGTGAAACTGCACCTAAAATCTCACTCACTATGGAATTATCCACATCACCACAATGTTGACTGATAATCCTCTGGACGGCACTTTGTAGTAATGGCTGTGAAAGTAAATGAATCTGGTTGATCTGCTGAATTACTTCTTGTGCAGCACTTTCAGATATGTGCAAGATTGCTTGCATTTTCAAAAAAAGTGCAGCCAGGTTACGTTCCAGTTGGATTTCCAAGTCCTGTATGTCATCTACAGACTCAAACTCATCCTCAATGTCATCCTGTAAAGGGTTTTCTTTCTCTCCTTAAGTCAGCTGATCTGGACCTTCAATGTTTGACATTATTCCAGTTTTAAACTGTGATGTAGCACTCCCACTGTGTACTCTACTTTTATGTGCATTAAATGTTGCATATACGCTGCTCTGAAAATTGCAGCCTTCATATGGACATAGAACTCTTTGTTTAAGTTTTAAATGGCTGCGTAAATGTTTGAGAAACTCATCTTCAGTGCAGGGCTCAATGAATTCACATAACTGGCAATGAAACGCAACTGTGATTTTACTTGCTTGCCCAATGTCTGATTGAGAATGCCAAACAGATAAATGCACTTTGAGTCCATTAAAAGATTTGAAAACGCACAAGCAATCCAGATGAAGACATGGTATTGGTTGTTGCCGAGTAAAACTTCCATGTTTTAGGCGACAGTGTTTTAACAACTGTCCTCTTTTGTCTGTGGAAAATAGGCACTGCTTACAGGTCCAAAGCATCTGCAAGAAATATTTCAAGGGAGATTTTAAGTAAGAATAGTCTCTGGATTTAATCTAATTAAGGTGCAGCACTTTGTCAGCAACTGTTAGGAATAGTTCCCTCAAAAATGAAAATACAGTCATCATCTATTCCCCCTTGCTGATAAGAAGTCAGGTGAAGTTATTTAGCCCTCTAAGCACTGATGGAGCTACACAGGGAAACAGCTTCCTGTATTTTTCCAAACAATGGATGTCCGCAGTAACCACGGGCAAAACCGAATAAAGTACCCCCAAAAAAAACCAGTGGAGCTTCTGCAGTGCTTAGAGGACTAAAAAACGACACCTGACTTCTTATCAGCAACGGTGGAGTAAATGATGACTGTATTTTCATTTTTGGGGGAATTATTCCAATAAGTGGAAATGTCCTCCAGAATATAAGCTACTGGCATCTCACCTCCAGTGCACTGGGCCCACGTTGACAAAGCAGCTCTTCAGTAGCTCTGAGCACTTGTTCCGAAAAAGACTAAGAATTTTGTAGTTAAAAGGAAGTTCCACTGATATCGTGGTTTGTAGATTACCGACACATTCCTTAATATGTGCATGCTTCACACAGGTATTACAAGAAAATGTTTTTAATAATAAAGTACAATTTCAGGCAAATACAACCTGGGGCTATAGTTTCCTAATATTTTTGATCAAAAATAATTAATCTGATTTTTCCCCCCGCTCCTATCATGCATTAGTTTTCTCTGTCTCTCTATGGGAGTGGATGGAAAAATATGAAAATGTAAAATGTAACATTTTAATTTCACTAGACCTTAAAGGTGGTCATGTAATTGTCAGGGCTCGGACGGAAGAGAGGACTCAGATGCAGAGGGGAGCAGTCTGACAGGTTTTATTCAGCTTTTATTTGTACCTCGATAGAATGAGTGCAAACAAAATCAAGTCGGCTATAAAGACTGTCGTCAGAAGGACGAGGGCTATGAAAACCAAAAAGAAGAACCACAACACATAGAAACAAAAAATCACTCCTGAAGGAGGAAAAACTCTAATCTACACTATCGTAAGGAAAATAAGCTCTATGAAAATTACAACAAAAAATCACTCACTAGGAGGATCGAAGGGCAAGGCTATAAATTAAACTATTAAACTAGGAAAAAGGTCTAAACTTAACTGCACTTTACTGAACTATGAAAAGGTATAAACAAAGGACGCTCCACAGGGAGGAAAATAAACAAGGCTCTGGAATTTATCTAACGCTCAAACTTAACACTGACCAAAAACTTTACAAACTCAAAATCACTCTTCTACAGAGGAACAAACAAACGGAAATACACACGTGGCAAAGAAGGCTCAGGAACAAGGCTATGGTAGGTGCTCGAGGTTCGACGGAACGAAATACTTAAATAAATAAATAAGAGACAAGGGAAGACACAGACTATATGTGCTGTGTCCCAATTCAGGGTCTGCAGCCTTCGGAGGCTGCATTCGAAGGCCGCTTACGTCACAGAGCTGCGCGAAGGCTGTCCCAATTCGTCTAAATTCGAAGGCTCCTCCAAATGCGGCCGACAAATGTGTCCTCCTTTTCCCTGTATTCGGAGGATGCACCGCTACTATCCTTCGCGGCCTCCAATATCCCAAGATGCTTTGCGCGCCGCTGTTCAACCAACAATGGCGGCGAAAGACGGCAGCAGCACCGGCACCAGCAGCAGTGCCGAGTACCATATTTAAATGTAAGTAACGGGTTTTTGCTTAACGTCGGACGTTCAAGGGGCCTTAAAACACATTTGAGTGTTAAAATGCGTGAAGTTAATAATGCTAATACGTGTAGCCACCGGAATGTAGGGCCAGCTACGTGATGTAGCTTAAGGCTGTTGATACGAGGAGCTCAGTTAACGTTGGCCTTTAAACGTAACGTAAGCCTAAAACCCTTCACTTTTAAATGTTACAAGCTCCGATGGTAACATATCTTATTGTAACCGTGGAGCTGTTAAGTTAATTTGTACTCGTAAATTGTGTGGGCCACAGTCCGCTCCTCTCGCAGGTGAATATATAACGTTAACGATGGGTTGTGAGCCCCGCTGTATTTCTAGGCTGTAAAACTGTAAACGTTTGGATTGAATACAGAGCTAACCTTAGGATAATGATTACTGTTAATATCTTTATTATATCGTACAATCATTTTGCATGTTGACATAACAGGAAATGTGCTTTACATGTCGTTCTGTTGTAGAGAGCAAGCCGCAGACTGAGGATTTGATCAAACTCCGGGTCCGGGATGAGAACGACCACCTGTTGAGGCCAAGAACACAGGGCCACCGACAGCAGCAAGAAAGAGGAAAACAGATGACTTGCTGGATTTGATCAGGGAGGACATGAAGTTACAGAGAGAGAGAACTGCTTTTCAGTTTTGTGTAATTAACAAATATTTACAAAGTTACAATAACTATTGACAAGTGGGTGTTCTTAACATGTAGAACTATTTACAAAAGATCAGCAGAAATAACTATTTACAGAGAACATATATACAGTATCGACTGAGCAGGAGTCCCTGGTGGTGCTGCTGGACTGGATGGGATGCTAAGGACCCTGGACTCTTCTGGCTCTGAGTGGGACATCATCTGGAAGGTGGGGGGAGTGGGATGCATGTCTCCACTGTCCACCACATCGTCCATCATCGGGGTTTGCAGGGCTGATGCAATCGACGGATGCCATGTCACTAAAATGTTTAAAAGAGAGGCAAGAATAAAATATTGAATTAAGTCAGGGTTATTAACAGGGTTTGTACACATTTTACTATTCAATTTAATCACTTTATAAGCCAAGCATTTAAACTAAAATTCAAGCACCCTGTATTAAGTCTTATGGTTAAATGACATTATCCATGTCAATCTATACTTAATATGGCTCGTCACTTAGCGGTATCATTTATTAACGGGTATATTAATTACCACGTACTACGCTAGCTATGTATGAACATTAATATGGGTTAAAATAACGGCTTTAACGTTACCTCCCCACGGCTCTCTCCCAGCTGGAGATAAACAAGCTGCCGGTGTCGCCGCAGCCGCCTCTCCTCTTGCTCAAAAAAAAAAAAAAAAAAAAAAATATATATATATATATATATATATATATATATACACTCAACAAAAATATAAACGCAACACTTTTGTTTTTGCTCCCATTTTTCATGAGATGGACTTAAAGATCTAAAATTCATTCCAGATACACAATATTACCATTTCTCTCAAACATTGTTCACAAATCAGTCTAAATGTGTGATAGTGAGCACTTCTGCTTTGCTGAGATAATCCATCCCACCTCACAGGTGTGCCACATCAAGATGCTGATCTGACATCATGATTAGTGCACAGGTGTGCCTTAGACTGTCCACAATAAAAGGCCACCCTGAAATGTGCATTTTTTTGCTTTATTGGGGGTCTGGGGACTCAGAACCAGTCAGTATCTGGTGTGACCACCATTTGCCTCATGCAGTGCAACACATCTTCTTCGCATAGAGTTTATCAGATTGTCAATTGTGGCCTGTGGAATGTTGGTCCACTCCTCTTCAATGGCTGTGCGAAGTTGCTGGATATTAGTGGGAACTGGTACACGCTGTCGTATACGCCGGTCAAGCACATCCCAAACATGCTCAATGGGTGACATGTCCGGTGAGTAGGCTGGCCATGCAAGAACTGGGACATTTTCAGCTTCCAAGAATTGTGTACAGATCCTTGCAACATGGGGCCATGCATTATCTTGCTGAAACATGAGATGATGTTCATGGATGTATGGCACAACAATGGGCCTCAGGATCTCATCACGGTATCTCTGTGCATTCAAAATGCCATCAATAAAATGCACCTGTGTTCTTCGTCCATAACAGATGCCTGCCCATACCATAACCCCACCACCACCATGGGCCACTCGATCCACAACATTGACATCAGCAAAGCGCTCACCCACACGACGCCACACACGCTGTCTGCCATCTGCCCTGAACAATGTAAACCGAGATTCATCCGTGAAGAGAACACCTGAAGAGCTCAACAGCTTCTATGCTCGATTCGACAGGGACAACCAGGAGGTTGCCATCAAGGCTGTGCTCCCTGCGGACCACCAGCCCCTCATCCTCTCCTCCTCTGATGTGTGTGCTGCACTGAGCCTGATTAATGCACGAAAGGCTGCAGGTCCCGATGGCATACCAGGACGTGTGCTCAGGGCCTGTGCTGGACAGCTGACCGGAGTCATGACCAACATCTTCAACATGTCTCTAGCCCAAGCAACTGTCCCCTCGTGTTTCAAGACCACCTCCATCGTGCCGGTTTCTAAACACTCCACTGCAGCGAGTCTCAACGACTACCGCCCTGTTGCACTCACCCCCATCATCATGAAGTGCTTCGAGCGGCTGGTCCTGGCCCAGCTCAAATCCTGCCTCCCCCCCACACTGGACCCCCTCCAATTCGCCTACCGCCATAACAGGAGCACGGAGGATGCCATTTCCACGGCTCTACATCTCGCCCTTTCCCACCTGGACAATAATAACTCCTACGTTAGAATGCTGTTCATCGACTTCAGTTCAGCATTCAACACCATCATCCCCTCCAAACTGGTGTCCAAGCTCTGCGACCTGGGAATCAACACCTCCCTGTGCAACTGGATACTAGACTTTCTGACCAACAGACCCCAGTCTGTTAAACTAAACGGCCACATCTCCTCAACCCTCACCCTGAACACTGGCGTTCCACAGGGCTGTGTGCTGAGCCCCCTCCTCTACTCCCTCTTCACCTTCGACTGCACACCTGTACATGGCTCTAACTCCATCATCAAGTTTGCAGACGACACAACGGTGATTGGCCTCATCCACAACAACGACGAGGCGGACTACAGGGAGGAGGTCCAGCACCTAGCGGCGTGGTGCGCCGACAACAACCTGGCCCTCAACACCAAGAAGACCAAAGAGATCATTGTGGACTACAGGAAGACTAAACCGGACACGCACACTCCAGTCCGCATCAACGGGACGGAGGTGGAGCGTGTCTCCAGCTTTAAATTCCTGGGTGTCCACATCTCCGAGGATCTTACTTGGAACCTCAACACTTCCACTCTGGTCAAGAAGGCTCACCAGCGTCTGTTCTTCCTGAGGAGACTGAAGAAGATCAACCTGTCTCCCCAGATCCTGGTGAACTTCTACCGTTGCACCATCGAGAGCATCCTCACCAACTGCATCTCAGTGTGGTACGGTAACTGCTCTGTCGCGGACCGGAAATCTCTGCAGAGGGTGGTGAAAACTGCCCAACGCATCACCGGTTCTTCACTCCCCACCATAGACAATATCCAGTGCAAGCGACGCCTGCGGAAGGCTCATTGCATCACCAAGGACACTTCCCACCCCAACCACAGACTCTTTACCCTCCTCCCCTCTGGCAGGCGCTTCAGGTCTCTCCGTTCCCGGACCAGCAGGTTCAGGAACAGCTTCTTCCCTGCTGCTATCACACTGTTGAACTCTAAACCACGGTGATAGCAGGACTCACTCCACCCATAGCACCCCTATTTATTTAGCTATTTATTCTGACCATAATGTACATTCTTGTTCACTGGAAATCATATTCATATTAGTATACTCTTAAAGTGTTTTCCATTTATTAGTGTATTCATACTGCCTTAACTTAATAAATGTATATATAGTGTATAATACTGACATAGTATATTCATATGTAAATAGTGTAATCATACTCACCCAGCGTACTTAGTGTTATAGTGTATTTTTCATACTGTTTTCTGCCATATTGCACTCTCACTCATCTAGTGCACCTCCCATACTTGTTCCTAAACTGTATATTTGCACATACTTGTACATACCCCACTGCAATATTCTTATTCTTATTTTTACAGTGTACATTTGCACATACTCTGCACTTTACTGCTGTTTTGCACTTCTGGATGGATGCTAACTGCATTTCGTTGTCTCTGTACTTGTACACTGCACAATGACAATAAAGTTGAATCTCATCTCATCTCATCTCACCTCTCCAACGTGCCAGACGCCATCGAATGTGAGCATTTGCCCACTCAAGTCTGTTACGGCGACGAGCTGGAGTCAGGTCAAGACCCCGATGAGGACGACGAGCATGCAGTTGAGCTTCCCTGAGACGGTTTCTGACAGTTTGTGCAGAAATTGTTTGGTTGTGTTTTTTCCTTAAAGGTACCTACATCTGGATGCTACCATAATGCTCGTTTGGTTTCTAATCAGGATGCTCATTTGTTTCCAGTCATTCTTACCACTTGTGTATTTTTTCATCTGTGGGTGATTGATGGTTAACCCAAGTATTTCCCGGAGAGGACCGAGTGGGTCTAATATTCGGCTTGTGAGTTGGAACGTTCGTGGTCTCGGGGGCCCAGTAAAGCGATCTAAGGTGTTTTCTCATCTCAAAGGTCTTAACACTGACATTGCTTTCCTCCAGGAGACTCATTTACGTTTAAATGATCATTGCAGAATGCGTAAACCATGGGTTGGGCAAATATTCCATTCAGCTTTCAATAGTAAATCTAGGGGTGCTGCTATTCTTATTAATAAACGTATCCAGTTCTCCCCTGATCAGATTATATCTGATCCCCATGGACGTTATGTTATAGTGAGTGGCACATTATATCAAACTTCAGTTGTATTGGTTAATGTTTATGCCCCTAATTGGGACAACCCAAATTTTATGACTTCCCTTTTTTCAAAAATTCCTAATTTGGACACCCGTCGTCTCATTCTAGGGGGAGACCTAAACCTAGTAATAGACCCCAAACTTGACCGATCTCACCCAAAAATACTTACACCCACTGCCATGTCAAAAACATTATCATCTATTATGAGCGAGTTGGGCTGCATAGATGCTTGGCGCTTGCTTCACCCATTCTCAAAAGAATTTTCGTATTTTTCGAAAGTTCATCAAGTTTATTCCCGTATCGATTATTTTTTCATAGCAGAGCTCTTTTACCTGCTGTGAAATCCTCTGAATACTCTGCTATCATTATTTCGGATCACGCCCCTCACATTTTGGATCTAGCACTTTCATCTAACACTACAAAACAATGGACGTTCAATACAGGGCTACTAGCTAGAGATGAATTCTGTGATTATATTTAAAAAAAAATTAGTGTTTTCCTTGAAAATAATAAATCTGAATCCACGTCTCCCTCTCTATTATGGGAAACATTAAAGGCAGTAATTCGGGGAGATATCATCTCATACAGCACTCATCTGGCTAAGAAAAATAAACAGAAACAACAGGAGCTTATTGATGCAATTCTCAGCATTGATAGAGAATATTCAAGCTCTCCCAGTCCAGAACTGTATGCTAAAAGGGTCAAATTACAATCTGAATATGACCTTCTCTCTACAGACAAAGCAGAGTACCTCTTAAGACGGACCAAAGGGACTTACTACGAATATGGTGACAAAGCCAGCCGTCTCCTCGCCCTCCAACTCAAAAGACAGTCAGCCTCAAATTTCATATCACAAATTTATGACTCCTCTCACTCCCTTACTACCAATCCATCCGAAATAAATTCCATCTTTGCTGCCTATTATTCTAATCTATATCAATCCGAACCTCCTTCAAATAAGAGTACAATGGATAATTTCCTAGATAATATAGATATACCTACCATAGATCATCAGATTAAAGAGGAGTTGGAAAAACCCATACAATTGGAAGAATTAATTTCTTGTCTTAAATCAATGCAAAACAACAAAGCTCCGGGGCCGGATGGTTTTCCGGTTGACTTTTACAAAAGGTTTTCCCACCAACTTGCTCCTTTGTTATTAGACATGTTTAATGATTCACTGAAACAGGGCTCTCTGCCTCCAACTTTAAATCAGGCTTCAATTTCGCTCATTCCTAAAAAAGACAAGAACTTAGATGAATGTGGCAGCTGGAGACCGATAAGTTTATTAAATTCAGATGTAAAACTACTAGCCAAAGTACTGGCATGTCGTCTGGATCCTTGTCTACCAGACATCATTTCTTTGGATCAGTCAGGGTTTGTGAGAGGTCGCCAACTATCATCTAACATTAGAAGACTTTTAAATATTGTTTTATCCCCCAACACATCTCAAGCTGCTGAAATGGTTATATCTCTAGACGCGGAGAAAGCCTTCGATCGCGTCGAATGGAACTACCTGTTTACTGTTCTGGGAAAATTTGGCTTTGGGTCTAAATTTATCTCTTGGATACAACTTCTTTACTCTGCCCCATCTGCTTGTGTGTCAACTAACTTTAAAAGGTCTGAATATTTCCCTCTATCAAGAGGGACACGTCAAGGGTGCCCTATGTCTCCCTTGCTTTTCGCCATAGCAATAGAGCCTCTTTCCATTGCTCTTAAATCTTCTTCATGTTTTACTGGTATTTTTAGAGCTGGACTGGAACATCGAGTGTCTCTCTATGCTGATGACTTGTTGTTATTTGTCACGGACCCAATTAGCTGTGTAGATGATATTCTACAAATCTTGACAACTTTCGGATCTTTTTCGGGTTATAAATTAAACATCGGTAAAAGCGAATGTTTTCCGGTAAACACAGCAGCGAAACAGATCCCATCAAATGCTCTACCATTTCGATTAGCTCATAACAGCTTTCGTTATCTAGGTATCAACATTTCTCACTCTCTCCCCTTACTTTATAAAAATAATTTTACAAAGTTGGTTATGGAAATTAGATCTGATCTAGCACGCTGGGACTCTCTCCCCCTCTCCTTGATAGGCAGAATTAATTCTATTAAAATGAACATTCTTCCGAGATTTTTGTTTCTTTTCCGGTGTCTTCCAATTTTTTTATCTAAATCATTTATACAAATGTTGGACAAAATGATCTCTAAATTTATCTGGGCTGGTAAGAACCCTAGAACGCGGCGAACAACTCTCCAAAGAAGCAAATCAGACGGGGGCCTTGCACTGCCTAACCTATTGTTCTACTATTGGGCTGCCAATCTTCAAAAAATCCATGCCTGGTGTAACTCTCCCAGCTTGGACTGGTGCATAATGGAAGATGCTTCTTGCCACCCCTCATCTCTGGCGGCTCTGGCCTGTGCCCCTCTATCTTCTCGTTATCCTAGTTATATTAAAAACCCAATCGTACTTTCCTCTTTGAAAATTTGGAAACAATTCAGACAACATTTCAAACTTTCTTCACCCATATCATTAAGCCCCATTTGCAATAATCATTTGTTTCCCCCCTCCAACACAGACGCAGCTTTCACTTTGTGGAAAGAGAGGGGCTTGGTTCATTTCTCAGATTTATATTCTGAGGGCTTGTTTGCTACATTCAACGATCTCCGTGTTAAATATAATTTACCTCAATCTCATATGTTTCGATATTTTCAAGCACGAAATTATGCACGCACACACTTTGTATCCTTTCCTCAATCTCCAATAGGATCTCTTATCAATGAAGTACTCTCTCTTTCAACAGCTCGCTGTAAGATTTCAGTATTATTTGACCTCATATCATCCTCAAATGTGTCATCCCTTGTGAGGGTCAGGGATAGTTGGGAAAAGGAACTTGGTTTTAATTTGACAGATGAATGGTGGAAGGAGGCGTTGATCAGGGTCAATTCTTCATCTTCATGTGCTCGTCTCTGTTTAATCCAATTTAAGGTTCTTCACAAAATTCATTTTACAAAAAATAGACTTAGTAGGCTATTTCCAGGCACAAACGACATCTGTGATAGATGCCGTCTATCTCCCGCTGACCATGTTCATATGTTTTTTTCTTGCCCCAAGTTAGTCAACTACTGGTCTAATTTTTTCAATTCATTAAGTAAAGCCCTCAACATCATGCTTGAACCCTGTCCGCTAGTATCCATCTTTGGGGTTCCTAGTGCTCCAACTAGTCTCACTAAGATGAACTCTGATGTCATCGCCTTTGCCTCACTTATAGCCCGCAGACGTATTTTATTACATTGGAAAAGCCCAAATGCTCCTCCTGCTACCTCTTGGTTGAGTGACTTAATGTCTTTTCTGTCTCTGGAAAAAATTAAATATTCTTTAAGAGGCTCAGCAGTAAAATTTTATAAAAGATGGCAACCCCTCATCACTTATGTAAACACCCTCACCTCTCTGGACTTCAACTGAAGTGATTTGATGCATCCACTCTTCTTTTTTTCATTTTAGTTTAATTTTTCATTGAGCACACTGGGCACCCTGTATGTATTTTCCTACTGTTATTTATATTATTATCATCATTATTTATTTGTCTTTCTCACCTCCCTTTTTATTATACGTTTTATCTTATTTTAGTTGTGTATTCAATTTTACTTAGTTGTTTGTTTTTCTCTCCCTCTCTGTTCTTGGGGGATGTTCCTCTTTTGGTTACATGTTCTTAATATACAATGTGTGTATATATATATATTAAAAAAAAAAAAAAAAGGTGGAAAACAGCTAAAATAACTTTATATCTTGTATCAATGTATGTGAAATGCTGGTCTCCAATAAAAAAACTTGGAAAAAAAAAAAAAAGAAATTGTTTGGTTATGCAAACCAATTGTTTCAGCAGCTGTCTGAGTGGCTGGTCTCAGACGATCTTGGAGGTGAACCTGCTGGATGTGGAGGTCCTGGGCTGGTGTGGTTACACGTGGTCTGCGGTTGTGAGGCCGGTTGGATGTACTGCCATATTCTCTGAAACGCCTTTGGAGACGGCTTATGGTGGAGAAATGAACATTCAATGCACGAGCAACAGATCTGGTTGACATTCCTGCTGTCAGCATGCCAATTGCATGCTCCCTCAGTGCTTGTGGCATCTGTGGCATTTTGCTGTGAGACAAAACTGCACATTTCAGAGTGGCCTTTTATTGTGGGCAGTATAAGGTACACCTGTGCACTAATCATGATGTCAGATCAGCATCTTGATGTGGCACACCTGTGAGGTGGGATGGATTATCTCAGCAAAGCAGAAGTGCTCACTATCACACATTTAGACAGATTTGTGAACAATGTTTGAGAGAAATGGTAATATTGTGTATCTGGAATGAATTTTAGATCTTTAAGTCCATCTCATGAAAAATGGGAGCAAAAACAAAAGTGTTGCGTTTATGTTTTTGTTGAGTGTATGTATATATATATATATATATATATATATATATATAGCTATACATAGCTAGCGTAGTACGTGGTAATTAATATACCCGTTAATAAATAATACCGCTAAGTGACGAGCCATATTCAGTATACCGTAGATGACCAAATAATCGCCCGCGTGCAAATACGCGCCTGTGCTCTAATAGCCGCCGGGGTCCGACCTCATTTGGCATAATAAACGCCGGTTCAATTAAACGCCCGGGCGATTAAGTGTTTACCATAGTCTTGCACAGAAAACAAAAGTTTTTTTTTAACAGCACTTCACCGGCTCTCACCTCTTCTGTCAGTCAGCCCCTCCTCTCGCTCTCACTCTCTCTCTCGCATGCAGGCGCGCGCACACACACACACAGACACACAAACACAGGCGCGCTAGACTGAGGGATATAGGGATATAGATAAATGCGCTAATGTACAGTGTTGAAATTACCGCGATCGACCCCCCCTTCCGTTATCATTCATAACACTGCTCTGATCAGCTCCCTGTGTCGCGGTAACACAGACAAACTGTCTTTGTATTTATTGTCTGATGTCAATAAAGATGCGTCGGGGGGAAAAAGTAGTTTTGTTCCAGTGGTGCTATGGTGAGCTCCTTGTTCTTTGCATGATGGTCTGGTGCTGCTCATTGCAAAAATAAATTGTAGCCTGTTGCAAATACGCGCCTGGTTCTTATAAACGCCTGGGCTCCAAGTCGATTTAGCATATTAAACGCCCGGGCTACTAAATGGTCATCTACGGTAATCTGTTTGTTTTATCAGGAAATGCATTTATGCGTCAGGTTGTTCTAGAAAAGAACTAGCTCATATGAGGTATTGTCAAACCAGATCAGAAGGCAAAAGTGTTAAACGTTGTTCCAAATGGCATCATGGGAAGAGTGGATCTCTTTTATAAACATGAAAATTGATAGAAGGGAAATAAGTGTGATTGTCGGTTTGGCAAGTTAAATAAATTGTCTCAAACTGGGAGACCCAAGGGGCATGGTGGGACAGTAAGAAATAAGGAGTTCAGTATGAACAATGAAGGCAAGATTGGTGTGCTGTGCAAGAAACTCTTATGTTCTGGGGCCCGTTTCACAAAGCAGGTTCAACAAACTCTGAAGACTCTGAGATGGGCAACTCTGCATTTTCGGTTTCAGAACAGCGTTTTGAATTAGTTCAGTCAACTCTGAGTATGTAAACTCTGAGTTACGCGCGTGCCTGCCGACTCTACAAAGCCATCATCAATGGAGCTCCGATACTACGATTCACCATGGCAACGGGGAGAGCGTTATTAGATATTACTGAGTGTTTATGTAGAAAACGAGCTCATCCTGAGAAAGCGGAGCAACGTAACTGCAGCAAAGTAGCGATAGTTGGCGTGGCAGACAATTACTACCCGATCTAATGTGTATAACTGAATGAAACAGTCTATTAATCTAAAGGTAATTAGTCTTTATTTTCTGCCTTGCAGAGCGACACTGTGGTGTAACGGTTAGCAACGCTGCCCACGGTGCAGGGGACAGGGGTTCAACTCCCGTAGTTCACAAAGTAGTGCATTGAATAAATCATAATTTTCATTGGGTGTAATCCCCCCCAGGCACAGAAAGAAAGTGGCGTCAGTTGAAAATTAAGCATAAGATTATTGCGCAAATACGTTGACTAAGGCATATGATTTTAATCATATTTCACATATTAAACAGTAAATATAAGCAGGTATTTCAACACAGAAATGTAGCTTACTTAAACATTTCATAAATCTCCCGTTTGCAAAAACGCTAGCTCCGCAAAGAATCTGGCCCAACCTGGACGCCTCTGTCCTCTCTAATTTCAGGCCTATTTGCAAGCTCCCGTTTCTTTATTACCTTTGTTAGCATGTCTTGAATTTGTCAAAGTATGGCTGGCATTAAACTTTTTCATTTTTTAATGACAGTAAAGCCGAAGTTCTGCTGGTTGGTCCCAGTAATGTCCAAGTGTCCCCTCTTGGTGATTTTTTTTTGTGAAGGCAACTGTCACCAATCTAGGGGTGAAAATCGACTGCGACCTTAAGATGGACAACGGATAAATGTTATAGTGGGAAAGAGCTTTTTCCAGCTTAGGAGGCTGTCCAAGGTCAAACCTTTTTTATCTCGTAGTGTTTTTGAAAATGTTAAACATGCTTTTATGACTTCTGGTCTTGATTATTGTAATGCCTTGTATGTTGGCGTCAGTCAGGCCTCCCTCTCTCACTTGCAGTTAGTCCAGAACGCTGCTGCTCGTCTGCTAACGGGTACTCGTAAGCGAGAGCACATTTCCCCTGTACTGGCTTCCCTCCACTGGTGTCACTGCATGAAAAGTGGGATTTTCGTCAGTTAGCGGCCCTGTAAATTGCCGTGGAAGTTCAGGTTTACGACTGCAAACGGCAATTTGCAGGAAACACCGAAAACTGACGTAAATTGCCGGGAATTGACGTGGGCCTTGCTTGGCAGTTGTCCCCCCATGACCCCCCTCCCCGTAATCCTAGGGGAGGCTTTAACATGTAAATGAAAATGCTGTGAGCTATACAAATGCAAATCAGGGTAGCAGGGGGAGTTTTCCCCCAGGTGACATTTTTCTGAAAGGTGTTAACTTCATTTCATCTTCATTCAAATATATAACTTCATTTCATCTTCATTCAAAGATACACAAAACTATTTGCTTCAACAATTACTTTTAATCAGGCTTTGCCACAAAGGTAAAATGTACATTCATGCAAACAACATCACAGTCTCCTAGAGCTCAACCACTGTGCATAGTGGCATGACTACAGTGACCCTTTCTTTGGTCTTGCTTAAATGCACAGTGGATGTGTTAACCACACATCTCCCAGCAATGCGCTCAACAGGCAGAAATGATGCTGGGTATGACGTGTCTGTTCCCTGCAAGCTCCAAACTTCTATTGGCTTTCCATAAAAATGTCTGTCCGGATGGGGATGAAGCCAGGAAACTTGCGCAATAACATGTTTAAATGCAGTACCTTTTGACACAACATTAACAACTATAAACTGCTTTATAATGGCTGGTCGTAGTTCTGCTAGAGGGTCAAGGATGGGTTACTGATTCAATGATCAATTTCAATGTTTATTAATTATAGCAAAGAATGTTTGAATATTTCAATTACCTCTGTATGCTCCATGTCCAACAAAGCCTCCACATTTTCGAGTTGCTGGGATATCTGATGAAAGACAAAGCAGCGCTGCTCTGTAAACCTGATGTCCTAAGAAAGAGCTGTCTTCCAGAATCATGCCATGCCAAAGTTCTTGAAGCTCATCAACTAAGGGGTCTAAGAAAGCATTTATGTTTAGTGATGGCTCTTTTGGTCCAGGTATTAGTCCAACGAGAATCATATTTTCTTCCTTAAAACGGTCTTCACGAGGTAGATTCAAAATTACCAAGTAGATGGCTCCAACTGAATAAGGTGCATTTTTGAAAGGTTGGAACCAGTCCACATTCAGCATCAATGCCAAATTATTTGGCTCTGCTAAAAAAGGCTCTCCATTCACATACTGGTAGTCCTGCCATACTTGCCCATCATGTACGTCTCCTAACACACCCTCAGGTATTTTCCGCTTTCGCCATTCTTCACATTTCGCTTCAAATCCAGGTCTTTTAACAAGTTCTTCCAGAGACTACACAACACTCTTGTAACAGTAAGAACGTATTGGATTAACATACTCTTTGCCGCTAGAAGATTTTGCCTTTCTTAACAAGGCAGAGCCACATTTCTTCCTTAATGCAGACCTCTGCTGTGGGTGATTGTAGAATGGGATGTGACCACAAGTCTTGCAAACCTTTGTGCCATCCCGTCTGAGCTCGTAGGTTTCAGTAAGCATGTATACTGTCATACATTTTGGACAAACCACACACTGTAAGAAGTTGTCACGGAGGATACCAGTCCATTTCCTCAAGGAGAATAAAGTCTTTGGAATGTTGCTTGCAAAGGCAGTGACGGAATTAGCACAGAGAACATTTCCAATTATCCACATGAAGTGTTTGATGCACAGAAGAAGTGATGTGAGGGCATTGTCAGAAATCTTGAAGGTTGATTGCCATGACAAAAGCATCATGGCCAGAAGTTTCAGCAACAAGTCTTCTGGTTTTTCACTTCTGGACTGATCACTTCCATGCCCCTCGCCATCTTCACTCTGCTCCTCAGCAAGGCTTTCCCCCTCTTCAGTCACGTACTCATCCTATGCAAATGTAAAGTACACATTTAAAACGCATGCAATGCCCATACTCATCACTCAAACGACTGTACTCAGTGCATGAATATGGCCTTTTGACAGTGAAAAGACCATCATTGATATGGCCATTTGAGTATGAAAAGAATTTGAGTATGAAAAGACCATCATTGATATGGCCATTTGAGTATGAAAAGACCATCATTAATATGGCCATTTGAGTATGAAAAGATTTTAAAGCTGTAGTGAAGAGTTAGCTTTAGTGCAATGAACCTGTTAAAAGTACTCTGTGGGAACATTCAGGGGATTGTTGGAAGTGTTTATAATTCAATTGTTTATTTTAGTTGCTTTCATAGTTCCCTAACAGATATTTAGACTGTACACTGAGAGTAACATTAGTAGTACTGAGAGTAGAATACAATAATGTGGGTGAAACATGTTGGGTTTTCCCGTTTGAGCTCTGGATTAGCATGTATGGAACTCTATACTTGAATAGTCAAAGGTAATTTCATGCTTACCACATAACAGGAGATGTCTTCATCATCTTGCACTGACTCTGAATCGCTGGAGTCCAGGAAAAGATGAATGCTTTGGTCATCTGCTGTTTCGTCTGGAAACAACCCGTGCAGAAGATACAGTCATGCATTATAATGCGATATTCGTATTTTATTATTAATTATTATTACAATAACCACAACAGTGAAAAGCAACCACATATATTAGACAATCTAAAGGGGAGACCGGGTACAGTTACAATATCTGCAGCCCACAGCTGTACAGGTGTAACAGGTAAATTGTGGTGCTTACCGTTGTCTGAACTGTCAGTCGCTGGGTGAATTTCTTCAGATTCTTCCATCACTTCTTTTTCTGGGTCCTCGGAGTGCATTTCACTTCCATCAATCTCTCCAAGTCCAGCCAAGTTATCTTCGAGGTCTTTACACATCGGCGGTACATGACTCCTGTCTGTTGGGTCATGACTGGATAGCAGCAGGCTCTGTACGTTATCTGACTTAGCCCTTTTGGATTTTTTCTCCCAAACTCCATTTTTGAAAAAGCGCTTTTTGTGGTCAAAATACTGTGTATGACAGAGTTCAATGTTGCAATGTTCACAGAAGCGCCGAGGTCTTTTCTTCAGTATTGGGACTTCCATCTTTCAACTAACGTCACACCGTGTTTCTATCACAGAGCTTCATGGCCACACCGTGCCTGTTTATATCATACATCTCGTCTCGCGAGTTCTTCCGTGTAACAATGACCTTGCATGTGATTGGACGAGCACGTACGAGGTCACGGGGACCTTGTCCAATCACGTGCGAGGTCGGCATCTTGTCCAATCACGTGCGAGGTCATGGGCAAGACGGGCATGTTTTTATACCTGTACTCAGAACTTTCACTCCACTTCTGTGTTTTAACTGCGTTGGTTTCGTGATCTATAATGGCTGGACGGCGTCTCGCATTCAACTCCCCTTCAACCCCTCTGCATGGACGCGATCAACCACTTTCAGCGAGTCCGCAGACCGGCGAGAAGAAACTGCTGAATGCTATCAGTGGCCTGTCTCGTCAGCTCGCTGTGCTTGCTGCCGATGTGAATGAGCAGTTCGCCGCACTAAACTCCAGGTTGGCTGCTTTGGAGACGAAACAGTGTGTGGAAGAGACTAACGTTAACTCGAAAAAGAGAAGACGGGTGAACAATCCCAAGATTGCGGTAAGAATATGTTCCGTGACTGCTAGCTAAGCTAAAATTAGCAAAGCAAGCCCAAGATAAAAGTAGCTTAAAAGCTAATAGTCCAAGCTAAAAGTAGCATAGTAGCCTTGTAAAAGAACAAGAGAGAGGAACCAGTGTAACGTTAAGTTGCTTTGTTAAGTGTATGTTGTTGGTCTTTTACAGGAAGCAGTACGCCGTCTTCACAACTCGGAGACGAATTGTAGGCGCTACGAACCGGAGCAAGGGTAAGATTTAAAGAATATGCTTTCATTCTGCTGTATAAGGAAATAGATGCGTTAACAGTAGATACCGATCTTAACTGTTCATTTTGTTTTCACAGACGAACCTCGCCTCATAACGAAGCTGTGACCTCTTACTTGCTCGGAGCTTTGTCCGCAAGTCCGGATTTCTATGACGCCGATAGTGACGCCATTGTGTGTAAGTAACTTTTACTGTTTTCTTCTTCCTTGTTTTAATTTTACTGTGACTTAAGTTTTCTTATTCATACCACTCATTTAATTGTTTTCCAGCTGCCTGTAAGACGTACTATGAAACGGTACGCAGGAGCTTCAGACGCACACAGCCTGATCTCGCATCGCAGGCCGAAGCTGTGAAGACGTCAGCTCGGAGTCGTTCCAGGAGAAAGAGGGTAAGACTTATTAGATTTATTAGATCCGTTTTTGGTCAATGTGACCAAACCTACCTAAACCTATTTTTCAGGTGCATTAATAGATGTGTTGTGTCCATGCGCAGTGCATCGCGCAGTACTGATTGTCTTTATTGATTGTTTTACAGCTGCTGGAAGCGAGACGGAGTGTGCTTGCTGGCGATGAGGTGGACCGTTGGAAGAGCGCCACCACAGACATGATGTCTGATGAGGAGGACGGCGTCGTTGGCTGGGTGTCTGGATGGATTGTGCGACCTCCATCCTCTCGTAGCCAGGAGCTCACCGAGCTCTGTGCGACTCTACAGTCGCGATTAGAGAAGAATCCCAAGTACAGGGCCACGCACAGCAGGCGGCTGTAAAATTGACCAAATTCGGACAGAATGTCGACAGGTTAATTTGTTTGTTGTGTGGGCAAATTTGTACAGTTGTGTGTTGTGTTGTCAATAAAGCTCTTTCTTTGAATACTTCCTCCTGGCAATTTTTCCTTTCCTCAATAAATTAATTCATATTTATATTTATAAATATATAAATAAATAAAAATAAATATATGTGTGTGTGTATATATATATGTATAAATATACATATATATATGTATATATATATACAGTGATAGATCTGCTAACCAATCACTAGTGATTATTCTTGTTTAAAAGACCCAGTGTGACCAATAGTAACACATCTGCCAACGGGGGTGGGGTTTACATTTATAATGACTCATCAGGTTGACCAATAGTGACAGATCTGCCAACGTGGGTTGGCTTTACATTTATAATGACCAGATCTGCCAACCAATCACGAGCGATTATACTTGTTTAAAACTAGTGGTTTCATCCAATCCAGAGTGAGGATATTCAAGCCATCTCTGGCCAGGCGCGGTTTCGCTGCTATTCATATGCTAATTAGAGCCTTCGCTGTGGTTCGTTTCCGACAATTTTCGGCACAGACGAACGCGGCGTTCGCAGCCTGTAAATTGTCGTTAACTCCCGAAAATTAGGGAGATTTCCGGGCGTTTACAGGGACGAAAATCCGACTTTTCATGCAGTGTGTCCTGTACATTTTAGGATTGATTTTAAGATTCTGCTGTTTGCTTTTAAGTGCCTGAATGGCTTGGCAACCTCTCGGACCTGCTGGAACCTGATGTTCCTTCAAGGTCCGTCAGGTCCTCTGATCAGCTCCTCCTGGCTGTTCGTAAGTCCAGGCTGAAGCTTAGGGGAGACCGGGCCTTCGCAGTGGCAGCCCCAAGGCTCTGAAATGAGCTGCCTCTGCATGTTAGGCAGGGCCCCCACTCTGCAGGTGTTTAAATCATGCCTCAAAACACATTTATTTTCTTTGGCTTTTGACATAGCTTAAGAGACTTGTGTATGTTTTATTGTGTGCTTTTGATCTCTGTGTGATTTGTTGTTTGACTTGTACAGCACTTTGGTCCAATTTGCTTTGAAATGCACTCTATAAATAAAGTGGATTGGATTGTTACAACTGAAATTAAAGTGTGCAGGTACCAAAACTGAACTGCAATCACCATGAAGCAGGTACCTAACAAAGCCTCCCAGATGAGTAAGATATAGCTTACACTTTATTTGGGAGTAAGGAGTCCTTTGGCTTTTTCCAGTCAACTGGTAGATGTGTTCTGTTCTGAGATATTCCACCTGTCCTGGCTCTGGTTGTAATTCCAGCCATCCAAGATCACCAGCATTATACCAGTAGCTACCCTGTATTTCTGACACATGATCGCCAAAAGTGCTGTGACCCCATATCAAGTCTTGATTCACATAAAACTGTCTGTGCCTGTGGGAAAAGGCTTGACCGATGTATGGAATGTTCTTTATTGACATCCTGTTAACATATAATATCATTCCTTCCGCTCCAGAGTCAAAGCCAGAAGTTTGAGTTTGGGGCATTGAGAACCTGCAACTGATCCTTATTGTGATGGATTTGCCCCAGGCACTGAAAACTGGAAGTTACACTTGTTCCACTCAACAAGAACACAGCGCCCAAACAGCCTGTTCAGTCTAGACTGGCTCTTTTCTTATGAATCAATGGGCAGGCATGTCTCACATGGGTGATGTGTACTTGTGACACAGTAGTCGGACTGATTACTGAAAACCATAAATCAGCCTGGATTTTTTCCAGAGCTTTATTTTAGCTTGGAAGCTATCTAGCTATATATAATTAGGATGGTTCATTATTAATCTGCCAACTGCAAATCTCTGATTGTGTGTCTGTTCTTTCAACTACTGAAAAAACCAATCAGTGAGCACAGAGCAATTTAAACCATTGACCAAATCATAGATATGGGTGGTTATTCAGACTAGGGATTGGTAGATTATCAACCGTGATATTCTGCATTGTTATGATTATCATGTTTTTTTTTTCATCTGACAGCCAATAAAAGTCTCATTCATGTCTCAGTCTGTAGTCACCACTCTGTGATCTCACTCAATGCCCTGCCCACAGCACTGATTGGTTGCACGTCATGAGTAATAACCAGGTGGAAACCTCCAGTTCTGAAAAGTGAAGCCAAGTCTGAAGTACCTTAAACTTGCATACTCTCTGCCAGTCATCAGGGTGCAACTCATCTGGCTGCAAAATTATCTCAGTCAACATTTTAGACATGAGTTTATGGTCTCAATCTCTATTTTCAAGTCTTCTTCAATCCAGCATGATGTTCATTTAGTCCATTATGGTCCATTTAGAGTCCAACAGACCAGAAAGCAGGGGATGCTTTAGGGGTGGGACTACCTGCTGATTGACAGGTCGTTATCACAGCCTTGCTATCGTGGCCTTGCCATCGTCACTAATATGCTATGGAATTATTTTCTGAGATTACTTTAACAATTATCTCTAAAGTTTATCTCGAATTATGGAAGCTAACAGTTAACATTTTGTGAAGAAAACAGTGAAGTCAAAGCTGAATTGATTTGAACTTGTTCATCAGGGGATCATCAGGGTATGCTTTATGGTGTGGCTACCTTGGGATTGACAGCTATCAATGCCAGCTCTGTACCCAGATGGATCCAGATCCAGTCAGGTTGCTGCTCCAGGGCCACCTTCATTCACTGGTTGCAAAAAGTCCAAGATGGCGACGGACAAAATCCCAAATGGTGATGGCCAAAATGCTGAAGTTGCGGATTCAAAACCATAGTCCACAAACTAATGGGTGACATCGGTGATATTGTAATAGCCAATTGACACTGAAAGATCACTGATCTACAGACGACAAAGAAGATAATTGGAGCTGCTGTGGTGAGCTGTGTGTCAAATGCAAGGCTAAATATATTACTGAAATATTCAGTGTGAACTTTAAAAACAGTCTGGCATGATCACTCGGAACATGGCTATGTATTTTGATTAAAACAAGCTTGAAAAATCCCCAGCAAACATGGTGTTCTGTTATTTCACACAACTAATTTGTTTGAATCATTTTAATCTTTGGAGAGGCAGCGGTGTATACGGCACATTTATTCAGAGGTGGCTAATGTACTGAGTCACAAGTCTGGAGCCCTAACACAAGCTATTCCAGGAAGAATAATGTATGGCGTATGGAGTCAGGTTAATGTTATCCAGGCCAACCACTGTTTAAAGCTTCTCCATGGTAACAGCACATGTGCACTCATTGCAAAGGCATGCAGCCGGAGATGATCTGCTAAAATCATTTCAGAATCACTTGTGGTTTCAGTAAAACATTATGGAGGGGGTCATTATCTTTTCTTACATCCGTTGGGCTCGTCTCTGTGAAAACGTTGGCCTTTATTTAACCTGTTCCTGCCTGATGAATTCTATGATGTTTCTCAACTTCTTCAAAACAATTTATTTGATAAATATCGTGGCATTGTTTTGCTTTTATTCGTCTGTTAGTGAGATGAGATCAATGTGGGGAGGGCTGCTGTCTTTGTCTGTTTAGCACTATTAATTACCAACTAATGAAGCTCAGCCTGCTGCTATAGTGCTGGCAAAATAAATTAATAAATTAACCTTTTCGACTGATCAGTCCCTGGTCTGCAATGGAATTTTACTCAATGAATGTAATGTTATTTCATAAAATGTAGGCACTTTTGTCACCAAGTGCATTTATTAATAACAAGAGTGATTTTTTTTTAATACAACACCTTTTCATGTAAGAAATGCTGCACAATTTGCTCTAAAATAACAAAAATGACAAATAGATACCAAATTAACATAAAACAGGAAAAAAGAATATCAAATAAAACACATTTGATAAAATAAGATACAGTAAGATAGAAATAGAAAATATAGAATGCATAGCATGAGATGGAAAATAAAAACCCACTGAATGATACTTACAAATATTATTAAAATCAGCAACCATATTTGCAGGATGCACATATCGACCACCAGCATCAAATGGTCTCCATTCTCTTTTACAACATCGATGCAGAGCAAGAAGAGCGAGTTGTCACTGTAAAAATCATCATGAGGGGCCAAATGCAGAACACAATCTCTGACAATGGAAAGGATGAATAAAGGACTATTGACTGGATCTAAGGTGGAGTCTGGTGGAGGTGAGAGAGACTGAGCAGGCAGACAGTGGTCCTGTGGTCACATGGACAGGGTTAGAGAGATAACATGAATACACAGAGCAATAGGCTGAGACGTGATGAAGAGACGATCTGGAGACGAAGAACCAGGTTTGATGTACTACTGAGGAGATAAGGAGACTGGAAAACAGGCAGCGACATCACAGATAAGCACACCAAGACAAACACACAGAGAGACGGACAGGAGCAAAAATACACAAGGGAACATGAAAATACAGAAACGAGGGATAATCTTCTATGAGAAGTAGATATAGTAATGTCACTCATTGGTTTTGAAGCCATCTTTGAAGTTTTCTTACCGTGAAGGAAGTGACCATATTTGGACTGTGTAGGAGTGACGGGTGGATCTGATAAACACAAGCAGCAGAGCACATCATGCTGGATTGAAGAAGACTTGAAACTAGAGATTGAGACCATAAACTTATGTTTACAATGTTTACTGAGATAATACATCAAGGGAGAAGTAGGACCATTTTCTCATAGACTTCTATACAATCAGAGAGGAGTCGCCCCCTGACGGTCAGCAATGAGAATGACAGTTTATATCACTTCAACATTTTTTTACTAGACATAGTAATGAGCTGTACCTTTCACTGCCCCGTAGACCAGGTCCAGATTCACATGAGTTGGTGTGTCCCCTGTCAGCAGTGATGAGTGGAGAGTTATAGTCACTATAACAGTCTTTCACTGACTAACGCTAACAATTCATGGGAGGACGTGTAAGATGCCCTTTTTGTAGTCCACCTTCGGTCCACCTTCCTCACAGCAGATGTCGATAAGATCTTCTGTGGCATAGAAGGACACACTGCAACCTTTTCTTTGACAACTTCTTGCCCCTGAAATTATGTTCATAGATACGAATAATACATTGATTACGAAGTAATTATGAATAATTATGAAAAATATTTCAATTGACCATTAGTCCCTTCCCCTACTTTCTGCTGGCGCCACCGCTCTGAATGGCATTAGGGGCCATGAGGATCCTTGGGGGGGATCGTGTCCTGTGTTGGTGGCTGCTGGTTTGTCACCACATGAAGCTAAACTCTGAAGTGTGTGTGATGTTTCATTGGCCCGTGCATGCTGCCCAGTAACAGACAAGGCGACTAACTGAATCACAGTGAGGACCATCTGGGGAGGTGAATGTGTCATGCTGTGCCAAGCTGCAGAAAAATAACTCATCATCGCTGCCCTCAGAGGAATGCAGCGGCAGCCATGCTAACGAGGCGCACAATGCCTAATTATCATGTTGAGGAGCTCGGACAGTGGATCACCATCTGCCCTTTCATTGTGTTCATGCTGTCTGGCACATGACTCAGTTATTTCACTTTTGCATCATAAAAATCCCAGCAGTCAAAACTAGCTCCACATAGAGGCAACACTTAGTTCTGATTGGCTGGCAATTATATATCAGCACAACATTCCAGTGAACAGTTCCATCCATAGTATTAGACTGCATGTAACCACGGCAACAATACAAATAATTTACTTGCGCTAACAAACTTTGGAACTGTAGTGAGACAGACAACCATTTCTGCTTGTAAGTATAAATTACATGATTATGAGTAATTGCATTAGTGCTTATAAGTTGTTAAATATACATCTATTGATGCACCTGCTCGACTGCATCCCTTGCCCTCCACTTCCTCCCAGTCCTGACTACGATGCCAGCCTGGGAGACTTTTGGGTCACTGGATTCCCTGTACTGCAGCACCTCTCTTGCACGGGTAACCATGAACTCCTCATTCAGGCTGCTTATGGGGAGTTTCAGTTTGTTATTCTGCCCGTACAGAGCGATGCTACTCAGGCTTCGTGGCAGGCCCAGCCATCTACGGAGGTAACGGCTGATCCTCCTCTCGAAGCCCTCTACTGTTGTTATCGGGAACTCGTACACAAGCAGGGGCCACAGAATCCTGGGGAGAACACCGTGCTGGTAAATCCAGGCCTTGAATTTACCAGGCAGACCGGATTTGTCCACTGCTGTCAGCCATGACTCCAGCTCCCGATTTGTGGCCTTGATGGATGCAGCGTCCTTCAGTGTGCAAGAAATATATTTATCTGAATTTTTTTTCTGTACAAACATTTCAGGTAATTGGTTCATGACGTAGAGAATGAGAAATGTGTTATTAAACAGAGGTTGTATATATATGATGCCTTTGTGTCTTGCTGCCAGTCTCCCTATCCAATTCTGAATCCCACACAACCTCAAAACCAGGTATCCTTCAGAATATTGTGTCAGTGACATGATCAGTGTCACATGGTCTAAGTGCTGCTGCGAGGGCTTTTCTGTTAGGAATATGTACGCAGTGTTGTCATTTTCTAGCATTTATTTGGCAATGAAATGGTCAAAGTGAACATGAGGAGAAAATAACATCCTTCTACCTAAGTCCAATCTTTACTGCTGGAAGCCATGATGAGTGTGCGTCTGCGTCTGTGGCACGGTGACAGCGGCTGAATCAGCCAGACATGCCTGGCATACCAGCTGTCTTTCTCTGCATGACTGGATATTTTGTCATCCTGCAGTCTGGGACCTGGTTCCGGTCTGAGTGATGGAGTTTTGCTGCAGTCCAGATTGACATGACTCACAAGTCTCTGAGCAGTTTATCTGCTGAGGTATCATCTCTGACTAACAGCCCTAAAGAGGATGGATGGTCAGAGAGAATAACAGTGCTGCTCTCATTTCCTCACGGCAGCCTGTCATCCACCTCTGCAGCACACAGTTCAACCGCAGACTAGTTGTATAGTCAGGTTGCACACATCAACACTGAGAAAATATTTAAAAAATACCTAAAAAAGTGCTTAAGTGTGTTATTATCCTAATTGTATGTTGTTGCCTTGAGTCGTAGCAGGTTCTCTTTTCCAATGAGCGGCATGAGATGGTGATGTAGCATACCTAGTGGTGGCGAGTAAAAGTTATGTGTTGGGATATCATTATTGAACAAATAACAGATGAGACATTCCGTGTCATTTCATCAAATTTCTGAAAATCTTCCCACCTGACCATCTCTGAATGTCCTGTAAAAATTCTAGTACAAAGACACACTTGTTAATAGGAAAAATCCAAAATATTAGGTCTCTACTGTCAACAGTTTTCTCATGAAACATCATTGAATGAAGGGTAGTTTAGACGTTTTTTGGCTTCATACTCTGAAAAGCCATTTTTAAACAGCAATATCTGGAAAACTATCTCACCTGTGGTCTTCAAAATTTCTACAGTGTATATCTGTTACTAATAGCCTCCAGACATAGAAAATATCAGGGGTGTAGCTCAAGTATTACCTTGTATGGTAGGTAATTAAACTTCTCCCAAAATGTGGCTTGTCGAAATGAAGTAGCAAATTTGAAAAGATGTGGAGCTCATATTTTTGCAGATAAAATACTTCTATCACTTCTGCCTCTATCTCTGGTGTTAGCTTAAACATTCTACAAATTATGGTCTCTCTTAGATGATAAGTTTCACAGATATTAAGGCTCAAAAATTGAAGTAAACACATCTTTGCCCAACTTCAGAGCCATATTCCAAAAAACTGACAAGTATCAGGTCCAAATTACTTTTTTTGAAAGATCAAATTCTTGTTAAAGTTATATTAAAAAATCAGGAGGGTGTTTTGCCTAATTTTGTCACAGTGATTTTTTAAAATCCTGATATTGGGGGGGGGGGGGGTTTGGGGCCAATTTTGGTACTGCATGTCCTAATAGCTCACTAGTAAACATCACAGCAGGGCAATTCAATTACGTTTTTTACCATTTACCAAAGACTTACATGTGACTAAATACTACTGATAAATTTAGCCTTACGAAAACATTAAAATGTAGCACAGTTGTAGTTACAGAGGAAATAAGTCCTTGAATGTGAGTTGAACATGCTGAAAGCAGCTTTTAATGTCTTAAAACATGAACAAATGATAGCATAATATTGAAGACTGTACATTTTGTAATACTTTAAGTATAAACATTACACAACCAAATAAAATAATAATTTTAATTTGAGCATAAAGATGTTACATTACAGTAGAAAAGTCTCCAAAGTTTGTTTTTGAATAACAATGTGTTTCTATGCTCACTTTGAGGGATCAAACATTTTTCTTTCTTGGTACTCTCTATCAAACCAAATAAATTACAAAGATTCCAAAAGCACTGACTGAAACCACTCAGACATGCAACAGCTAGGCAAAACTAAGGAATACAACCACTCTAAATACTCTCTAGAGAAACACAAAGGTATGCAACCAACAGTGAGGCGAACTGATCACTGGTTCACAGCCAGCTGAACTATGGACACACAGGCTAATTGAAATGCAGCTGGAGTTGATTGAAAATGACTGATTGGTTCAGTCGAATCGCAGCCACACCAATAGGCACGTTTCCAATCATGCACGTGCATGCATTTGCCTCGCATAACCAGGCATTCTAGGATAAAAACATCAGAAATGCTGTTGATAACTTCCCTTTGCTCTCCTTTTCTCTAAACTGTGAACACAAAACCCAATTTTCAAGCTACATTCACAAAACCCCAGACTCTTCTTGCAAAACCAAACTTTCAACTCAAAACAGTTTAATCTGTGCCCAAAACTGAACTCTCACCTCAAAACAGTTCAATCGGTGTTCAACTGTGTTGTCGAATCATGCCCCGAGTCAATCAAAATTAAAAACACTACAGAGCAGTCACTAAACACGACATGGAAAAATAGAAAACACAATACTCAGGACATGAAGCTGTAGAAATAAATGTTCATTGTTCACTGTAGGCTAAATGCATGTTGCAAAACAAAAAAACCTGTTTATTTAGCACTTGTACATAGTAAAAAATAAAAGTACCAAAAACAGAAATCCTGTGCATTTAGCACTTGTATACAGTAAGCCTACGTAAACATAAATTACAAAAATATACCAATGAGAAGTGCATTACTCAGCCACATCATTTCGCCTTACTGGGTCATGCCACAGGACTTCATCCACATCACAGGCCACATTTTGTCTGGCCAGGCAACAGGGGAAAAAACCCCTGGCATGCCGTATCCAGGCTTGGCATGCCTCCACACCTATGTCACCACAGGCTAGTTCCATGGCTTGCAGGAGATTTACCCTGGTGTAAGGTTGGCGTTCATATACCTTCCACTGCCATGAGGAGAAGAATTCTTCAATGGGGTTCAGGAAAGGGGAGTACGGTGGAAGGCAAAGATTGATAAAACCTTGGTTCATATTGAACCACTCTCTAACCTGGAGGGCTCAGTGAAAACTCACATTGTCCCAAACAACAACATAGATGGGATGCTCATCCTGCTGCCCTAACAGAGCATCTCACATGTGAGTGAGGGAAATGAGGAGCTGGTGAGTGTTGTAGGGCCCCAGGTTGGCATGATGGTGGACAACCCCATGATTGCTGATGGCAGCACACAATGTGACATTGCCAACACGCTGCCCAGGGACACCAACAATGGCCCGTTGGCCCTCCTTTTCCTTTTGGTGAGATTAAACCCAGCTTCATCCATGTAGATGTATTCATGGGGTCTTTCCATTGCATCCAGTTGAAAAACTCTTTGTAGAAATAGATAAAGTTTTGTAAGTGATACAGAAAAAGTGATTTAGGCCACTACAGTAAATCACTATTTACAGTAATCAACATTGAATGTGTCTGGATATATACCAACCTGTACATACTGGAATCTTTGCTCTTTGACTCTGTCTGAGTTGCGATCAAAGGGCACTCTGTACAGCTGTTTCATGCGCAGTCTGTTGCGCTTGAGGACACGATCAACAGTAGAGAGGCTGACACTGTTGATACCCTCAAAATTTACATGGTCCTCAATTATCTTCTGCTGAATTTCACGCAGTTTAATGGTGTTGTTCTTACGGACCATATCGACAATTAGGGTCTCTTGGTGTGGGGAGAACATACCTGTTCTCCCACCTCCATGTGGTAGTCTTTCAATTCTACAAAAATAGAACATGCAGTTACAAAAATATACATGGAATACTAGGCCTACAAACAGTTAGACTAACCCTCCATTACAATACTACAGTACATTGTCACAGTGATGTACTGAAACATACAGTATACTGTATTTACTTACAGTTGATGAGTAAACATTCTCCTACAGGTCACTGGACCGACCTGGAGGAAATGTGAGGCCGCTTTATGGCTCAGTTAGAGGATTTACGAACCCTTAAATCAGAGCATCTACAAGTTCTCCACGCACCCCCGAACGAGGAGGACCAGACCTTCAGAGTCACCAGACTTTGAGGCACCTAAACGCAGCTGGAAACTGATTAACACCTTTGTTTCACAGAGAGCCTCGATTGAAGTATAAAGGATAACACCTTATCTCTTCCTCACCATTTGCTCCTAAGTCATGTTGAAGACCCCTTCCTCCCCTCTTGGAGTCATAAACTAATGACCTGGTCTGCTGGCATGCAGAGAGAGGTCACATGAACTCTGCAGGAAATCATGTTCACATTTTGACCAATCCAAGAAAAGGATGAGATATGTGTTCAACATTAGTTTAAAACCATCCATTATAATTGAGGAATTATAAGCATACTGGTGAACTTCTCCTGCCGAAGAACACAGAAGTTACCAAAAATCCTAAAAATTAACATTGTCATTGTAATGGACTTAACTACTGCACTCACGCAGTCAGACGAAAATATGTTTGCTCATTAATCTGCCCGCATCACCGAGGACAAAATGCTTACTAAGTTACCAAACTTGTTTGGGCTAGCTTGACAGGTTTGCATTCTATGTGTTGGATCAAAGTTCCTTTCAACTCTACCAAAAATGATTTGTACAGAGAAATGTTTACAGTTCATGTTTCATTTGCTTTGACCTATCATTCTGTGTGAGAACTATATGCAATGTGCCAACTTTGACCATAACGGCGAGATGGTGTTCAAACGTTCTAGTCATAGGATTGCATTTCGTTTTGTTTAACAGTTTAAATCACAAAGATTTCGGACTGTAACTCGAACGGGTCCCTCCTGGACACGCCCCCTCAGTCAGCATAAAAGCTGCGTGTTACAGACACCCGTTGCTCTTGCCTCCCGGGCTCTGGCCTCCCGGCTCTTGCCTCCCCGCTCGTGCCACCAGGCACTGGCCACCCGGCCTTCGCCTTTGCTCTTACCCTCTTCGAATTTCGTCACTTTCTTAGCTCCTAATTTTTTCTACTTTTATTAGAATAGTTCGTTCGTCGTTTTTGCATTTTTAGCTTTTCTTTTTCCGAGATTTGGCATATTGACAAACGCTTAAACATAATTCACCCAAGGCCGAACTCAAGGAGAAGACAGCTGTTTAACTAAGACGGATTATGGGAAAGAAGGACGCCTGCTACGAAACTACTGCAGATCGGCGCTAACGGTTCCCTCGGGCCACAGCAAGGAAGATCCCCTCGGGTCTACGTCACCGGCGGAAGAGTAAGGCTTCAGTAAGCCGAGAAGAAGCGTCACAAATAGGGATGCTCTGATCAGCATTTTTGGGGGCCGATCCGATCACCGATCACAGGAATCATAAATCGGCCAATACCGATCACCCATCACAGAATGGATGGGAGAATAATAATAATAATAATAATAATAATGATAATAATAAACAAATAATAATAATAATCAAGCCATTTTATGACTGAACATACTGTTGATGACTGTAGGACACAGCGGGATTCTGGGTCGGGCTTGGGCTTCAGACTCGTGGTGTGAGCGGGACCAGAGCGGGACCGGACCGGTCATTTTTTAATAACAATGCTGCTCTCTGCAAAATCCACTGCCTACCCGTGGCCACTTGCTCGTTCAGCTCCGCTCGTGTTGACTACAAACATGTGCCGGAGCGGAACCGGACGGGAACCGGACGGACCACTACTTTTTATAATAAAAACGCCGCTGTGTGCTTTCACTGCCCGCTCGCTCAGCTCCACTCAGGTGGCTGTAATTAAGCGTATGAACGGTTGACGTTCTTCTTGCCTGTGATGTTGATGTCCAAAATACAACCTGCGCGGCTCGCGAAGTTGTATTTTGGAAGAATCCCAGCAGAGCAACCGCTCTGTTCCACAGACACGGGACAAGCCGACTGTACGCACGAGGGTGGCTGTAAGTCCATAAAAGCTCACCGCGCCTCATTAGTGTTGTTTACACTGGAACTTTGACAGGCGTCGTGGCCATCGTGAAATTCCCACCCTGCGTCAGGCGCAGAAAAACAGTCTCGGGTAAAGAAATATATCAATATGCGATCGGCTTTTCTGATCGGCACTTTGACCGATCACCGATCAACCTGTTTAGGGTCCATATCGGCCGCCGATCGATCGGAGCATCCCTAGTCACAAAGTAAGACCGAATCCGCATTCAACAGTAATGACCGAGTTTCAGGGTGAAACTGAGTATAGTGTCTGTTAATATCTAATATCTGTAAGGTCATTTACCCCATTATTCACCTTTTCCTTTTACTAAGGAGTCCAAATTCTTAGGAAGAACACACTCACCTTTATCGCCAAACAAGCTAGATGAGCTGTTACAGTTTTTCTCAAATGCTAAAACACATTTCACAAACGTTTCCTCTATGTTCCCCAATGTCTAAACACAACACCCTTTTCTAAAGCTACATAAACACAACCACACCTTCTCACTTCAAAACTCAAACTTTCACACCAAAAGAGCAGCTCGAAGCTTTCAAAAATGTAAACACTATACACATCATTACACACTAAAGCAAAACAATTGAAAACACAATGCTCAATTTGTGAGAAGGTTCTTTGTTTCATAACTGCCAATGCATATTTTTAGAAACTTTACAGTAACGGATCTTCTTAGATCTCTGTAGAGGATTAGGCATTTAGATTTGTGAGTTTCACATGAAGAGTATAAATCTATAGAAAATACTGCATGTACATAACACAACTCAATGCAAAAACAGAATCTATTGCCCACAACAGTACTCTTGAAAACATGTTCAGGATGTGAAGTTTTTTTATTTAGTTTATTCACACCACACACACACCACAATTACTGTGCAGCATCATGTCGATGAGCTGCATCAGGCCACATCACCTCATCCACATCGCAGGCTATATTCTGTCTTGCCAGGCACCGCGGGAAAAACGCCCTGGAATGGCGCATCCATCCTTGGAAGGCTTCCACTGGGATGTCACCACAGGCCAGCTCCATTGCCCTTAGGAGGTTCTCTCTGGTGTATGGTTGTCGGTCATAAACCTTCCATCTCCACGATGAGAAGAACTCCTCTATAGGGTTCAGGAAAGGGGAGTAGGGTGGCAGACAGACGTTTAAAAACTGGTCACTGTGGGTGGTGAACCACTCGCTGATTTGGTTCGTTCTGTGGAAGCGGACATGATCACATAAATGGGATGTGCAGGCCCAGGAGGGTGTTGTTGGTGGTCCAGGAGGATGTCTCTTAGTTCCTCTAGGAAGGTGAGGAGACGTTGGGTGTTAGACCCAAGGACAAGCCCCTCTGAACCCATGGCCGCACAAAGAGTAATATTACCCCCCTGTTGGCCAGGAACCTCAGTGATTGCTCTTTGGCCAATGATGTTACGGCCTCTTTGCCTTCGTTTCTGCAGGTTGAAGCCAGCCTCATCCAGGAAGAGGTACTCATGACGTCTGGCCATCGCGTCCAACTGTAATATCCTCTGTGAAAATGTGAAAGTGCACAGGTGTTCAGAAGTCAATCAGGTAGCACAGTATTGTCCAGAAGTAACGTAGGCCACTGAGCAACACAGTATGTCCACTAACTGTACTGTGAACATGGATGTATTCTTACTTGCACATACTCGTAACGTAGGTCTTTGTGTCGCGCAGAGTTGCGCTCAAAGGGAACCCTATAGACCTGTTTCATCCGCATCTTTTGGCGCCGGAGAACTCTGTCTATTGTGGCCAAGCTAACATCATCAATGCCCTCAAAGTTGACATTATCGGCAATGACTTTGTCTCTGATCTCCCGGAGTCTGATGAGGTTGTTCTCACGAACCATATCCACAATGAGGGTTTCTTGTGCCGCTGTAAATATGGCAACCCTCCCACCTCTATGCGGCATTCTTTGAACTCTAAAGAAAAAAACATGTGTTGTCAATTGACATGTTTTACAATAACAACTGATTTGAAACCAATAGACTACTTTCACAGGCTTGTAAAACTGTATTGTGACAAAGAAAGCAATAGAGTACAATACCTGTTGTGTTGTCTGAATGCCCTGATAATGGTGGCCACGGTGAACCTACTCAGGTTTGGACGGACTTTTAGTCCTGCTTCAGCCATTGTCATGCCATGGACAATGACATGGTCAATGACTGTTGCTCGCATCTCGTCCGTAATGATGGTGCGAGGTCGTCTTGCTCTTCGTCCTGGACCTTCTCCTCTCCCTCCTGGACATAAATGTGCATAAATGTAAATGTACTACAGATACCCTCTCCACCTTCAAGAAAACTCTTACAGTTTTTCTCAATTGTTTACACACAAATACTGGTACTTGAGACACAATGACCACAACATGTAACTCATGCACCAACACCCTGAACTAACTCTGCTAAACTGCAAGCACAATTCCTGCTTTACACTCAAATTGCAGTTTTAAAACACACTTTTTTCAAAACACTACACTAGGGTTGCACGGTATACCGGTACTAATTTGGTACCGGGGTACTGAGGCATTTAAAACGGTACTATATTGCATTTGGACGGGACCGGTACTTGCAGCGCCGCCGGCAGCGCCCGCAACAGCGCGGCGAACTCGCCACGTGACGTCACCGCGTTGTAACTACAGCTGAGAGGACGAGGAGCGAGCCGCAGCTTGGGCAGATAAAAGGAAAAAGCAAGCAAGCCGGAGGAAACCGCTAGCAAGTTAGCGAGCAGCGTGGACTGGAGCAACAAACGGAGCAGGAGGAAAGCTTGGAGAGAGCGCGAGCGAGCGCGAGCGAGCGAGAGAGAGAGAGCGCGAGCGAGCGAAGCACGGAGAGGAGACTGGCTGCTGCAACCGTCATCACGCCGCAACTTGCGGACAAACCAGCGCCGCGAAGTGCGATATGGCCGTACTTTAGCTTAAAACAAATGCGCAAGGCGAGGCAGTCAACGCCGAAGCACCAATGTGTAAACGGTGTTTAAAACATGCATGGCTAACGGCGGAAACACAAGCACCCAGACCTGCAGACTGAGCTCAGGGAACGACGGGTCATTTAAACTCATGAAAAAAAGCCACATTCAGTGCTAAAAGCAAGCGTTATGCGCATTTTAAAATTGTGTGCATTAGAAAAGCTTGTCTTTGTGGTATTTTATTTTATTTGCTGATTAATAAGATTTTCTATAAAAATAAAGTCAGTAATGACATTTTTTGCGTTCACTTTTTATTTGAAAAAGTATCGAAAAGTACCGTAAAGTACCGAAACACATGTTGGTACCGGTACCGGTACCAAAATGTTGGTATCGTGACAACACTACACTACACACAATTCTCTGCATTTGGCACAATTTTCATGAAGAAAATCTCTTGTTTTCACAAGGAACACACTGCCATTCAAAATTCTAAAGTTAATTTCCCTAATATGCACACTGACTCATCACATGGAAACAACTTCTGTTTTGGAGCAATGGATGCCAACTTTGGCAACAGAGGCAGAGCCAGAGGAGTGAGAGTACGAGGAGGAGCATAGCATGGATTTGCCATGCTAGGCGATATTTCCCCCGCTGCTCGGCCATCGCTTGCATTGCCTGTGATGTGGATGAGGTGCTGTGGCCAGACCGAAACAGAAGAGAGGATGTGGGATAGTTGTTGTTTTTTTGTTTTATTTGTAACTGTATACAGTAATTTCTTCTGGTTTTGTATGTAGACCACTGTATATGCACCTTTGTGTTGGTTTGGATGAACACTGTGTACATTACAGTATTCTTGTGGGAAAAATAAAATATATAAAAACAATATATAACGTATATATACTAAAATATTTTACAACACATTTATGTATGTCTGTAGTGATTGTAACACTGAACAAAAAAGGCCTAAGTCATTATGGTAAATGGAGAAGAAGTGTTCATCGTGTTTTACATTGAGCACATCAGTGTTCAACTGGTTCTTATAAATGTCTATTCATATGATGGTTTGTGTGTCCTTTGACAACAAAATACCATTTTGAGAAGAAATAACATTGTTTTGAATGTAAAGTTTCATTTTGCAGGAGAATTGAGGGGTTTTGCCCATTGTGTGTGTGTTTTTTTATTTGTGTGTAGAGTTCTGAGAGTATGAGGCATGCTTTCAGAAAATGTGTGTAAACGATCGAGAAAAACTGTAAGAGATTTTCTCCAAGCCTAAATGCTGCACTTGACTTAGCACTTGACTTAGCTTAGTTTCCCTCACATTGTGCTGTTGTTTGAATGTTTTATCCTCAATTGTAAGTCGCTTTGGATAAAAGCGTCAGCCAAATGCATAAATGTAAATGTAAATGTACCTTCTCCTCTCCCTTGTTGGCCTGCTCCTCTCCCTTGTTGGCCTGCTCCTCTTCCTCGTTGGCCTGCTCCTCTTCCTCCTGGACCTTCTCCTCTCCCTTGTTGGCCTCCTCCTCTTCCTCGTTGGCCTGCTCCTCTTCCTCCTCTGATTCGAACTCCTCTTCCTCGTTGGCCTGCTCCTCTTCTTCCACGGCCAGCTCCTCTCCCTCCTCTCACTCGAATTCCTCTTCCCCTGACTCTGCCTTCATCCATTGTATTTGTTTGGAATCTTCAGCAAACTGTGCACTCTGAACTTGCTTTTATACATGTGGTCACAGCATTAGCAACAAGTGTCTTCAATTTTGAGTCGTTGTGTGTAATGAGTGACGCCAGGTGTGTTCATTGTGTTCAAATATTGCTGACTGTGGCAGCCATTTTGCATCACATGAGCTTTCATTTGAGAATATGAGCAGAGTTCTTTTGCAACTTGTGTTTTAGCAAGGAAAAATGTGTTTAGATTTATGAGAATGGAGGATTGTGTTTTGTGAATTGTGTCTTCATGTGAAATGTGTTTATGATATTGGCAAATGATTGCTAGATTTAGTAAATGTGTTTAGACAACTGGTCATTTGGTTTAGAGGATTGGCTTTTGTGTTTTAGCATTTGAGAAAAACTGTAATCATATTTCCAGTTACATTCCTGGCGTTTAATTGGTGTTTTGTTTATTACATCTGTTATTGTTTTATTCACTTTTGTTTAATCCCTAGTTAATCAATAAATAACCTTATAGCATAAAGTCGTTGTCCATGGATATTTCTTCTGTGCAGAATACAAAGATCCCTATTTCAAGAACTTATGATCTAAGGAAATGAGACTGATTTATTAAATTATATTGATTAAATGTTAGTTAATTAATAAGTGGTCATTAGAGTCATTAACGTGAATTCTATAAAGTTCTGTCTGACCAACAGATTAACACCCTTTTACGAGAGCAGGTATTAAAATTGGATATTAATACATATTGATATACATATTTTAATATCGTCCTTAGTTTCCTTACATACACAGTTTACGTAGGTACCATTAGGTATTACCCTTACTCTCCTATATAGTCATACAGTAATTGTTGTCAACATTTACATACTATAATGTCAAAAAAGGTAATTACCTGTTCTCTTCTCTAAATCTTCGGATTATGGTGGACACAGTGAATCTACTGATGTTTGGTTGTACCCTTTGTCCGGCCTCCCTCATGCTCATACCACGGACAAGAACATGGTCAATCACAGTAGCTCTGATTTCATCAGATATTACTGTTCTTTGTCTTCGCTGACCACCTCGACCACCTCTCACACGAACTCCTCCTCTCAGATTTCTATCCATTGTAGTGCCTCACAAACCAGTGCTCTCTGAATATATGTTCCCTCACATCGTTAGCCACAAGTGTGATCAATTTTGAGTTGTTGTGTTCAACCAGTGACACCTGTGCTTTACTTGTGTTTGACTTTTGCCACCTGTGCTCACCATTATGCAACACAGGTGCATCACAATGAAAATGTGTTGGCAAGTTGTGTCTAAACAGGTGAAAAGTGCTTATGGTTTTGCCAAAAGAGTGACTGATTCAATCAGTGGGTTCAGGCAACTGAGCATTTGGTTCAGACAATAGGGTTTAGTGTTTTAGCAATTGAGAAAAACTGTAAGACACTCCCCTCAACTTTGCCCTAGTTGGTTAGAATTCCTCACCTTTGCTCCTCAGCCTCCATCAACATGTGATCGGAAACGCAGCCATTCACAGACGCCAGTGAACAGCAACCAGGAAGTAGGCGGTCTCAACTCCAGAAGGACCAATCCTCGACAGGGAATAACACAGCTTGATTTGCATAACCGGCAGAATCACTCATGGGTTGCAGTCAAATAGTCAAAAAATAAGGTCCTAACTCCTATTCCTTGACGTCTGGGGAAAACGTCACAGGGTTAAGGAAAGGCAATAGGAGAACTCAAAAGGATTTAGGAAAAGTCGACCGCGGTGCTCAGAGAGTCCGACCGGACTTTCACTAAGCAACGTCATTATAATGCTGCTGATAATTGACAGCTGATCATCGTCCACTTCTCCCCATGTTGTAAGGGCGGGGGCGGCGGCTGTGCCTCAGAGGTAGAGCCAGTCGTCCTCCAATCAAAAGATTGGTGGTTGGAATCCCGGCTCCTCCAGTCTGCATACCGAAGTGTCCTTGGGCAAGATACTGAACCCCCAATTGCCCCCGATGCTGCGCCATTGGCGTGTGAATGTGTATGAATGAGTTAGATCCTGATGTGCAGGCGGCTCCTCTGCCATCAGTGTATTGATGTGTGTGTGAACGGGTAAAAGTGAGCGAATGTAGTATGTGAAGCGCCTTGAGTAGCTAGTTAGCTAGAAAAGCGCTATGTAAATGCAGGTCCATTTATAAGCAGCTGGTTCACTGACCGGCTTCAGGTCCAGCAGCTCCTCCTTCCTGTTTGACTGTTTGCTGTATTTACATTTCATTTGTGGTTTTAGTTTCATTTTGTCAAATTTGTAACATGATTGAAATAAATAAATAATACCATTCAAATATTATCACTGTCCACACACGTGTCAACACAATTCCAATTACTATATGTCTGCATGAAAGTAATTGTTAAATATGTGCCGCCTACAACCAACTGTCATCCTATCTCTCGCAGAACAACCTCCTTGACCCTAATCAATCAGGATTCAGGACTGCTCACTCCACTGAGACGGCCCTCCTCACAGTGACCATGTCCCTGCGAGACGCCAGAGCCTCATCCCACTCCTCTGTTCCCATTCTCCTCGACCTATCTGCTGCATTCGATACAGTCAACCACCTAATCCTCCTCTCCACCCTGGCTGAACTTGGCATAACTGACTCTGCTTTCACCTGGTTTGCATCATACCTGACAAATCGCACCTTTCAGGTCACATGGAATGGCTCTATGTCCAAACCCTGTTCTCTGGACACGGGTGTCCCTAAAGGCTCAGTATTAGGACCGCTTCTGTTCTCACTATACACCAGATCACTAGGTTCTGTTATTACATCGCATGGATTCTCCTACCATTGCTATGCAGATGACACCCAGCTGTTCCTCTCTCTTCCCCCAACCTCTGACACTCACATTGCAACTCGCATCTCGAACTGTATGGCTGACATCTCTGTCTGGACAACTGCACATCACCTCAAGCTTAACCTGAATAAAACTGAACTCCTCTTCATCCCAGGGAAAGACTGCCCTCGCATGGACCTTCCATCTACCTTCAAACACTGGTCAAACCACACGCCCCGAAGTGAGCACTTCGCTCCTCTACTTCAGCTGACCAGCTGGTACCACCATCGCTGAAATCAAACAAATGTCGCTCAGCAAAGTCCAGACTCTTCTCTGTTCTGGCGCCTCAGTGGTGGAACGAACTCCCGACCAATGTCAGGACAGCAGAGTAATTTAAAAAGGCTCAAGACTCACCTGTTCCGACTTCACCTCGACTCTACATAGCATGACCCACTAACACCCCCCCCCCCCCCAAAAAAAAATACCTTACCTATTGTTGAGCTGAATCTCAGGAGTGGGTCTCAACTACACTTCCCAGAGTGCACCAGCAGCAGCAAACTGGCTGCTGGGTGTCTGATCAGTCATTATCACTGATTTGGGGCACCTGTGAAGAAGTGGAGGATCTCAGTCAGTCAGATGAACAAACTACAAAGAGAAGAAGCTCCAAGTCCCTCAAAGGTTCAGTCCGAAGACGCCAATGGTCGGTGAAATGTTTATTTACTTTCATGGTGTTTGAAATGCTGCTAATATGTTCAAGTTTATGTTTATTTATGTTCAACTGCTGTGTTAATTGGGTAAGGAACATATTGCAGCATTGACTTCCTTGATTTTGTGGTATTAGAGCGATTTTGAGTTTGAAAAATTCTAAGTATAAGAAAAAAAGGATAATACAAAGTTAAAAATGTTAAAATTCTGTTAAATGTTTAAACTTTACTAAAAATTTGGGAAAATTCATGAAATTAGATTTTTCTTTATCCCATTTAAAAGGCGTGAGTGGTAAAGTGGTTAATTATTCAAAATGTTTAATTAAATGTTTAGATTAATTTAAAATTCATTAAAAATGTTTAATTAAAATGTTAACTTGTGTTTCTGTTTCTGTCTTTAAAGGTTTACAACCTAATTTTCTGAATGGACCAATCAACTGACAAAGCCAAAATAAAAATAAAAGTTTGATCGAGTCAGAACTTTGAGTTGTCCCTGTGTCCTTTGGCTTATGTCCACCAGGAGGACTTGACAGTTGTAAACCACGCAAAGCAGCCTGGCCCTGAGGATAAACGGCTTCAGATCCAGAGATAAGCTGTTGATGCAGAGGTAGTCAAGATGGCCGAAGATGCCCTGGGGAAGTCGGTCCAGCAGCTCAAAAATGAGAGGACCACTGCAAAAAGCAGCTTCACCAAACAAGCCAACTTCATTTTAAAAGGAGCAAGCAGAATGCTTCAAGTGGAGTTAAAGGAGGAATTCACTAAGCTTTCAGACTGCTTCAGAAAGATGCTCGATGCCAATGAGGACTACAGGATTGGACTGGAGGCTGACATTAAGACTGAGGATAAGGAAGCAGGTCTTGATGAACAGCAAGAGGCCGACATTGATAGATCTGTAAAAGAAGGCGAACAAAGTTGGCAGGAGTAAGAGACATTGTTCAAACAAACCTGTGGTCAAGGTATGGAAAAAGTGAACTTCTTGTGGCAATCCTGGAAGCAGAAAAAGCCAATGATAAAGCAGCTGGTGTACCTGTGGAAAGTGCCAATTTAGAGGGCTATGAAGTGCACCTCGCTCTCTTGGACAAGAGAATAAAAGAGGCCATCTCAGCAATGTCAACATGGGAGAGATGGATCCCTATGGAATTAAAGGATGAATTAGATGGAAGAGTCAAGGACGTAAGAGCATCCTACTACAGGCTTGAATTAGGGAAAGCTGAATTTGCCATTGCACGGACGATCAATGAGCAAGTCACAGGAGTGAAACTATTACCCCAACCGGCAACATCCACACCAATAGTGAGAATCAAGCCAACTACTCTACCTATCTTCAATGGAAGCAGGAGAGAATATCACAGATGGAGGAAAGACTGGGAAAGCCTGCAAAAGCAGGGAGAGCCATCCGGATCAACTGAAGTCAAGAAAATTCAACTCTTGGAGAGTGTGGATGACAAAATCTTAAAAGACCTCAGACTTTCAACCTACACCACTGCCAATGACATGTTCAGAGTCCTGGAGAACAGATATGGCAACAAGTCAACCATCACTGTGGAAATCCTTGAAGAGCTGGAGAAGATGCCACATGTGAAGGGGAACCAGCCAAGAAAGGTCATTGACCTCATACAGTCAGTGGAAAAGGCCCTAGCAGACCTCACAGAGTTAGGAAACTCTGGAGCCATAAAGAACCCACTGGTAATTAAATCCAAGTTGCCTGACTTTATTGAAAGAGACTGGTTGATGTTCATGGTTGAACCCAGAAACAATGTCACATCAGACAACCACTTTGACATGCTCTTGAAGTTCCTGAAAAGTCAAGAAGAAATACTAGAGAGACTCGAACAGCTCAGACCTGTGGAGAGGATGGAGAAATCAGATCGTCAGACAAGAAGTATGACAGAAAGATTGCCTCAACAAAAACCACAAAGAAAGAAGAGCTTGATGAGATATGTGGTGTCTGTGGTGATAGTGGGCACAACAACAAAATCTTCTTCTGTAGAAAGTTCAAAAGACTTGAGCTACCTGAAAAGAAAGTTGTATTGAGAAAGCTGGGAGCATGCAGAAAATGTCTCGGATGCCATGATGAAGATGGATACTGCAGAGACACTTTCCTATGCAGAAATAAAGACTGTAAAAGGGGAGGTGGTGCCCCAGACCACCATTTTTTCCTCTGCCCGAAAGGAGAAGTCAAAAGAGGGGAAGAGAGAACGAGTGGAAAAGACAGCAAAGGTGAAAGCAAACTAACGGAGGAGCAAGAGCAGGGGCCTCATTTATAAAACTGTGCTTAGGATCCTTACTAAAAGTGTACGTACGCCCAAAAGCCAAAGTTTGCGTGCGCCAAAAAAAAAATCTGATTTATAAAACTGTGCGCACGCAAGCTGTACGCAATGTTTACTTTATAAATCACAGGATCACCTACAAGTGTGCGTACCTGAATCCCGCCCTGTACACGCCCTCATTTTACTATATTAATGAGCCGGCATGCAATCGTTTCCGTGTGGTGAATCACGGTGACAGGTCAGAAAAAAAACGAAGAAACATAACTTTTCAGAAACGGAGAAAGAGACACTTGTTGGGGAGGTGGAGGCCCGGAAAATAATTTAATTTAGTGGCCACAGCAGCGGGATCACGAATAAAAAGAAGCAGTGCGAGGGGCAACACATTGCTGCTGCAGTTAACGGCGTCAGTGGGACGGAGCGGACGGTGATCTGAAGGTAAATGACATCTTTTCGCTCCTAACATGGATTTAATGTATTGCTAGAGTATTTGAGGAAGTTTGATGTGACTTTGACGGGGATTGTGTCCGAAAAGGAGGGATACACAGACGCGACTGAGACCAGAGGTATAAGGGTGAACAGATTTTAAACTTTTATTGTATATAAAATGAAACGTTAGATCGTTTCTGTCCTTCCAGAGTCTGCAGCGTTGGGCGTAGAGGAGGGTGACGGTGAGGAGGGTGACGGTGACCCTCGGCACAGCGTCCGGGTCCGGCGCAAAGCAGCAGCGCACCCCAGGCGCCTGGCACATCAAGCGGTCGGGTGCTCACTGATGCCGTCCTGCAACTTCAGCGAGACACAATCACCACCATCAACAACGTTGCAGATGAGCTACGGCAAACTCGCACTGTGATAAATAAAATAATATGTTTACTATGAACATTGATTGTTGTCTTCCTTATATTACAAACGCATAACATCCTCACGGATTCTTGCGCCCTGTTGATACCCCTCCAGTCGGGCAGGGGGCCGTGGCTCGGGGTCATCGATAGATTTGCGCTCTCCAAGCTCCACGACTGAGCGCGCACGAGCGTGCCACTCATTATAGCGCATTTCCTCTGCGCTCTGGTGGTTTAAAAACGAGGATAAGTGTAACAATTATACGATGGCTTAATGGTCGTCTGTATGTGTGTTGATGACATATGCACAGTAAATAAGGAGAATATTTCGTTATTCTCGCTGTGTTCTACAGTGATCTAATGGAAGGTATTTATTGTATACTGCTTTACATGCATTTGGGCCGTCTCCTCCTCCTGCGGAGACAGCGCTGATTCAATATTTCAAAATTATTTTTGATTTAAGATACAAGTCAGATTTTAAAGAAGGTGTTAATATGAAAAAAACTATCACTCATTAAAAACGTCAAAAACATTGCTGAGGTCGTCATGATAACGCAGATCTAACGTATGATATGGAGTGTAATTAAATGTGTTCGAGTCATCAAAAATATTTAGTTCTTCTCACGTTTACTGCTGATTCCCTTCCAGTCTCCAGAATGTGCGTACCGGTACGCATGCCTCAGAGTTTGCTTACGGGTACGCACACTTTCCCGTCAAGTTTATTTTTTATAGATCACAACATTTGCGTGGAAAGTGGCGTACGCACGTTTCCAGCCCCGTTTTGTGCGTACGCAAGCTTTATAAATGAGGCCCCTGGCCTTGTCTGAACTTTCCCCAGAAATGGCAGATCGATGTAGAAAGGCTTTCACCAACACCAACAAAACCGCAGTGACATGCTTCAGGCTAGTCTGAGCTACTGCAGAGAATTGGGCTCTCTGAACTTCCTGTCGTCATGATGTTGATGCAAGTCACTGCAAACGCAGGGCAGAAGATTGGGACTTTAATTGACCTTGCTTCAGATACAAACTACATTACCCATAAGGCTGCTGAAAGACTGAGGTTAAGAAATTAGAAGATAACTTTAGTTGTGCATGGGGTTGGTGGAATGACCATGAAAGTGAACACACGAAGGTATCTCCTCAAAGTCAGAGTCAAGACTCCGAGAGGAACAGAGGGAGCTCATGAAATGGTCTGCTACAGCTTGGATGAAATCACCAGAGTGCATCAAGTAATTGAACCTGAGAAGTTGAAAAAATTCTTCCCAGAAGTCAAACTTAAAGAATTGGAAAGGCCAGAAGAGGTTGAACTTCTCATTAGCCACCGAGAGGGATGACTCGCTCCCCAGAGGATAAAAATCATCGGACACCTTGTCTTGTGGGAGGGTCCATTGGGGAAGACAGTGGGTGGAGCACATCCTGACTTGTTTGAAGAAGTGGAGGTTGCAGCATATGAGTCCAAAACACACTTTGCTCGCTCCATGAGGACAGCAGCTGTCAAATATCAAGAAATCACAAGTCCAACAACTGACACAGCCCAGCTACAGCAGGAGGATGTGGCTCAGACCAAATTTACAGCTGCCAGTAACCGTGAGTTCCTTGAGTGGTGGCACTGGGACAGCATCGGAGCTGCATGTGAGCCAAGATGTGGAGGATGCCGATGTGGAAACTGTCCACCAGGAGGAAAAGAAATGACCCTGGCAGAGAAGAGAGAGCTTGAGATCATTAAAGGAGGCCTCACCTACAAGAAGGGGGATGCTCACACACCAGCTCCACATTGGGATGCAAAGTATCCTTGGACGGTAGCTCCAGCCTCTCTCCAAAACAACAGAGGTGCAGTCCAGGCTTGTTTCTTAAGGATGGAAAAGCAACTAAGCAGAGAGCCAGACTGGAAAGTTGCATATGCTACCCAGATCCATGAAATGATCGAACGAGGCGCAGCCATAAAACTCACCAACAAAATTATGGACAAGTGGAACGGACCAGTGTGGTATGTAAGCCACCTGGTGGCGCCAAACCCTCATTCGGTGACAACACCAGTTCGTATTGTATGGAATAGTAGCCAGAAATACAAAGACGTGAGTATGAATGATCTTCTTCTGAAGGGACCAGACGTTCTCAACCCTATCAGAGCTGTTCTGCTGAGGTTCCGAGAAGGGATGCATGCAGCTCTAGGAGACATCAAAAAGATGTACAACTCTGTATGGCTGGAGGAGCGTGAGATGCATCTTCACAGGTTCCTCTGGAGGAACAGCCCATATGAAGAGATGCAATTACCAGAGTCAACATTGGAGACAGACCTGCTGGTTGCATTGCTCAGTTGGCTATGAGGGAAACAGCACGCCTGCCCAACTTTATTCACTTGGAGGATGAACGCAGAGTCATTGAAGAGGACAGTTATGTGGTTGACCTCTTAACCTCCCACAATGACCTTAATAGACTTGACAAAGTCACAGCAAGTGTTGAAGAGATCTTGAAAGCTGGAGGTTTCTTCCTCAAACCATGGGTCCGGTCAGGGCAAAGTGGGAGGCAAGGAATGGAGACAGAGGTTCTAACAAAGAAACAAGGTAGAACCTTAATTCTTCCAAATCAAATGAGGGAAGAAGACAACAAAGCTTTGGGCATCGGCTACCAAATGGATGAAGACAAGCTCTACATGTTAACCTCAGTTAATTTTTTCTAAAAGAAAGAAGAAGATGAGAGTTGGAAAATATCTTCTCAAGGAGGAGGTGAGAACTGAGACACAATCCATTGACTAGGAGGGCTCTCTTAAGCCAAGTAGCTGGACTGTATGACCCAATTGGCTTAGTTACACCTGCCAAACAGAAAGGAGCAATTCTTGTGAGAAAAGCATTCCGAGAGGGAGGGGGTGGGAAACTAGCCCAAGTAACTTGGGACCAACCTCTCTCAGAAAGCCTCCGAGAAGAAGCCATACAGCTTTTTGAAGAATATGTGCAGCTTGGACAGGTGAAATTCCACAGGAGCCTCACACCAGCTGGCTGGAAAGGGAAACCTTGGGGCATCACATTCTCTGATGGAAGTGACAAAACCTATGGAGCCGTGATGTACCTAAGATGGGAGACAAGTCAAGGCACTGAAGTTCGATTTGTTGAATCTAAAGCCAAGCTGACACCCCTGGATCAGAAGGGAGAAGCTGTAAAAGCTGAGATCTGTGGTGCTGTCTTCGCAGCCAGGATCAGGAAGTATGTGGAAAAGCATGCTCGAATGAAGATCGAGAGATGGTTCCATCTACTCGACAGTCAAACGGTCTTGGGAGCCATTCAAAGAGTCAGTTATGGGTACAAAACCTTTGCGAATAGAGTGGGTGAAATTCAGAAGGCTGGACTAGTGAAAGACTGGTGGTGGATCAGTGGAGATCTCAACATAGCTGACATTATAACAAGAGGGGGCGCACCTGAAGATTTGAAGGAGAATTCCACATGGCAAAATGGACCAGAGTTCCTGAAGTGGCCAGTGGAGGAGTGGCCTATAAAATCAGCTGGAGAGGTTGCAGCTCATGCCAGGGAGAGTGTAAACAAGCTCCAGAGGAAGGCATTCTCAGGTGCATTAACAAGAGCTCAAGCGAAAAGGAGTCAGCAGAAAGAAGACCTACAAGCCACTCAGGAAAGTCCAAAGAGTGAAACTCAAGAGGAAAAACCTGTGGTAAACCCAATTATTCTTCTAAGAAGGAAGCCCTCCGGCTGGGTTAAAGATCTTGTGGAAGTAAGAAGATTCAGTAGCCTGTCCAAACTGGTGAGAGTCATTGCCTGGGTTCGTCTAGCTGCCAAGCAGTGGCTGAAGAGGAAGTGCCGGGCCCCTAAACAGTCAAAATGGGAGGTAACATCACCCAAACAAACTGTGCTGACTGTCAAAGAACATGAAGATTCACTCAAAGACCTCTTCCTCGCAGCTCAAGAAGGTACAGCTTTTTCAGACACAACTCTAAGCAGACTGGCAGTATACAAAGATGTGAACTCTGGACTGCTAGTTTGTGGAGGCAGAATTCAGGCATTCAACGAAGATAAGACAGCAGTGGTAAAACTGTTACCATGTGAAACATGGGTGTCTACATTGCTGGCACAAGAATCCCACAAAGCAAACCATGAGGGAGTGGCAGGAACCCTTCTCCGGATGAGGAAGAAAGCCTGGGTAATAAAAGGCCGGAGACTTGCCAAGAAAATGGTTGACAGCTGTGTGGTCTGCAGGAAAAACAAGGCAAAACGGTGTCAACAAATCATGGCTGACCTGCCTCCAGAGCGAACAGGCCCAGCTGCACCTTTTGAGTTCACCACCATGGACCTGTTCGGCCCTTATGAGGTGAAAGATGAGGTCAAGAAGAGAACTAGACTCAGAGTATGGGGAATCGTCTTCTGCTGCATGGCTTCACGAGCCATACACACTGAAGTGGTGAGTGACATGTCATCTGAAGGATTCCTTCTAGCCTATCAAAGGTTCACTTCACTGAGAGGACACCCCAGGAAACTCTGGTCAGACCCTGGCACTAACTTTGTGGGAGCCAAACCTGCTCTGGAGAAGCTTTACAAATTTCTTCACCGACTAAACAAGTCTGAACTTGAAGACACAGCGGCCAAGCATGGTACAGAATGGTCGTGGAAGATCCACCCTGCAGACTCTCCCCATAGGAATGGTGCAGCAGAGGCAGCTGTCAAAGTGGTGAAGCAAGCGTTGAGCACCCTTGGTGGAGATGGTGTTTTCACATGGGGAGAATTTCAAACTTTTCTCTTCATGGCAGCCAACCTTGCAAATGAGAGACCCATCGATGCAAGAACTCAAAGCAGAGAAGACTGTGTAGAGTACATCACCCCGAATTCTCTGCTTTTAGGACGTGCCAATCCAAAGGGAGACCCTGGAGATTTCCAGTTTGATGGCTACCCTTACAAAAGAAGCAATTTCTGGAAGAAGTGGAGCCAATTGGCTGGACCTAATCTGTTCATAAGAAACAAATGGCACACCAAATAACGAAATGTTGCTGTTGGAGATGTGGTCTGGTTGGCTGACCAAAACGCCCTGAGAGGACAGTACAAGCTGGCTAGAGTGGTCGGTGTCAATGCTGACAGCAAAGGCATCGTAAGAGATGTGCTTGTGAAGACTTTCCCCAGCTATCCTGTTCACATCACAAAGGCAAACGGCAAAGAAGGGCCCACAAGAGCAAACAGTGAAAGCTCCAAACCAAAATCCCAGCCACAATTCTTCACAGAGATGTCAGACGCCTTGTCATTCTACTTCCCACTGAAGAACAAGCAGAGGTGTAAAGGGCTTGTGTGACCTCTCTGGGTTTGGAAAAACCAGGAGCTCAAGTGGGAGGTGTTGAGCTGAATCTCAGGAATGGGTCTCAACTACACTTCCCAGAGTGCACCAGCAGCAGCAAACTGGCTGCTGGGTGTCTGATCAGTCATTATCACTGATTTGGGGCACCTGTGAAGAAGTGGAGGATCTCAGTCAGTCAGATGAACAAACTCCAAAGAGAAGAAGCTCCAAGTCCCTCAAAGGTTCAGTCCGAAGACGCCAATGGTCGGTGAAATGTTTATTTACTTTCATGGTGTTTGAAATGCTGCTAATATGTTCAAGTTTATGTTTATTTATGTTTAACTGCTGTGTTAATTGGGTAAGGAACACATTGCAGCATTGACTTCCTTGATTTTGTGGTATTAGAGTGATTTTGAGTTTGGAAAATTCTAAGTATAAGAAAAAAAGGATAATACAAAGTTAAAAATGTTAAAATTCTGTTAAATGTTAAAACTTTACTAAAAATTAGGGAAAATTCATGAAATTAGATTTTTCTTTATCCCATTTAAAAGGCGTGAGTGGTAAATGGGATATAACTTTGCATTTTTTTTTTAGAATTTGAACGGCTCTTATCATAGCGGCCACTTGCTTACTTCCGGGTCACTTCTTCAGTTAGAAACCTTCCTAAGAAAATAGACTTTTCAACTGCAGCCATGGAAACAACACAATTAATACACACTAAACGGCAGCCAGCGGCGGCCGCAACACTCGAGATACAAGTACTATCATTCTGTTACTTGCTGATGCGGAGTACTGATATGAGCACTAAATAATGCCATTACAGTTCTAACAATAACTTTGAAAACATGTTTTATTTTCATCAGATTATCCGTCACTTTCTGACTGTAACAAATTAGAAATATAGTTTGTTGCTGTTGTGACATTTTAACATTCAAGACTCAGAAATGTACAATGCCAATGTAACCCCGATGAGATTTACAGCCTTGGAAATACAGGATTCCTTGAAAGCATCGTTAGTTACGTCTGTTAATGAAAATTTGGAGCTTACCTGAATGCACCACCTGTGCATTGTGTGAGGGACAGGAAGGAAAAACCTCCATGCTGTCACAAAGCACATTGTTCTCTGGTCGGCACCTGATTGGTACGTTTTTATGAACATTTTGATAGAGCTGCTGTGAGCAGTGACCCAGGCACGAGTACCTACCTCGAAGACGATATTGGGTCGGTCATAGGAGAGGCTCCGCTGGAGTATTTTCCTGAACGTTAAGGACTATTCTGGTGAGTTAGCTTAATTAGCACTACCATTCGGAATTTATATGTAATTAAAACTGTGAGCAGTGATGAATGGGCCCTCGCATGGCATGTAACTCGGTTAGTGACTAATCATGATTGACTCACAATCAGAGCGCCACCTAGTGGCGACATAAAATGTCATGTTTTTACACCCGTATAAGGTCCCAGTGTCGTGGAACTTTGCACCACAGTCTAGCAGGACAACTTCAATTGTCTGATACGGTGATCGTCGCGACAATTCAGGCAAGGGACGACCGGCTGCGTGGAAATGGCCGGGGACGACCCGCGCCGTGGCGGTGGCCGGGGACGACAGGCGCCAGCCGTGGCGGTGGCCCGGGGACGACCCGCGCCGTGGCGGTGGCCGGGGACGACTGGCAACGTGGCGGTGGCCGGGGACTACCTGCCCCGTGGCGGTGGCCAGGCCAGGCGGTCCGACACGTCAGGCGGTCATAGCACTAACCGAGTTACGTGCCATGGGAGGGCCCGTTATCACTGCTCGCAGTTTTAATTGGCTTATAACTTCTGAACGCAACAATGTTTTACAATGCCCTTGATGATACACAGCAATTTTGGTGAGAATCGGGTGTACGGTTTAGGAGAAATTAGCAAAAACGCGTTTTTCACAAAATTCAAAAATTTTGGTAGGCGGAATTTAGTAGTTCCAATTGCGATTTTGTAGAGGACACTTGCCTGCACATGTGTACCAAATTTTGTGTCAATCAGAGTTACAGTCCCCTGAATCGTCCCGTCCATCACTGTGTCAGATGATTGAGGTCGTCACGCTCGATTGGGGTGCAAAGTTCCACGACACTGGGACCTTATACGAGTGTAAAAACATGACATTTAATTTCGCCAATAGGTGGCGCTCTGATTGTGAGTCAATATTGCAGTGCAGACGTGTTCAGGGTGGGACTCTCATCAAATGTGAGAAGTTTGAACCGGATTGGACAATGGACACTGAAGTTATAACAGTTTAGAGTGTTGTGAAGCATGACATTCTTCCATGTTTGTGGCATTGTCCTGGCCACGCCCTTTGACTTATGTAAGACCTTTCGATGATTTTGGATCGTTGAGGCCTGTAGAACAGTCTCAGTGAGTATGGCAGTAATCGGATGAACGCTGTAAGAGGAGTTCGTTAAAATACAAAGTCTACAATGGGAAAAATGGGAAAAATAGCCTAAAATGGCTGATTAACTGTAGCGCCCCCGAGTGGTCAATTTTAATAAAACTTTCAGGATATGTTCTGGGGGGAGATGTCAACACATCCTGCAAGTTTCAAGAAGATTGGACATTGTATCTTCCAGTTACAACAACTTCCTTTACACTGGCAAAAACGTCACGCACTGGCCACGCTTTTTGACTTGTGCAAGACTTTTTGATGACTCTTCATCATTGAAGACTTGAGTACATGATGACCAACTTTGAGGTGAATCTGATAAAGCTGCTAGGAAGAGTTCGCTGAAGTATAAAACGTAACACTTTCTATCGCCAGTAGGTGGCGCTCTTATTGTGAGTCAATATTGCAGTTGAAATGTGTTCAGGGTTGGACTCTTGACAAACATGTGAAGTTTTGATCATATCAGACAATGTACATTGAAGTTATAACAGTTTAGATTTTTGTGGTCGAAGCATGAAATTCGTCCATGTTCAGGACGCCGTCCTGGCCACGCCCTTTGACTACTTTAAGATTTTGCATCGTTGAGGCCTCTAGAACAGTCCCAGCGAGTTTGGCATGAATCGGATCAACGCTGTAGGAGGAGTTTGTTAAAATACAAAGCTTACAATTGGCTAAAATGGCCTAAAGTGGCTGATTTACTGTAGCGCCCCCGAGTGGTCAATTTTAATAAAACTTTCAGGATATGCTCCAGGGAGATATTTTAACATATCCTGCAAGTTTCGTGATGATTGGGTTAGAGAATATGGAGTTATGTGTATTGATTTCTAGAGCCCCGCCCCTCTGATGTTCATTGGCTTATAACTTCTAAACGCACGACACGTTTTACAATGCCCTTTATAGCATTTGATCAGCTTGGTCTAATTATGATCCACAGCAATTTTGGCGAGAATCGTATTCAGGGTTTAGGAGGAATTAGCAAAAACGTGTTTTTCACAAAATTCAAAATGGCGGAAAATTTCGGTAGGCGGACTTTAGTACTCCAAGAGGCTTTTTTGTAGAGCACACTTGCCTGCACATGTGTAGCAAATTTTGTGTCAATTAGAGTTACGGTGTGCTGGGGCTGGCCTAACACACGTTAGGTGGCGCTAGAGAGCCACCTTTTTGTGGCCGACTATGAAACCTTTTTCGCCAGTCCCCATGTGCACACCAATTCTTTTAAGCTAATTTTCATGCTAAGGCCCCCAAAAAGGCAGTTGAACTTGCGAAATAATAAAAAGAAGAAACGACAGCATTTCAATAGGGCTTCGCTGCCCGACGTTGTCGGCGCTCGGGCCCTAAAAAACATTCGCAGTTCAATAGGGCTTCACAGCCCGACGTTGTCGGCGCCCGGGCCCTAATGGAAACGATACAGTTTCAATAGGGCTTCGCTGCCCGACGTTGTCGGTGCTCGGGCCCTAATAATCCAGACAAAGACCAGGACATAGGCAGGACGGATCAGGTGGTGGACACACATAGGCTCTGGAACCCAACTCCTGGACAGGGGTTGGACTCTCTTCTTTTTCGAAGTTGATCAACATGTGAGGTGCAATGTGATGTGGGGATACTCACAAGTCCCAGGCTGAGCGCTGTGATTTTGGAGTTCAACCAGTGATTGAGAGGGTCGGCATCATGCGACTTTGTGTTGCTGAGGGGAATAGTTTGACTCTTGTGTGTGCTTATGCATCTAACAGCAATTTAGGGTATCCGGCCTTCTTGGAGTCTCTGGGTGGGGTCCTCGAAAGAGTCCCGCTCGAGGACAACAACCACAGGGTTTTACTGTGGGACTTCAATGCCCATGTGGGAAACGACGGAGACACCTGGAGTGGTGTGACTTGGAGGAACGGACTACCTGATCTGAACCCGCATGGTGTTTCAGATTCAGATTCAGAAAACTTTATTGTCTGTCGTAACAGAAAATCATCTTTGACGTGGCTCGACATACAAACATGAAAATGTACTGATAGGCATTCATACAACAACGTTGATCTCTGAGAGCACACACAGTGTGTATAGATCTTAAAACAAGTATAAATATTAAAAACTGTAAAAATAACTAAATAAAAGCTGTGGTTATGTGTAAAGTGTAAAGTGACAGTGCGTCAGGGTTCCTTTGTCCATTGTTCATTGTTTATTTAACCTGTTTATGGCAATGGGTATGAATGAGTTTTTGTGTATGTTTTTCTTAGATAGGGGTACTCTATACCGGCGGCCTGATGGCAGAATTTGGAAGGACTTGTGCAGGGGGTGGGTGGGATCCTGTGTAATGAGGTGGGCTTTCCTTTTAACTGCCTGGCTATGGAGTACTGATAATTGAGTTTGAGTTTTGCCAGTTATTTTGCTTCCTTGATTGACGATCCGGGAAAGCTTTGATTTGTTTTTGACAGAGGTGAGGGTGAACCAGGATGTGATGTTGAACGTGAGTACAGATTCTATGAGTGATTTATAGACAGCTGTTAAAATGTCCTGTTTGACATCAAAGCTCCTGAGTTTCCTCAGCAGGAACAGGCGTTGCTGTGCCTTTTTGTACACAGAGTCTGTGTGCTGGGAGAAGGAAAGGTGGGTGTCCATATCTGTGCCCAGGTATCTAAAGGCCTCTACCTGCTCCACTGTCTGCCCATTCAGCCTCAGAGGTTCAAAGAGAGGTTGGGGGGAAGATGTTTGCCTCCCCCCACAACACAGCTCCTTGGTCTTGGAGATGTTGAGCTCCAAAGAGCTCTCTTTGATCCACTGCATCAGGGCGTTGACCTGCTGATAGTAGGCAGCCAGAGAGGAGTGATCCTTGATGTCGGCCACCAGAGCCATGTCATCTGCATACTTAAAAAGGGGAATGTCACTGTTGTTGTTTGTTATGTTGTTTGTGTAGATGGAAAATAAAATTGGTGATAAAACACAACCCTGGGGGACACCGGTGTTTAAAATCACCTTCTTGGATTTAAAGCCATTTACCACCACGTGCTGGGACCGGTCCTGCAGGAAGTCTTTTATCCACAGGATGAGTGATGGGTGGACTTGTAGATCCAGAAGGCGGTTGCAGAGGGTGGCCGGGTTGACTGTGTTAAAAGCGGAAGAAAATCCATGAATAAAATCCGTGTGTGGGAGTGTGGGGAGTCCAGCTGTCTGCAAACGGTGTCCAGGAGAGTCAAACAGGCATCCTCCACCCCCCGCTTTGCCTTATAGGCAAACTGAAGTGGGTCAAGCTTGTCCACCACCATAGAAGTGAGGTGATCACACACCACCCTCTCCATACACTTAGAGAGAATAGATGTGAGGGCCACCGGTCTGAAGTCTTTCATCTCCCTGGCGTTGGCTCTCTTCGGCACCAGTATAAGCGTGGACTCCTTCCACATCCGTAGGACACAGCTGGAGTCCAGGAGATGCTGGAATAGTCGAGTGATTACATCACCCAGCTGAGCTGAGCATTCCCTCAGCACCTTGCCCCTGAGCCTGTCCGGGCCAGAGGCTTTGTGAGGGTTGATGCGGCCCAGCATGGATGTGACCTTCCCTTTATCCACTGTGAGTGATGAATTGCTGTTGAGGGTCCAGTCATTCTGGGGGTGTGGCATGTTGAACCTGCTATAGTATGTGTTGAGCTGCTCTGCAAAGGTGGCAGGGTCAGAGCATTGGATGAGGGCCGGTTTCTGGGCTCTGCCCATCATGGTGTTTAGTCCCTGCCATGCCTCCCTTGCATTGCGAGTGGTCCATGTTCAAATAGCCAGAAGGTCATTGGTGTCTGTCTGTTCTGTTGGCTTCATCAGGCAAGGGCCTTCAGCTGGGACGGTTTGCATTCAAGTGTGAAGCGGCTGGGATGAGAGTCAGCACCTCCAAGTCTGAGGCCATGGTTCTCCACCGGAAAACGGTAGATTGCCGTCTTTGGGTGGGGAGTGAACTCCTTCCCCAAGGAAAGGAGTTTAAGTATCTGGTGAAGAGGGAGCCGAGCCAAAAGGCAAAGCTCTCAATTTTCCAGTCAATCTATGTCCCAACCCTTAAAGGGTAAAAGGGTAAACACATATTTCTTCCACCTCAACAACTGAAATAATTGATTTGAAAATGGATTTGTATAAAAAAGTGTGTGTGTGTGGGGGGGGGCTAAAGTGTAGTAAACAGAAACAATAATAACGCGGATATAAGTGGCCAAGATGTGTTTCCTCCATAGGGTGGCTGGGCTCAGCCTTCGACATAGGGTGAGGAGCTCAGTCATCAGGGAGGAGCTCAGAGTCGAGCCGCTGCTCCTTCACGTTGAAAGCAAGCCAGCCTCCTGGACGCCTCCCTCTGAAGGTTTTCTGGGTGCGTTGAACTGGGCGGACACCATGGGGCAGACCCAGGACCCGCTGGAGGGATTTTATATCCCAGCTGGCCTGGGAGTGCCTGGGGATCCCCAAGGAGTAGCTGGTGAGTGCTGCTGGGGAGAGGGACACCTGGAATGCCCTGCTTAGCCTGCTGCCACCGCGACCCAACCCTTGGATAAGCAGAAGGCAATGCAATTTTATTTGTATAGCACCTTTCAGCAACATGGCAATTCAATTCAATTAAAACATTGGAGAAAAAGCATTCAAACAAGCCAATAAAATAAAATGTTTAAAAATTAAAATGAAAAAGAATATCAAGGAATAGACATTACAGTGCAGTATAAGAAGTTCATAGATAGTATTGTGTACTGAAAGGCAGCGGCAAACAGAAGAGTCTTCAGTCTTGAGGGCTCTGTCCTGCTAGGAGCAGGGGTTGAGGAGGTGCTATGCCAGAATGGTAAAGCAGGCCAGCCGGTCGCATCACAAATCTCGCTGCGCTGGGCTCTGTCTGTTAAGCGCCCTCACATTTCTCTGGGAGGAGATTTACTTTTAGGCTTAGCACCAAGAGAGTTCCAGAGATAACTTGTAGATGTATTATCTTGCACACAGCCCTCCTGTTTCTCCGTAGTGCTCACTAGCAGTGTGTTAGCATTATCTTGTCCACTGTTTTGAGTCCATGGTAAAGTGGTGTCATTACCACATTGTCCGTTTGCTTCCACATTCACTTCTAACATGTGTATTTTAGTTTCCAGTACTGCAATCTTCTGTAGAATTTTGTGGTAGTCGTCTGCAAAGAAGGGAGGCATCTTGCTACTTATTAGCTTTAGCTCCATGTCACGTCTCCCCACGTCTGCATCGGTAGGCCAGGCTTGCGCAATACTAAGAAGGTAGTAAAAATGTTAAATTATGGCAATAGCCTACTATCTACAAAAAAAAGTATAGTCCCAGTGATGTATAAGTGTCCAGGCGTCGCTGCTCGTAATTTATCATAAAAAAGCAAAAATAGCAGAAAATCCCTAGCAGAGGTAAGAGAGGAAAGAGGCAGAGGAAGAAAACCGGAAGAGAGAATCAAGGAAGATGATGGATGGATGGAAAACCAGGAATCAACCCCACCTAGGGCTGGGCGATATAGACCAAAAGTCATATCTCGATATTTTCAAGCAAAATGTCGATATAAGATAAATATTGATATTTGTTGACACAATAGATGGTGTTGCCGCATTCCAACTCGTCATTCTACATTAAGCACCACTGCATTCATTTCGAGCCTGCCTGCGTCCTTGTGCTCGTAACCTGCTGATTGCAAACTCAATCCTAAATTTGTAAAATGAAAAAGTTGAGCTGTGTTCTTGCGTCTGTTTATTTTTTGTGTCACTGCCACAACTGGGATGCGAGTGCGCGGGCCCACGTGTGTGTGTTCAATTTATTTTATTTATAGTGTCAAATCACAACAGAAGTCATCTCAGGACACTTAACACATTGAGCAGGACTAGAATACGCTCAAAATTTCAAGAGTCAACACAATTTCAAAGTCCCAACAACACCCAGGGGCAAGCATTACAGCGACAGTTTATGTGTGTGTGTTGTGGAGGGATGCATCGGGGAAAGTTCGCTGACAGAGTACAGTTCGCTCTGTAGTTGTGACTGCGGCAGACTCAGTGCTGAGCTCGTGGGGTCCAATGTGAGTCCGGCTGGAACCGGGACTTGTTGCCTTCCACCAAGAACTCGAGCGCGAGGGCCGCTCGCGCAAGTTGCTAATGGACATCACATGTCTGCGTGTCTACTTTGAATATGAAACAGTGGTTGAATAAAAGGCAAAATGCTGCATTCGATGTGCCGTCAGCCTGTCATGAGCCGCGAATCTTTCGGAGACGAACCAGGACGTGTAATGGCCACTCCGATGCATCATGAAACATTTTTTTTACTGTGTGTAACTTATAGAAGAAGGTTCTGGTTTAGCAAATAATTGCAAAGTTTGCAACCCTGCAAACAACTAGGCTACGGGCGGTACAGACGGCAAGTGCTCCACGGCGTCGCCAGACTCCACGCTGGAGGGGATTTAAAAAAAAGTGATGTGAGTGGAAGGGCGGGGGCGGGGCAGTGTGTGCCGGAGGCAGCAGGAGAGAGAGAGAGTTGCGAAAGAGCAGGCAGCAGGCGCGGCACGAAATTACTGTTATTTGGACCAAATGTGCAGTACTTTAAACGCAAATTATTTTATATCAATGTTGATGATAGCGTCGCTTTCCATATCTCGTATGAGAAAATATCTATATATTTAAAAAATCAATATCGTCCAGCCCTAACCCCACCCCCACATATGTTTAGGGGGTATATGTATGTAGCCCAGGGTTACCAATGCCTCTCAATAAGCTAGCAGGTAGAACTACCATAACCTTAGCAGCACAGACCCCATCCCTCCAAAGCCACTTATAATAATAATAATAATAATAATAATAATAATACATTTAATTTAATAGGGCCTTTCAGGTCACTCAAGGACACTTTACAAAACAGACTGGGTTAAAATCATACAATTAGTTAAACAAAAGTAGATAAAAAACACAAAAATCAGCACAATAAAATAGGCAGTGACGGTAAAGGCAGGGAGTTAGAGGGAGTAGGCAGTCCGGAACAGGTGAGTTTTGAGTCTTGTTTTGAAGATGGGGAGAGAGTCACAGTTACGGAGGTCGGGTGGGAGGGTGTTCCAGAGCTGAGGAGCAGAGCGGCTGAAGGCCCTACCCCCCATAGTGCTGAGGCGGGCAAGGGGCACAGAGAGGTGGGTGGAGGAGGTGGATCTGAGGGAACGGGTGGGGATGATGACGTGCAGGAGGTCAGAGAGGTAGGGAGGGGCAAGGTTGTGAATGGCCATGAATGTGTACAGGAGGAGTTTGTAATTGATATGAAATTTTACAGGAAGCCAGTGGAGGTGCTGGAGGACAGGGGTGATGTGGTGGTATGTGGGGGTCTTTGTGATGATACGGGCGGCTGAGTTTTGGACCAGTTGGATTTTATGAAGAGTCTTTTGAGGGAGGCAGAAGAGGAGAGAATCAAAGAGCTGTTGTGGTATTTCAGTCTGATGCTGAGGTGGATCACGTTGATGCTGAGGTGGATCACGGTGTTGCTGAGGTGGATCATAGTGGTGCTGAGGTGGATCGTTGTGTTGCTGAGGTGGATCATGGTGATGCTGAGGTGGATCATAGTGGTGCTGAGGTGGATCATTGTGTTGCTGAGGTGGATCATGGTGATGCTGAGGTGGATCATGGTGATGCTGAGGTGGATCACGTAAATGCTGAGTGGGATCATCGTGGTGCTGTGGTGGATCACTGTGATGCTGAGATGGACAGTAGTGGTTCTGAGGTGGATCATTGTGGTGTTGAGGTGGATCATTGTGTTGCTGAGGTGGATCACGGTGATGCTGAGGTGGATCACAGTGATGCTGAGGTGGATCATTGTGGTGTTGAGGTGGATCACTCTGTTGCTGAGGTGGATCACGTTGATGCTGAGGTGGATCACAGTGGTGCTGAGGTGGATCACGGTGATGCCGAGGTGGATCACGGTGATGCCGAGGTGGATCATCGTGGTGCTGTCGTGGTTCACGGTGATGCTGAGGTGGATCATTGTGGTGTTGAGGTGGATCATGGTGTTGCTGGGGTGGATCACGGTGATGCTGAGGTGGATCATGGTGTTGCTGAGGTGGATCACGGTGATGCTGAGGTGGATCATTGTGGTGTTGAGGTGGATCATGGTGTTGCTGGGGTGGATCACGGTGATGCTGAGGTGGATCATAGTGGTTCTGAGGTGGATCATGGTGATGCTGAGGGGGATCATTGTGGTTCTAAGGTGGATCATTGTGATGTTGAGGTGCAACATAGTGGTTCTAAGGTGGATCACGGTGATGCTGAGGTGGTTCATCGTGGTGCTGAGGTGGATCATTGTAATGTTGAGGTGCAACATAGTGGTTCTGAGGTGGATCATGGTGATGCTGAGGGGGATTATTGTGATGTTGAGGTGGATCATTGTGATGTTGAGGTGGATCATAGTGGTGCTGAGGTGGATCATTGTGTTGCTGAGGTGGATCACGGTGATGCTGAGGTGGATCATAGTGGTTCTGAGGTGGATCATGGTGATGCCGAGGGGGATCATTGTGGTTCTAAGGTGGATCATTGTGATGTTGAGGTGCAACATAGTGGTTCTGAGGTGGATCATGGTGATTGTGCTGCCCCCTCTGGCATGCACGTCTCTGCCTGAGGGTGGCAGTACTGCGACAGAGGTAGAAAGAGTTAAATGGTAGAAGAAGCAGTCAGTCTGCAGCCAAACTTCAGCACTGCCAATTCAAGAGTTAAGAGAACATATGCCTGAGTATTATGTAGTTAAGTGTGTTACTGTAACTTTGTAACTGTAACTCTATTGGTGTACGACGGTGGCCGTTTTATCTTTTTGCCACTGTGACGATGCTAATTTGTTAGCCTGTCTATGGGGCTTTGCATTGTATGTTAGCATTGAGCTAGCGGACTTTATTCTTAGCTGTTATAATGGGAATGTTAATAGCTTTACTGTAAGTGTAAATGTTGTTTAAACTGTGTTGGTTGGACATATTTGTTACTTGAAGATATATTAAGGTAATCTTTGTTGTATGTATTTCAGTTTTACAGTAAACTTCAACTGGGAGTGACAATAAATCCTTGGAAGAAGGAAAACTTTGCCTCTCATTGAAGAACTGTTAGCTATCTGCCAAACTAAACACATCACGTTCAGGGAGGGCAGAATAGTGATCCAGAGGGGGATCATTGTGGTTCTAAGGTGGAACATTGTGATGTTGAGGTGCAACATAGTGGTTCTTTTTTTTTTTTTTTTAAGATAATTTTTTTGGCCATGCAATCCTTTGTATTGTTTTATGTAGAGAGAGACAGTGTGGAAAGGGGAGATAGAGGGGGAAGACATGCACAAAAGAGATCGCCGGGCCGGGAGTCGAACCCCTGATCTCCGTGCCGAGGCCGAGCCTCCGTACATGGGGCGGCTGCCTTATCCACTGCGCCACCGACCACCCCTACAACATAGTGGTTCTGAGGTGGATCGTGGTGATGCTGAGGTGGATCACCGTGGTGCTGAGGTGGATCACAGTGATGCTGAGGTGGATCATTGTGGTGTTGAGGTGGCTAATTGTGTTGCTGAGGTGGATCACGGTTATGCTCAGGTGGATCACGGTGTACTGAGGTGGATCATCTTGGTGCTGAGGTGGATCACAGTGTTGCTGAGGTGGATCACGGTGATGCTGAGGTGGATCACAGTGGTGCTGAGGTGGATCACGGTGTTGCTGAGGTGGATCACGGTGATGCTGAGGTTGATCGTCATAGTGCTTTAGTGACCAATATATTTTTGTAGCAGGCTGCAAATCTGTTTATTTCTGCTGTACAATTGGGCACTTTAACATGGGGTTCTATGGGGATTGACTGGAATCAAGTGGCAAATTGAGGAATTGCAGTTTTTGACACTTAATTTTATTTTGCCAAATGGGTCATTTTCACTATTCGGTGCCATTTCAGCGTGCTAACTTTCTATCAAAAAGTACAAAATGTTCCATGTTTTTAACATTTCATCTGAAAGAGGGATTTTCAAACTATAAGAAAAACGTATTGGTCCAGCTCAGGATAATATACCGTTATATCTTTTTCCAAATTCTTCACACATTACGTAGGCCAAATGTCCACCCTGTTACAGGACATTCTCATTTCTATTAATAACTGTTTTGAATACACAGTTATAGTGATATTTACATTTCCAAAGAGCTACAATGTCCCTTATTTCACCCTGCAAGGATATTTTAAGAAAGTATTCATAAACATCCATTATATTGAAAGAAGACATGTTCAGTTTTAAGGCACAGTGTAATTTCAACACATTTCTTTTAGATTCAAAATTAATATAAATGGAATTTGGCCCCATTTTTTTGGAATTTTATTTTGCTAACTCATTCGCTTCAAATAACCACAGAGACATGCATTATGTTTGTTGATTTGATTTAATTAACATAAAAAAACACACACGGTAACAGGGTGTACAGAGGAGAAACAGGGTGGACAGGAAGTAACAGGGTGGACATTACACCAGTGAACAACTAAAACTTTGAACACACCCCCACCTTCCCACCCCCCCAACAAACATAGGTAGATGCATGTCCACATTAAACAATCAAATTCACTGTACACCCAAAATAAGAACACTTTTTTCTCACACCTCTCACCTTGCAACAGACCAACAACCAGCAACAAGACAGACAGACAGACACAGAGAGAGACAACTATGCAACAGACCAGCAACCTAAGTGTTTTCCAAGGAAATCCCACACAATCTTCTCCAGCTGAACTGACCTCTTATTCAAAGGTTGTGGCTCTTTCATGAGACACACAACCTGGTCATCCCTGTACCAGGTAATGTCCTCTTGTGGACTTAGCCAGAAGAACTTGTTGGTCCCATTCTTGTGCATGCATTTTACTTTGATATCGTCTTCAACCTCCAGGATGATTCCTGGGTAGGGCTCACCATCGTAGTTAATAATGCACCACTGACCAATGTTATCCTTTGTTATGTTCTCAGGCCGTGATGGTCCTTCAGTGCAATGTGGGCTTGCAACTTCTCCCAGGCTCACCTCCTTCAGGCCATAGCATGCACAGTCCAGTACACCTTTGTCTTCCTGGCAAAGGCAAGTTATGTCCCGGTATTTAATTGTTCCTGGAGAGAAACTGAGGACTTGGTTGATTTTCATAGTTCCTTTGACAGGCCCAAGCGTTGGTGCATCCATCATTTCTTGCACTTTCCTCTCAATATCTTCTCCCACAAAAAAATGTTCCACTGAAGTGCCCATGTTCCTCATCTTGTGGAACATGGCTTCTGCGTTGGGGATATATCCTCCATGGCAGACAATTGTGTCAGCAGATCTTTTAAGGGTACCCCCAACACCATCTGGAGCCCCCTTTCCGTGGCTGGCCTCAAAGAAGTTCCAGCTGATGTCTTTAAAACCTTTTTTGAATGGCTCTTTTGAGAGCAGGTAAAAGTTGCCCTTTTGTTTGTACTGTGTACCTGGACCACTGCTGAAGACATGGAGGTGATTGATGAGAGGGTATCTTTCCCTTACCATGTCTAACACAAGGTCAAGGGGGGCCCATATAGCAGGGGGACCATGCCGTCTGGAAGGTGAGAGAGAGCAGAAAGTTACTGGTGACTGATCAGCTGCAGTGTACAGTACGCCAGTATGTAGGGTTGCTTGCTGGTGTGACCCTCCGAAATGGACTGCTTGAATTTCTTGAGAATACTTACAGGAGTAGTTCTCACTGAAATCTACATGCAGCAGACATTCATTGTTGCTCAGACTTCTCGCAGTTGTCTGTAGGCCCTGTACTGCCATCGGATATTAAAGATGTGCCGCCTAAATCTGAATAGCCTGTTGTGAAATTCCCCTGCAAATGCATCCTCTGTTGTCATCACAGTTGTCTTCACAGTTATTGTTGACCTTTTCCCAGACACCTCTCCATCACTCAATTTGGCATTTTCTTCCAGAGACCACTGGGTAAGGGCTAACTCTGTGTTGGTAGGAGGCCTCAGCAGTGTGTGTGTTGAGCCATAGGCGTAATTTATGGGGGGGATGGGTGGGTTGCAACCCACCCAATAATCCAAACCAGCCACCACAACCCACCCAATTTGATATCATAATTATTGATATTGAATGTTAAGCATTATAATCACAACAGTGTGGTAGATTTTCTCAATTTACCAGTAAAAAATAGTGACGTTTGTCTGTGCCCCCTCCCGCTCTGAGATTTGGTTTCGCCCACCTTGCCGGACCTGCGCTTCTCTACTGTCTCTCCCGGTCTCTCCCCGCATCAGCGGTGGTATGAAGAAAGCACGCGAAAAAAAGCAAAAGAATAAAAGTATCTTCCCAACAGGAGGTAGCTACTGCTAGGGCTCCAGTGCCACCTCTCACGAGTCAAATCATGTTACTGAACAAAAGTTACCCCCCCCCCCCCCCCCCAACCGGCGAGTTTGACAGTGCGTGCGTGTATAGCCCCGTTCACATACGCCACTACTCGCCACTCGCTTTCTCGCTGAATTCTACTCGCTGGCAAAAAAAAATTCACTGCCGCCGCCGGCGACTTCAAGCGACAACTCTCTGTGGAACTCTCTGTTGACGTAAACTGTCGATCATCTCTATTCTACATTCTGATTGGGATCGCTTCACTCACATCGCAGAAAGTTAAAATAATTTGATCTCCGATCGACCACATCGCATCGCCTGTCCTGACCACATTCCACTAGAACACATTCACATTCATTGACAGCTGTCGCGCAGAGATGGGCGAGTGGCGTCGTATGTGAACGAGGCTTTAGTCAAAACCAAAACACCAAGGAAGGCTGAGGAATAGTCACCCACTTATATTATTATTATTATTATAATAATAATAATAATAATAATAATAAACATTGTGTTTTAGTCATTTTTGTTTTCATCTTTTCTTGAATGCTTAAACTCATCAACCCCATTTAGTATGTCAACATTTGTATCAGTACCAGCAGTTTGTAAGAAATTGGTCAGTAATTGATATGTCATATTTTGTTTCTCAGAATTCACCAAATTGATGCATTAAAATGAAATTATTTAAAATTTTCTCCCGGGGGGGCATGCCCCCGGACCCCCCTACAGGATCACAATCCCCCCACCATAGTCTCCAAAGTATCCAAAGAGATATATATATATATATACACCTGCTTCACAGGTGGAAATCTCAACCCCTCCAATGTTCAACTCAAAGTTACGCCCTTGTGTTGAGCTGACACAGTCTTTACACTCACCATATGCACAGTTTGGATTTAGGATCACACATTGTTGCGTCTATCATCTCCTCAAGGTGTTTTGTTGCTGACAGACCTTGGATGTACAGGGTGTTGGCCATGAACTGTAAGTTCTCATGTGTCCTGCACTTACAGGTTTCACGATCAGCCTCTGTGGGTACCACAACCCAAAATGGTCTTAAGGTGCAGAAACAAGAGTAGGAGACCTGATGTTCAGTTTCTGACAGGAACGTGCAGACTCTTAATTGTGTCGGTTAGCAAACGCTTCTGTTTTTTTATTTTCTTTTGAGTTACTGTTTGCTTCCGTGCTGTTGTGATCCGACTGACGTCATCTCTTAGGAAGAAGGCCTTTACTTTCTGCTTGCGATTGTAGCAGGACGCAGTCATTGGGCCCATGACATCACTCAGGAGGCAGCCCCAGCCAATTGCGGTGGGTGAATGCCGCATAAAAGGGGGTGTAGAGTACAGGTCTGTCTTCCTCTTGCTTGCTGGAGGCCAGGCCACGTCATTTCCTGGTGTCCGTCACTTCCGCCCCTCTGTTAGCAGGTGGGCTGTCGGCCGCGGCTGCATTTCTCTCCACGTTGTCCCATCCAGTGCTAAATTGAGTTATTTTGTTTTTATAGAGGCTCGCTTGGGTGTTGCTGCTGGCTGCATGCTGCTCACCGCTGCTCACCGCTTCGTACCGCTCCGTACGTCGCTCGCTGCTCGCTGCCGGGAGGTGAGCTTTCTGCCTCACGTGTCTTCCCCTGTGGCATTGCACGTGTGGTGACCTGTGTGTTTGTTTACAGGTCGCTCTCATGTAGCGCTGAACTCGCCCCACGCTGCGTTGGCTGGGACTGCCTGACCGGTATGTAGTGACAGTAGCTTCCTCCCTCAGCCACTTGTAAGTTTCTTATGTTTGTTTGTTTATTATTGTAGGTAGGGTTGGGCGGTATGAGCAAAATCTTATATCACGGTATGAATAATTTCATATCACGGTAACGGTATATATCACGGTATGGTTTTTTCCCCCTGTAAATTCAATTAATGGCTTAAAAATAACAAATAATACTGTCGCATTTGATCATTTTCCTCTTTTATTTTAATTTTCTCACAGCAGCATAACATAATTTTAGAGGAAGGATAATAATAATATAATAAATAATAAGCCTCAAAGAATGTGCAAATGTCTGGTAAACATTTGAACTCCAGCTTTAACTAAAGCTATAGTGTGTGTGCAAATGTAGACACAGAGCTCCATCTTAATAAGAAATAAAAATAACAAATGAGAAAAAGTATGCGTTGTGATGGCCTCCGTTATCTCCCTCCATCGATGTGATTTATTGTCATACGGGGTGCCTTTGGCGAAAAGACTCATAATACTGCTTCGCATGTTTTAACTTTTAGTGGTGGAAGAGGAACAGTCGCGTGACACTCTTTGCAGAGTATCGCTTTTTGTTCATTGTCGGATTTTCTAAATCCGAAAAAGTTCCACACAACAGACGCCCTTTTTCGGAACGAGTTCCTCCTCTTCGTCATGGGTGGGTCGCGCTGCCTCCGTTTCCTCATGACGTTCAGTCTCCGCCTCCGCCATGATTGTTATTACTCAGGTAAAGCGGTTTCTTCTTCGTCGTGCTCATCCAACCACGCAAGCAGTCTGCTGCAATGCCTGCAGTGCCCCGTGTGTCGAGGCGGTGTAATTACAGTGACTCAGAGCGATGCCGCAGACATCTGCGCTTTCTCCGGTATAAACGGTATTGCAAAATCTCTACCGGTAGACACTTTTATACCATCACAGGGTATAATACCGTCATACCGCCCAACCCTAATTGTAGGGTAAAGATGTCTATGTAGCGGCTCAGCGCTGGCTAATCTGACCGCTAAACCACTGCTGCTTGGCCTTGCTGGAGCTACTTTGCCTTGCTGGAGCTACCCTGTCTCGCTGGAGCTCCTTGGCGTTCAGACACCGCTTATTGCTGCAGATCGATTGCTTGCTTTTGCTGCTGTGCTTGAGCTCCCATTGCCGCCTCGGCCCCCGCTTGCTCTGCCTGGCTTTGACTGTTTGGCTGGCTGGTGTCTTTGGTGCTGCCCGTTGCTGCCTGGGCGTACCTGTGGTTCAGCAACGCTGTTGCTTTCATTTATTCTGCCACGTCTTAAAGTGTGGGTGTGTGTGTGTGCGTGCATGTATGAGAGAGAACAGTGTGGGAATGTTTATTGTGGTTTCTCTGTTATCTTGTGTGTTTGTCTAGTTGTTGGTCGCTGTATGTTCTTTATTATTAGTTATTATTATGTTTTCTTCGTCCCTAAACTGTTTCTCTCTCTGGTCTCCCCCCTTTCAGGTGCTGAGCCTACGGTGGTGGATTGGTGTCCGGTGGTGGTGCCCTCCCCTTTTTTGTGTTGTGTGTACACTGGTTTGAGTTTTCACTTTATCCTTATTTTTGCTGCACGTGTGGTTTTCCTGGTATCCCCGTTTTGTTGACCCATCTGTCACTAGTAGGCCTCAGCCCTGATTGGTTTCATTTAATTTCCCCCAAGTGAATGATTTCATTTAAACCTTTTAAAACAATAGATTGACAATAAAATAATATTTTTGTACCCTTGAACCACTGTCTCTGCCTCACTTTGTTACGGACCTGAATGCCTTTTCCTTTTGAGTTGGTTCACTTAAAGTCCCCGGGTGAAACTCCCAGGGTGGCATTGTCTGGCAACATTTATTTGATTCCATTCTAAAACCTTACTGTAAACCAAAATCACCTCACACAATCAGCAGGTAATCTGTTGCTGTTCTTTCTCTCAAAAGTCATGAGCCCTCCATCTCGTCTTTGACCACGCTTTTTTGAAAAGCCTAGAGTCATCTGCGCAGCCCTCTGTAGCCTGTATTTCTTAATAATTTGTCCTATTGTTGTTTTTTGCAATAATTTGCCTCTCTCGTTCCTTTTTGGTGTTTTTGTATTTATTTCTGATTTCTTCAATTATTGATTCCTGCAGTAACAATCTTTTCCTAATCATGTTATTAACTATTTGATGACGCAGCAGTGCATCCACTGTAGAACGTGGGGATTTTTCCCCCCTCCCAAACGCTGGCACCTCTTCTTGTATTTTTCTTTTTTTCTCTTTTCCTTCAGCAACAAGGCCTTTAGTTGTGTAATTTCTTTTTTGAGCCTCCTCCTCCCCTGTCTGACATTCCTTCGTCAAACAACATATTGCTGAAACACAGGAAGCATATTGTCACAATTAACAATAACTCATTACAGATAAAAGTTTAGACACCAATTCTAGGATAGTAGGCCATTAGTCAGAGACAGACAGAGACAGAGACAGACAGAGATAGACAGACTAGACCGACAAACAGAGATACAGAAAGAGATACAGAAATAGAAATACAGACAGAGATACAGACAGACAAAGATACAGACAGAGATACAGACAGACAGACAGAGATGCTGACTGACTGACTGGGCAAAATCATGTTTGATCATTCAAATCCAGAATCTACCTAATCAACAAAGAATTCGACTGTCAACTTTCTTCTAACCTTGAGGGTCCTGGTTGTGGGGCATTTTCTGGCTCTGGGGGACTACCTGGACTTGGAGGAGGAGTGGTCATTGCCTCAAATGCTGTCCTGCCTTTGGCACTGTCCCTCTGCTTTCTTTTCTTTTTTCGCCATTGCTTTCTCTGCGCTCTCTTCTGTCTTTCACTGAGATCTGCCACTTTCTTTTTTCTTCCTTCCTCTCTGTCCTTTCTCCACTTTTCTTTCTCAATATTGAGATATTTCTCTCTTCTCTCAGGGTCTGCATCACGACGTGCCCTGTAGCACCGCTGCTTTTCAGCAGCAGACAAAGGCGCCATTCCCTGACAAATACATACATACTATTTAAAATCATCCTTTTGGAAGTATACAGCAAATGAATACATAATAAGTTAATAATAAATACCAATACACACTTAATATACAAAAATCTAGACATCTTACACCCACCCTGTTACTATGTGTCCCCCCTGTTACGGTGCATAACAATAACAGGGGGGACATTTTATGCTTAAGTTAGCCATTACTACTAATGTGATGAACAACAAGCAAGCACATGATGACCACTGAGAAAGATATTTAACATGTTTATTAACCATATTATCAAAATTCTGAAAAAATACTGGTTCCCACTATAAATAAGCATAACAGGGTGGAGGTGTTATGCTTTACCGCATCAGTAAACCTTGCTAAAACATTGGAAAAAAGGTTGATAAAAGAATAGTACTTACTCTTCTTCTTGAAAGTTTTCCCTCCAAAAATATTGTTACATTCAATATTCATGTGATGTGTTCTATGGAATTCTTGTCAGAGTAACAGAGGGGACAGTTGACTCAGGGATGCAACATATTTGAAAGATTGTAAGCATTAAAAATGCATTAATAACAGAAAATGACAGTAGTTGAAGAATATTATAAATAAGGAAATACAGAAATGATGAAAAAATGGAATTGATTAGATTTTTATTATTTATATTTGAAACTGAAGTCAAGCAAACATGACTGGGGACATAGTATTTTAGTGTACTTGTGCTAAAATCAGAGTTATTTACTTGAAACTGATTTATCCTGTGTACATATCATTGTGTCCTATGGTAGAGGAGGGTTAAGAATACAAGAAAAGGGTTTAGAAATAAGTATTTTTTAGACAAAATATTCCATGTTATATCAATAGGACTCAAATGGCACCAAATTCTCCCACAAATTTGATTTTCACATTTATACAGAACTGGCTATAACACCATTTTACATTCAAAGATTGTCACTGTGCATGTATCTTCAGGTTTGTTTTCTCTGACTTCATTTGATTTTTTTTTTTCGGCAGAAAATTTAAGTCCGACACACAAAATATTCCTTCAGTATTGTTAACATTATAGATTCACAACCTTTGATCAATGATCTTTGGTGACTGCTGTGAAATATATAGTGATCAAAACCAGGTGTGGATTGGGTATGGATCGGGGAAGGATTTGGTATGGACCGGGCATGGATTGCAGATCCAATGTGCTGGAATTCCTCTCCAGTTGTAGATTTTTAATCAATGGTTCTTCTAACAGGATCACTCCCTGCTCTCCCAACTGTTTACTTCCACTCACTTAAAATGCATTTTAAGAGGAGAGACCATTACTGCTGCAGTTTGCTCCACCAATGCTATAGCTTATTGTTGCCATGTTTTGAGTTTGTATTAAGGGGCCATTACAAATCCACCGTTGTTATTGTGGACATGAAGAAAGGCTGCAACCCAAGTAGTAGTTGTAGTTATAGTTCAGCTTGTGTACCGCTGCCCCCCAGCAGCCTGCTTCTCTCTGCCTTTTATGCAAATAAAGGGCAAGGAGGATTTACATAAGGTGGCTGGAATCATCCAGGTCAGTGTCTCAGCTGCTGAAGTAAATCTGTGCAAATCTTTCACATCAAGTTAAACTTTGGTGAACTTTAACACATATTTTGACAGAGCTGACCTTTGAGATGACAGAGATTTAGAGAATCCAAATCTGAGGAATTATCATATTAGCTATGATGCCCCATCCACTCTAAGATAACCCTGTTCCCATTTCATTTGTGTTTTAGAAGTTAAAATACATCACAACTTAACAATATTACACTTGCTTAGATGATGGTGGTATTTTTAAAATCTAATATTTAAATCTAATTTTGTATTTTATTCAATGTTTTTTAGCAACCAACATTTCCCATAAAACCTTGTCTGTCACAGCCCATCAAAAAGAGAAAATTAAGAAACTGAACATGCAGGACAGCAGGAGAGGATCATTGTGCAAAGTCTTGTTTTTTGTGCTTTCAAAATGTTTATTTAAACAAAGAACAAATGAGCTCATCCCTAAAAGTGATTAACTTGCCAGCTGGTTTCTGTAGATAAAAGTATGCAGAAGGCAGAAGTAGTAACTCACTGTTGCTGTAGTAACCGTATGGAAGACGGAATGAGATAAGTCAGAAAAGCAAGACAATGTTGCTGTATCAGCATGTTGCACTAATGAGAGCAGGGGTAGGCAACCATGTGTCGTAGCCCAACCAATAACACACCAGCACTAAGAAGTGACCTCTTCCACAGCCACCGGCAGTGGCCCGGCCTGTTAGAGTCATGTGATTGATTGCCCCCCCCTTCAATAAAGATGACTCTACCTCTGATTGGCTGGTACTTGTTGCCTTCTTTGCAGACTTGGTTATGTTGACTGCTGATGAACCAGATTGGGGAAAGATTGGTATTTTAATGCTTTCAACTCAGATGTGTTTTCATCGGGACAGCAGCCTTCTTGTATAGTGTCATCATATATAATTACAATGTCCTGATCTGTGGCGTTGCCGGGTAATCTTACTGGCCTTAAGCCCTGTATGTTTGAAGTGTAGGCCTGAATATAACTTGTAAGCCTGGGAAAATCTAGAAAAATGTCATGTTTGTTAATGATTTGGAGTGTTGGTGGAGCAGCTACAATGTATAGTCTAGCACCCATCAACCCAGACTCCATTCAGCAAACAAGCATTTTAACAGTAGTTATCTTGTGGTCTTGCAGACAGACCTAACAAAGCATGACTTCACACTTTTTACTGATCACCATCATTATGGAGTTATTTCAGGATCCTTTTAATTTATTATTGATATTTAATCACTGCTAAATAGTTTATTCTGGGTCTGGTTTCCTGGTGTATCTGGGACTTCAAAATGTACAAAGCAGAAATAGTGTTGATTTCAGCCATGATGGAGAAAACTGTTTGGGGTTTATGGATCTTAGTCCCCTCCCTCTTCAACAACCACATGATCCAGTGTGTGGCGGTGGGTAGTCAGAGAGTGTGTGTGTGTGCTATGAAAGCGAGAGTATGCCAAACCGTCTGTCAGGGTGCAAGCTCCTGGGAGTGTGTGCAATGTAATTCACGCCTGCTGCAGACAAAAATGTTGGCGTCCACATTTCCGTGTCACCCCTGGTCGTCCCACTGGTCTCACAGCTGCTGCACACGGCTGCTGGATTTCAGCTGCTCTCGACACAACAACCATTAGCTTTCAGTGACATATTCAGTCACCTAAACCTCTCAGCAAGCTTCTTTACACAAGGCCTGATCCTTCATCAGACCAGACTTTGTTCTTTCTTTAGTTGTTTGGAGCTAATAATTCTAAGTATTGAAAGTTAGGGACATTATTTTGAGTAGCCAGTAAGTCAGTAAACTTAAAAAAAAATAATTCTAATAAAAGACTCTCAAGGTCCCAATATCATATATGCCTGAAGTGAAGATTGTCTGTTGTGAAGTTTGCAGATGACACTACCGTCTTCGGCCAGATAACAAACATGTCAAAATCTTGCAGTGTGAGCCCGGCATGACCACGAGCATTAAATTGTGAAATGATAATGTATTCCTTCCAGTAGAAGCCACACGTCTGATATGAACCTTGTTTTATCAGGGAGAGAGAAAGACGGGGCTGTAGTTTATCAGTTTTACAACATTAGAGTCCTTTTTGGAGGTTCATAATCATTTTGGAACACTATTTAAAAGTTTTCTGCATTTGCCATTTTGATTTACTGAAGTTGATTTTACAGGGTGACTGGATCCCAGTGTCAGATGGGTGAAGTCTCCATCTTCCGTGATTACCCTGAACAGGGTCAGCGGTTACGGACAGAGTCCCCCCTTTAATTTAAAGGTTGGAACTCTGAATGATGAAAATTGTGAAGTACAGATGTATGAACAAAAAACTAACAATATTTTTGGCATCAAGTCAGTGTTGGTAGTCAAGTAGACTACAGCACACTTGTAATTTTAATGTAGCGGATAAATTTAACTGAGATTTCATATCTTAATTTTTTGTTAGTTTTTAGTAACTTGCTCAACCTAATAAGGTTTCAGGTCAGATTTGATATTATTTGGATTGATCAAGCAGATTCAATAGTGAATTCAGATTTGATTAAATGCTATCGAGTCCCAACCCTCAACATGCCGTTTCTTTTGTATGTGTAAAATTCATAAACTGTAAATAAGAAGTGGACATAGTCCTCATTATGTCACCCGTTGGTTTGTTAACTACGGTTTTGAAGCCTCTAATCCGGCATTTTGACCGCTGCCATCTTAATATTTTTGCAACCAGTAACAGGAATTGGACATCTTTGGACCGTGGAGGATCAACGAGCAGCACCCCGAGCAGCACCCTTACTGGATCTGAAATCATCTGGATTCTGATGTGAAGCTGCTAACCAAGTTAACTTCACAATTGAAGGTCAACTTCACAGCTAAGTGTTAAAGTCATCTTAGTAGCTAACTGCATTGGTAGCGTGGTAGCGACCTGTCAATCAGCAGGTAGCCCCGCCCCCTAGTGTTTGCCTGATGAATGTTACCATCCTGAGCCAGAGTGCTTTTAATTAGACCAGACCTCTGGACTAGGGTCAGTGTGCACGTAAACAGAAATTGACGGAGACAGAAAATTACTGGATGAGGAAATTAATGAGTAATTTTGAATGAATTCCTCATTGAAAAAAATGTCTGCACTCAGTGCATTCAGTGAAAGTCCAAAGTTCTTTTATTCAACATCGTTGTGACTAATGTGCAGATGGCAGCAACAGAGAGGTGTTTGAGCGCCGTCCAATAACTGATACTGCCTCACCAGAACCCTCATCCTTCTATCTATCGAGGAAAGCTTTTTGGGGGGCGTTTGGCCTTACAGCTTCTCTGCCAATTGCCCTTGTCCGGGTCACTTCCATGCTGGATGCCAATCTGTCACTGCCAGCTGAAACGCCCCTACCCCATCCCTCGTTTGCCCCCCTCCCCCCACCTAAAAAGCATTTGTCATGGATTCTTCCTGTGCCTGCTGTAGCAGACCCTGCTGCTCTGACTTAATTAAGTAGCAGGAAAGCGGTGTGTGGTGGTGGCATGTTGAGAAACGTAGGCGTGAGGGGAGACAGAGAGGGGGAAAAAAGAGTAAACCTTGTGCGATTTATAACACCATTTGCATAATGGGATTAATAGGACCTCTGTATGTATTCAGCGGTGGTGGTGGTGGGGGGGGGGTGTTGCAGGGGGAATATAGATCAAGGCAGTGCAGACATGTGCAAGAACACACCTGCTTGACTGGCTAGTGACAGCAGCGGCTGGATCAGCTTCCCCGCTGTGATGTTTTATAACATGGCCTCCGCGACGGGGGGAGCAGTGACACTTCCTCCTTTACCCCCAAGTGTCCTGTGACAGTTGGACCAAATTGTACAACTCATTTATTTACCAGTGAGGAGCTGGAGGCATGTGTGTACATCTCCTTGGAGGCCTGGCTCAGATGGTCTGTAGTCTGGAGACAGTAAACAATGCTGGCCCAAGTGTCAAAGTCGTATAAGACAAAGAAACACTGCTAGCACTTTATAAGAAGGGCATTTTAAGGCCTTTACACACCGGGGGCAATTATTTTCCTGTGCGACTTAAATTGCACATATTGTCATGTGTTCTTCAACAAAGTGAATATTATTAATTTCTAAACAAAGCACTGCAAAGAAAGACATAAGCTATTCACATCATATGGAACTGACATTCAATTCGTACCAGACAGTTATTACTGGTTCTGAAAAGTGAAGCAGACGCTGAAGGTCCTTAAAGCTGCATTCTCTCTGCTGGCCACCAGGGGGCGACTCCTCTCTGATTGTATAGAAGTCTATGAGAAAATTAGCTTACTTCTTTCTTGATTTATTATCTCAGTAAACATTGTAAACCTGAGTTTATGTTCTCATTCTCTAGTCCAAATATACTCGAGGCTTGACAACCGTCGACCAGCAAACAACGGGTGATGTCATGGTGACTACATTTAAATGATTCAGACTACTAACATTTAAATGATTCAGACTACTACTTCCTGTCATCTACACTGTGGTGTACATGTACAATAGAGAGGCACTGTAGTCCAAAGACAGCAAACCTTTTACTCCTTAAAGTCACATCAAATGCAACATGGACCAGAGCCACTCCTTCAGTTCTTACCTTTCACAATAAAAGCCTGAGACATATACAGTACATTGTTATATAAGCTGTTTTGGTGTCTGGAAGATGAAGTGATGAAGAGCAAATTGAAATCCACCCAGTGCCTTTGACCAGGTTTTACAGCTGGGGTCTTGGGACATGTAAAACATGTCATCCGTTCAAAAGAAGCAATTCTCATAAATTTAAGAAAAGCCACGAGAAAATATTTTTCGAAAATGGTACCAATATTCCTTTTTTTCACATGACACACTACTCTGCACTACAAAACAGAACTGTAATTCAAACACAAAGATACACATGAAGAGACACAAATGATTTTAATGTGTCTCTTCAGAATGACAGAATTTGCATCATCATCATATTGTGAAACACTGTCAGTGTGGAGATTCTCCTCTCACTGACGTCCCGATGAGAGTAACGGTCAGTGTAAGAAATTGCATTAAAATGCAAAAATGTATGACATCTAAAGAAGGCAAAACTGTCTTTTTCTTCCATCGAGATACATTCTTCATTCCTTCTCATGTCTTATTGTCACTGTTTCTTTCTTTAGAGATGTGAAAATGCTGAATTCAGGCCAACTTCCATCACAGAAAGGCCCTAAATCTCTCCTCCAGTTAAAGCCTTTTTTCTTCTGTTGCAGCCCTGAGCATTGTTTAAGTGGTGGCACTGCTCCAGGACCAGCTGTCAGAGCCGAATACACCCCAAACCCTCCATGGTACAATAGAAACTCGACCCCATCTGTGTTGGACCTCCACTATGCGTCTGTTCACTGTAAATGTTCCAGTCTAGAACTGGCCACATGCAGAAGGTGGCCCCAAGTTCAACATGAACTAAAAAGATCAGTTTCGCAGTTTGATACTGTGGCAAACTATTTGTTAGGTTCCAGGTAACAAATATGGACATTTACAACATTCTCACGGCAGGAACCTAAAAGAAACGACTGTTCATTTTTGGTAGAAGATCCTAAAGCATCTGCCACATCACATACATGAGTATACCGGGGAAACGGTTGTACTGCTTTCAGAAAATAGCCACATACTTGTGGAGCTTTCTCTTTAATTTGTGCCTCTAAGATTGATGCATTTAGAGGACAAGAAAATGGTAAATGGTCCTCATTTATATAGTGCTTTTATCCAAAGCGCTTTACAGTGTTGACTGACATTGACCCATTCACGCACACATTCACACACCGACAGCAGAGTCAACCACCCAGGACGACAGCCAGCTCCTCGGGCTATTAGGGTGAGGTGTCTTGCTCAGGGACACCAGGCACTCAGCTAGAAGGAGTTGGGGAACGAACCTGCAATCTCGCTCTACCTCAAATAACAAGACTATGGTTAACTATATTATTATATTTATTGTTTTACAGAATAATAAAGACAAACATTCACCTGCAAACAACATTAGACAGACAATTATAGAAACATAGTTGGTCTATTATTTATAATTAGTTGTTTCATTCAGACATTCAGAAAGTATTGAAAAAGGTGTTGTTGTGGTCAAGTCATAGGAGTCAATTGTCAAACAACACCTTGCCCGAGTAACAACTTTTAAAAAAGTGTTAAAAACATTGCATATAATTACATAAAGCATCATCATCACACATCTGCATTTCATTGATGTACATGGAGAATAAAACTGGAGATAAAACACAGGCTTGCAGCACTCCTGTGTTTAAAATAATCTCATCAGACATGATACCCTGTACCAATACTCTTTGAGGTCTATTCGTTAAAAACCCTTAACCCATAGCACAAGGTGTTCATTTATGTCAATTGATGATAAACGTTTTAAAATGGTCCTCATTTTAAAAGAATGTCAGTCCTTGCAGTATTAAAAGCTGAACTAAAATCAATAAATACAATTCTGGCGTAGGCGTCAGGATGTTGGATGTGCTTGCTGACCATATTAAGGAGAGCTAGAGTGGCATCCTCAGTACCTCTTTGTGCTTTATAAGAAAACTGTTGAATGTCAAGCAGATGTGAGTATGCTAAACGACCCAATACAACCCTTTCCATACTTTTGCATTAAATGCTGGTAAGACCTATAGGTCTAAAGTCATTGGGTAAGACAGGTCTATTCTTTTTAGGCACTGGAATGATAGTGTTTTGAATCTGAAATAGCCTAGTGAACCCACCTTTAAAGGGGCCATATTAAGAAAAACAGGTTTTCTCCGGTCTCTACACCTATAAACTGGTCGTCCCTGAGCCTGTCAACTCCCAGGATGAGGAAAACAAGCAATTCCTGCATGGTCTCTGCAGCCCACCCTCTGGTAAAACGGTGCTCCTACAGGCTGTTCAGATTCAGCTCCTTTCGTTACGTAACAAAATAAGTCATTTGCATAAGCCAAACTTCTCTGCAAAATGATAGGAGATCCGAAAGGGGGGCGTTTCGCAACACAGCGCTGAGAGCCGACAGCGCGGAAGGAGAAAGCGGACAGACAGCGCCAACCAGAGAGACCCACGGAGAGCGCTGACGAGAGCTCTCCGTAAGGGTTTAAGGAGGTGAGAGTGGGAATGTGTTGGTGGTCCGAAGGGGTGCAGGTCTCAGAAATCATACTGCTGTCTGCATCACTGTGCACACTGACAATACTGTGTACCTGAACATGTTTGTTATTCCAACTGTAAGCAGATAGCTTATGTGTATGAATTTCAATGTGATGGTGATCATGTGTACTTGAGGATTTGACTTCCCATGCTGCATTGCTGTGACGTGTTGTGGGTCCGGTGGGTGAAGCAGATTTACTCTGTGTTACTGAGAGAAGGGAAACAATGAGTCCCGAGATCACGCTGGAATCCCCCGTGCCTCGTTCAGCCTCCAGGTTGCCGGAGTGCCACCCCTAATTTAATTACCTCCCTCTGTCTGCGCTGGCTGCCATCCCTGCATACATTAAACACCACTGGGGAGACGCGCAGGCGGCAGAGGCCAGCCTTCCAGAGCTGAGGCAAGCTAGCATGAGTATGTGCACACACACTAACACACAAACAGCAGCTCAATCCCTTCTGAGCAGGTGAGAGCTGTGCAGATGCTCTTCAGTCGGCAGGAAAAATAAGCCCTTAATTAGCAGCCAGTCTGGCTCACTCTGCCTCGGTGACTCTCCCTCCCCCTCATCTTCCACTCCTCCGTCGCAGTGCACCGCGGTGGTGAAGTTGCCTCGGGGCTGGTGATTGCGGTGTGGGGCTTCTCCGAGAGTCTTCCCTGTTATTATCCTTAAACAAGCAATTACAGCCGAGTCCCCCCCGAGTGGAGCAAAATAGAGCGGGCACACCCATAGAAAAGCTCTGGGTTGCTCAGACAACGCTCTCCCGGGCAATTTTAGTTTCTGGAATTGGCTGCACACTCCCACCAGCGCTGTGATGATGGAAGAAACGATATGGTTAGCATGAAAACCAGCGAGTGGAAGAAAAGCAAGCAAAGTTTAAATAGCAGCGCCGAAAACAACACAAGCAGAATTGCTATGTTTGACATTCGATGGTAACGGAATACATTTTTGTGTTGACGCATCGCAGTGATTTTCCTGCTGTCTGGGTTTCAGGAACAGTAAATTAGCTGGCAGCAAAGGCCCCCAGTGTCCTACAGCCGAGGGCCACACCACCGGGAGCCTGAGCAGGCCCTGAAGATGGAGCCAGTTAAATGGACTTGTTGGAGTCAAAGTGAAGCAGAAGGGCTGAATGTTGTCAATGACGTCACACCTGTCACTCAGAAAATTGGCCTGGGTTCCGCCGGAGAGAAATGGAAAATTACGATTTACAAAACTTTATGTTCAAACCGCCTTTAGCAGAAAAAGAAAATCATTATTGGTTACCTGATCCAGGGCGTAAACAGCTGAGCCCTGTTCAGTTCCAGAGTACCCCTCCCTCCTCCTGTACAAGTTACACACAAGACATCTGCCGTGGTTATTATGGTCTTTAGGAATCATGTGTCTGTAATGCTATGTGTGATCAAGCTTGATGGGCTCCAATCACAGTTCTATTTCGTCCCTACTGACCGCCAGAGGCGGTGCTTTAAGCACTGGATAACTCCGCCCGCGGTAGCGCATGTCGAGTACGAATAACAACAATGTCACCCGTGACTCCTGCATGAGCCCCGGGAGGCTATATCTTCCGGTGTCAGCAGGCAATCGGCTCCTTCATTCTTCTCGCGACCGCGCGTCGAGGTGTACGTAAGTACAGCATGGCCGTTTAAACGGCCGGTACAATTATTACTGGCCTGCTGCTGACTTTGTGCAGCCTCGTGCCTCCGTGGCAGGAGTAACGGGCTGAGGCTCGTCCTCCGAGAGGCTGTCGCCAGTGTTTTGCACATTGTATGTTGTACCTGCTCTGGTGGCTTTGCTGGGTTGGTGGCGTTTCCGCCCCTCACCTTCCAGCATTGCACACAGCAATGAGGGCTGTGTTACTAGCAGGTTGATGCTGCTTTGAATGCTAATAACTGTTTTTTGTTTTTCTGTTTAGTGTTCACAGTATTATTGAAGGATTCAACTGGGTTGAGGTAGGGTTTCAGTCCCTCTTCAAGCTTAGTTGTATTTGTGCTAAACTAATAAATCTTGTTGGTGAAGGTTGCGTACCTGCCCCCTCTCCCGACTTGGTATTGTGTTTCAAAGTGTTGGCGTTCCCGTCCCGGCAGCGTCACACTTTGTGTTGTTTGTTGTTACTTGGCTACCTCTCCACCTGGTTCCGGATGGAGCATGCCTGTGGCAGCTGTATGGCGTCCCTGGAGCCTGAGGATGGCCATGACCGGTGTGTGTCCTGTCTTGGCGTGGATCACCTGCAGGAGGCCATCACCGACGAAGCCTGCATAAATTGTAGCATTATGCCGAGGTCAGTAAGGCTGGCCAGGCTGGCCCAAATGGATCCACTATCCTGCCTGCCTTCATTCCAGCCTGAGAGGGTGGATTCCTGTCGGGGTGCTGCAAAGAGGCGGTCTGCCACACAGGACGGGGACGGTGTCCCAGCAGGAAAACGGCAGGCAGGAAGGCAGACGACCAGCTCTCCTCTAAGGTTGACCGTATGGCTGCTGATATGGAGGAAATTAAGGCACTTCTTCTTAGCCTGCAGCGTGCTGGGGGGATGACACATGCTGCTGTTGCGGCTGCCTAGGGGTCACCGCTGCCACCAAACGACAAACTGGCTAGATGAAGCTCCATTGCAGCTTCATCTAGCCAGTTTAATGGTTCCCAGGTCGGGTTAACGACTCCGACTGCACCAGGCTCGTCACATTCTTCAGCCTCGGATTCACGGCGAGGATCTGATGACTCCTCCATGGGGGCAATCATCCGGGCTTCCCTGGCACGCCTGCAGCTTCTTGACGCTCCGAGTCAAGAAAAAGCTCCTAGCGCTTTCTACAGGCGCAACCCCCCACCGGCGAGGACTATGGTGCCGCACTCTCCTGATTTTTTGAAGGAGCTGCATTCCTGCTGGGGAGACACGTCAGCCCTCACCAGGCCTGGGTCGGATCAGCGAGCCTTAGCTGCCATGGAGGGTGCTGAGGCAGTTGGTCTTCTCCGCATGCCAGCGGTGGGACCTGCAATTGCTGCCCTGATTGTTTCTCCAGAGGAGGCAATGAAGTCGGACCCCAGGTGCCCTTCTGCCCAGTGTAAGGTCACTGATGACTACGTCTGCAGAGCTTACAACACGGCAGTGCGCATCGGCCGCCTTGGAAACACCCTCACCCACTTCCTTTGGCACTCTCATCTTCCCTGCAGGATGCTCAGGTGGATGACTCCATCCGTGACATCTGCGATGCCTCACTGCAGACTTTTGCCTGTCAGTCGAGAGAGTTGGGTCGACTTATGTCGATGCTTGTCCACACTCGTCGTCACGTGTGGCTGGCCCAGTCACCCCTGACAGAGGCGACTCGTAGGGTCCTTCACAGGGTGCCGGCGGAACCTGGTGAGCTGTTTGGCTCTGCAGCTCTGCAGGCATTGGACCGCACAGCCGAAGCCGATGAGACCAGGCGGCGGCTTGCAGGCCTTCACAGGAGGGCGCCTACCTCCAGCGGGCCGAGAGCCTTTCCATCTGCCCCTGCACGTCCTCCACAGCTTCCTCCCCAGAGTGGTCGGCGGCCGTCACGACGGGATCCTAAGAAGCCGGCAGGCGACTTTCGCTCCACCGTGCGCCGCTCACCACGTCAGCCCCAGGCCTCCAAGCCTGACCGCCGTCCTTCTGGTTCCTTCGGGGGCCGGGGGCAACGGCGCTAGGACCACGGGGCCGGTCGTCGGCTGCTTTCCTAGCAGCAGCTAAGTCACTGGGCTGCCTGCTGTCCAGACCCCTGGGTAGTGTACACCTTGACCCGGGGCTACGAATTGCAGTTCCGACGCGGGCCCCCAGCCTTCGGCCGGGTGAGAGTGACATCCATCGGCGACCTGGCCAAGGCCCAAACCTTAGCCCAGGAGCTGTCCACCCTCCTAGGCAAGTGTGCCATCGTACCGGTGGACCCCCTCCTTCATCCCGGGGGCTTCTACTCAACCTACTTTCTCGTCGGCAAGAAGGATGGCGGACTACGGCCCATCCTGGACCTGCAAGGCCTGAACAGGTATTTAAAAGTTCTGCCATTCCACATGCTGACTGCAGCAGATGTTCAGCGTGTGGTCAGTCCCAACGAGTGGTTCACCTCCATAGATTTGAAGGATGCCTACTTTCATGTCCCGATCGCTGCTCATCATCAGCCCTTTCTGAGGTTTGCCTTCCAGGGTCACCATTGCCAGTTCAGGGTGCTCCCCTTTGGACTCTCCCTGTCCCCAAGATTGTTCACACCGTTGTGCTGCGGCAGCCTTGGCGCCTCCGCAGGCGGGAGGCATGAAGGTCCTGTCCTATCTTGACGACTGGTTGGTGTGCACGCATTCCCGTGCCCAGGTGGTCCGGGATACCAACCGTCTTCTGCTGCATGTGGCCCGACTGGGCCTCACTGTCAACATTGCAAAAAGTTGCCTGGTCCTCAACCAGCGGATTGCCTATTTGGGTCTGGATCTGGACTCGGTCGCCATGAAGGCCTATCTGTCGGAGAAACGTGTGAGCAACATCCTCCAACTCCTCCCTTTCTTCAAGAGGGGCAGGCGGCTACCTTACATTAATTTCCTGCAGCTCCTGGGCAAACTGACGGCTGCATCGACTGCCATACCTTCCGGCCTGTTGCTACTGCGCCCGCTCCAGATGTGGCTGAACAGCTTCCATCTGGACCCGAAGTTTCACAGGCACAAGCTGATGGTGGTGTCTCAGGTGTGCGTCCACACTCTGGCACCATGGCAAGACAGGGCGTTCCTACTGGGGGGTGCGCCTCTGGGGGTCCTCCCTTCCTTCCGAGAGACGGTTGCCACAGATGCATCCCAGTTAGGTGGGGTGCAGTCTGGAGGGGGCACCAAGTCGGCGCAACTGCTGCAGGTGTCCCAGCGCCTGCTGACATGGGCCGCTCCCCGTCTGTTGAGCTTGCGAGCAATGTGGCTCCCGGGGGACCAGAATCAGGTGGCAGATTTCCTTTCTCGGCAGAAGCCCTTCGCCGGGGGAGTGAAGGCTACACCCAGAGGTTGTCGAGCTGATCTGGGGCGTTTTCGGCAGGGCGGAGGTGGATCTCTTTGCCTCCAGGGAGTCAACCCATTGTCCCCTATGGTTTTCCTGGATGGAGGACAGTCCTCTGGGACAGGATGCCTTGGGGCACGAGTGGCCCAGCATGTTCCTGTACGCCTTCCCACCGCTGCCTCTGATCCTCCCGATGCTGCAGCGAGTCCTTCATCGGGGCCACCGACTCCTCCTGGTAGCCCCGTTCTGGCCAGGAAGGCCCTGGTTTCCACTGCTGCGGCAGCTCTGCTGCAGCTCGCCATGGCGTCTCCCAGGGAGGAAAGATCTCCTGTCACAACTAGGGGGGCGGATTTGGCACCCCAACCCCTGCCGTCTCCACCTTTGGGCCTGGCCGCTGCAGGGCCCGACACGCTTCTTACCGGTTGCACTGAGCCTGTCCGACGAACCATCTCGCATGCTCGTGCATCGTCCACCCGTCTCCAGTATGAGAGCAAGTGGAGGAGGTTCTCTGCCTGGTGCGCTGACAGGGGGGACGACCCCACTTCTTGCCCGGTGGCCACTGTTCTGGACTTTCTTCGGTCTCTCCTGGACGACGGCCGTGCACCTTCCACTTTGAAGGTGTATGTGGCAGCCATTTCATGGCAGCATGACTTCATAGACAATGCTACTGTAGGGTGCCAGCGGCTGGTGTCTCTATTTTTAAGGGGGGCATTCAGGCTGCGGCCCTCAGTCTCCCCCAGGGTTCCAGCGTGGGACCTCTCCCTGGTGCTGAAGGCCCTCTCTTCTTCACCTTTCGAACCTATCGCCCAGGCTGACCTCAAGTGGCTGTCGTTGAAGACAGCCTTTCTTCTGGCCATGACCTCAGCGAAACGGGTGGGGGAGTTGCATGCTTTGTCAGCCCTGCCTGCGTTGGGGGCCTGATGGTTCAGGGGTGACCCTATGGCCTAATGTTGCATTTCTGCCAAAGAACCTGCCCCGTGGCCATGTCAACCGCCCTATTCACCTGGCGCGGTTGTGCCCTCTCCAAACAGCGCCTTTCTCATTGGATTGTGGACACCATCTCTTGTGCTTTCAGGGTCAATGGTCGAGCATTGGCCACGGGGGTCAGATGCCACTCAACGCGGGGTGTCTCCACGTCCTGGGCTGCCCTGAGAGGCATACCCCTGGGTGACATCTGTGCTGCAGCCTCTTGGTCGTCGCCGGGTACGTTCCATCGGTTTTACCGGCTTAATGTTGCTGCTCCCCACCCGTTGGGCGTGGTCCTTTGCCCTGGGTCTTCAAACTCTCATCAATAAGGTGGGTTAGGGGATTCTTCATGACACTGTTGGTATATGTCATCCAGTGCTTAAAGCACCGCCTCTGGCGGTCAGTAGGGACGAAATAGAACGAAGAGTTACAGTTGTAACTACGGTTCTATGAGTCCCGGATGACCGCCAGAGCACTCTGTCACTCAGAATCCTTGCGCGTTCGCGAGAAGATTTTGGGAGCCGATTGCCTGCTGACATCGGAGGATATAGGCTGTGTTCGAAATGCCATACTAACGCACTGCCTACTACATACTCAACGTGTATGTACTGCATACTGCCTACTAAATGAACGTTTGAGTATGCTGTTACCCTCAGACTGTTCACACCGAAGTATACACATCTCATACTACATTTTTTTTTTTTTTTTTTACTTTATTGACATCTCGTCCTCATCTTCTCTCACGTAACCGAATCGATTACGTTAGCGGATCTAGCTCCCGTTTAATATGAATTACTAATCAAATAAAGCATGATTATTATTACAGTTAATTAAATATTTCTAAATATTTTTTAAGTCAAATTACAACTGTCAAATGTTTTCTACAGTTTATTATATATGCGCGCTCCCACGCTTTCCCTCTTTCTTCCTCTTACCCGAGTAGCTGCTTCACTCGCCATCGATCGCGACTATTAAGCAGCTTTTATCGATCATTAATCGTCCGTTCATAGATCGTATTATACCTCTGACCACGGAACACCAGCAACCTTCACCGCGGAGACGACACAGGCAAGGAGGAGCTACATTATTCACATGTCCATGGAATTTGGATTTCCCTCTGAAGTAAGTAATATGACTTATCTGGTTTAAATACGTTCCTTTATTATTTAATTATCAATAGAAGTGCATATGCATGCATAAACAAATGTAGGCTACATGTAGGCTAATATAAGTGGTTTAATAATATCATGTATGAGTTTGATATGATAAAATTAAACAAGTACAAGCATGTTATATATACAGGTTGCAATATGTGTATGATAAGAAGAAATAAGTAGTTTATCAACAAATTAATAGGAAAGCATTCAGAATAAATGTAATATCTGATGTTTTCTGTTACAGGTTGGTGCCAGACGGCCATACTGCAGGTCAATCCTCATGTTCCCCCGATGGGCCTCTACTTCGGGAAGGGGATTTAAGGAAGGACTTCTGTCTTTCAAGGTGTTCCACGGAGAACCTCGTCCACTGCTTACTAACAGAACAGATGGGTTCCATGTCCATAGTTCCACGTTGGTGACAGCGACGAAGCTGAGCCACTCCAGCAGTCCTGGGATAGCTGCAGTGTCTGCTCCAAATGTCCAGATCCCTGTGTTGCAGGAACATGATTATTGTTGAGGTTTTATTTGTGTTTATCAGTAGTGCAGTTTATAAGTAATACCACACAGTAGAAGTTCTTACAGGCAAATGTTTCCTGTTTAATGTTTTACGATTATTAGGTTGTGTACAAATCTAAATAATAAATATCTGAATATATATCATTGTTGACTCATGTTTTAGGCCTGCAGGTCTATTTCCCTCCTGCTCTGGAGGAGAGACCCTGCTGCAGTGGTTGGCATCATGGCTGAGGAGATGGGGTGTAGTGGGGTAATAGCAGGTCTTTGCTCCATCACCTCATCCATGATAACAAACACTTCCAGTGTGCAGCAGTGACCTCTCCTCCCTCAGTGCTGACACCGTCAGTTCATACAAACAACACTTCTCATAATCATTTTTTAGATCAACTATTCACCACTAGTCATATATTATAATATGTACTGTAATACTGTTCCACATGGGACCAACTTAATGGACTCTGATGTTTTAACACATTGTAGATATTACCCAGCACTGACTTTGCCTGATTATTAATAAGAAAGACAACTTCATCTGGTTTATTTTATGCTTCACATCAAGCATGTAGAGTTCAATACTTTAAACTGCTTCCAACTCACCTTGTATTTCTGCTTCATGTTCTCCCACTTCTTCTTTGTCCATCCGGCTCCACCTTCCCTCCATCTCTGTTCTTTAAGAAACATCCTATATGAAGAACAGCACGTAGAAAAGTGTTACAGTTCATTGATGATTTCTTGCTGTTCAACAGAACGTTTCCGGTAGACATCTCAGGAGAGCAGGACATCTCCCGTCTATATACGCTGGTGTTCAACCTTATATCATTGAGAAGCTAAATATGCACCAGTAGAAGTTAAGCCCTGCATATGAGAATTATAACATTTAATACCACATTTTCTTAAGTGAAGTCTCTCAGAGCAGCATCCCTCCTGCCGGTGAACTTCTCCTTATCGTTCCCTCCACCGGATGAGGCGTTCGGTGTCTGCATCCGTCCCTTTAACGAACGGTGCACGGCGTTATTAATCACCGTCAGTAAATATTTAACCACGGTTTAACATAAGCACTATATTCTTAGTTAACGTCGGTAAAAACGGCACATTTGCCGCTTCGGTTACGCTCGCTAACCCCTATGGTAAATTACCGTCTGTAGCCTAGCCGGCTGGCAGGACCTCCGATTCGTAACATTAACGTACAATGCCAACAACAATAAAGTTACGTTCATTATCAATACGATTTAAAAGTCAGCTGGAAACATAAAAGTCATGTTACAGTATACTTACATGTGTACGCGGTTTGTGTCGGGCTGTCGCCAGAATCACCGCAATCGTCCGCCATTATCCAAAACTTTTCAGAAGTCAGACGAGCCGCAATCAACCTGTGTATTTATTCTTTGTGTTTCCTTTCTGTCTTTGTTTGTTTGTCTGTTTTATCTCAGAAATACCCACCACCTGATCTGTCCTGCCTGTCTGTCTGTCTGTCTGTCTGTCTGTCTCATGGAGTTTTTGGGTTTGTGAGTTATTATCCATATTTGGACTGTGGAGGAGTGACGAGTGAATCTGACGAACACAAGCGGCAGAGCAGCACCCCGAGCAGCACCCAGAGCATCCATCTGGATTCTGGTGTGAAGCTGCTAACAAGTTAGTTTCATAATTCAAGGTCAACTTTACAGCCAAGTGTTAAAGTCATCTTAGTAGCTAACTGCATTGGTAGCAACCTGTCAATCAGCAGGTAGCCCAGCCCCTAAAGCATCCCCTGCTTTCTGGTCTGTTGGACTCTAAATGGACCATAATGTACTAAATGAACATCATGCTGGATTGAAGACTTGAAACTAGAGATTGAGACCATAAACTTATGTTTACAATAGGGCCGGGACTCAATTAAAAAAAATAATCTAATTAATTAAGAGGCTTTGTGATTAATTAATCGAAATGAATCGCATTTTAATCGCATATAAATTTGACCTGAGAACAGTGAGACGTAATTGTTTTCACATGAATTTTTAGTATACCATTGAATAATGACTGAATACATAAGCTTAAGCAACAAAATATTGTTTACTTTTGTTCAACCAAGTCCAACAGACCAGTGCAATTTTTGCCATTACGTGTAGCAATAGCATCTGGTGGAGTGTGGGTTGGGTGTGGGTCCTTGTACTCAGAGTCGGGCTAACGTCCACGCTAGCTACCACGCTAGCGTCCACGCTAGCTGCTATATGTTTTGCATTGAGGTGATACTTGAGGCTCGATGTGCTGCGGTGATATGCAAATTCCTTGTTGCATAGCTTGCACACAACCATGCTCTTAACGACGCTTCCATCCATTCGTTTTTTATAAAAAAATGTCCCATCCACGGGGCCAACCAAAGCGGTCTCATCAGCTTCTTCTTCGTTCATGTTCACTGTGGTTTGTTAGTTCACTAGTTGGTGCTCCAGTATAATCGGTCCGCCTGAAACTCATCCAGTGAGAAAGGTTCCGTGGTGCAAAAATAAGTGTGATTAAAATGCGTAAATTTTTTTTTAATGTGTTAATTTTTGTGTAATTAATTAATCTTAATTAGCGCGTTAAAGTCCCGGCCCTAGTTTACAATGTTTACTGAGATAATACATCAAGATGGTGATGGGCCCTGCACCACTGCTCAAAAAGGTTGGAGACCTGGCCCTGGTTGTGGATGGCTGCTGCATTTCCCCCTCTCCTGAGGTGCGCAACCTGGGCGTCGTCCTGGACTCCACTCTCTCCTTCCGGTCTCACATCAGCAACACCACCAAGTCTGCCTTCTATCACCTCAGAAACATCTCACGACTCCGGCCCTCACTCACGCACTCAGTCACAGAAACACTCATCCACGCCTTCATCACCTCCCGCCTGGACTACTGCAACGGTGTCCTGCCTGGACTGCCCGCCAAGGACCTTAGCAGGCTCCAGCGTGTCCAGAACTCAGCTGCCAGGGTTCTAACCAACACCAAGCCCTGGCAGAATATCACTCCCATCCTCCAACAGCTCCACTGGTTGCCAGTCAAGTCACGCATCACCTACAAGATCCTCCTGCTCACCTACAAAGCTCTCCATGGACTCTCACCACAATACCTCAAGGATCTCCTCCACCCCTACACTCAGTCACGCTCCCTGCGGTCCTCTGACAAGGACCTGCTGGCAATACCCCGCACAAGGTTGCGAACATTTGGGGACAGGGCTTTCTCTACCCATGCCCCTACAAACTGGAATAGTCTCCCAATCCACATCCGCTCTGCCTCATCCCTGCCCATGTTCAAAAAGCACCTCAAAACATTTCTTTGCGCTAAGTCCTTTGATCCCTAAACCCCCCCCCCCCCCCCCCCCCCCCACACACACACACACACTTTTTGTGAAGCGACCTTGAGTACTATGAAAGGCGCTATATAAATCCAAGTTATTATTATTATTATTAAGAGAGAAGTAGGACCATTTTATCATAGACTTCTGTACAACCAGAGAGGAGTTGCCCCCTGGTGGCCAGCAGAGGGAATGCAGTGTTAAGAACCTTCAGCGTTGGCTTCCCTTTTCAGAACCAGAGGATGTGGGTGACACCGCCTTTTTTCTTTTGTCTCCCTGTATTTAATCCTCATTGCTGTCCTTGCCCTCTGACTTTAATTTTCAGTCATTAACTTCTTTCTACAAAATGTAACCAGGAAAGTAAATCTACAATCGTACAAACTTTGTAATTAATATGCATGTAGCCAGGTGATGTTGTAATAAAGTCCTTGTAGGGAGGAGGTCAGGGAGGTTGCTGGTAAACTTTCACTCAGGACACCACTGTCCATGTCCTTTGTGAAAGTAGAAGTCAGTGTCGAATCATTTGTCATGTAGTGTCCTTTCTTAATTATTGTAATTACTGTAGTTATTTTAACCCATCTCATGATCTGTTCTGCAGGCGCACTGATCACTCATGTTGCTGATCATTCGAAGGTAAACACACCAAATGACAATATCACTTTTTGCAAGATACAAACTGTTGTAGGATAAGTTGGGTCACCCCATGACAACTGGACGAGGTATTGAGTACATTCACCAAACAGTGACCAAGCTTTTTGTAGTCCCACCATATGATTTGGAACTTCACTAAAAAACAACAAAGTGAAACAGTTGCTGGAGCAGCTCTGTTACTGGGTGGGTTGGCCATTCCTCCTCACTTTGTGTTTCTCTCATAACACTGTGTGCTGGTCTGGCAAACATTAGTGCCCTCAATAGTACATATTCCCCTCACTCCTGTTTGCTTCCTTGAAGTTACATCACAGGATTACCTCACTAGGCAGTTACTGCCTAGTCTAAACACACTCACTGTGATGTTGCCATAACAATGTGTTCCACTGGCTCTCTGCTCGGCCTGGCCAGCCCTGTAGTGTGCCGGTCCATCACTCATAAAGTTATAATGCCTCTCAGCCGAGGGCCACAGAACTCCACACTACCCCCCCCCCCCCCCCCCATCACTACCCCACGCTGTTTTTCACAAAGGAAGGCCAGAGAGCAGAATGGATCTACCAGACGTGCGGTATGAAATAAGACAAATGAAGAATAGGAACGCTCTTTATAAAAAATAATAATAATAAGCAATATGAAAAAAAATATTCATGGCTCAAGAACAAAAGTGTTAGCTTATAGCATATTGCAAGTCTTGTTCTTTTTGTAGACTTGTGACTAGAAGGCTAGGCTAGGCTGATGTTCATGTGGAAGAAGTCCAGAGAGATGTCTCCTAAAGTATGTGATGATCATCCACATCATATCGGCATGTTCTATTCTACATAACTTCTGTGAAGTTCACAATGAACAATCTGAAGAACAAGAAGACGAGGAGATTTAAGAGGATTTAAGCAGTGGCGCCGGAATGGTTTCAGCAGTGGGGGGGGGGGTCATCAACCTGATAAATCAGTCAATTTCCCGGGTCTGTTTCCCGGGCCTAATTAATAGCCTGCATGCGCACTTGTGGGCATTCATTCCAGGCCTACACTCACCCCAACCCTGCCCTCGCGTACCTGCAGCCAGCCTCTGTCCTACTCTGTCCTACCTTCGCGCTGCAGGCCTACTCATACTCTGCGTGTTCCAAAAATATAGATTATAATTTTGAAGACGACAGGCTAAATCGCTATGCATGAAGTGAACATGTTTAGGCTAGATGATAGTGATGGAAGTCATAGTTTGAAAAAAGTGTCTTCTATATTCATTTTCTCAACTAAAAAAATGAACTGCGCTGCGTCTCACGGTGCGTGCAGGTCAGACTCTCCTGAAATGGGAACAGTCAGCCGTAGCAGTAGGCTACAGGAGGACAGCGTCAGCGACGCTAAAAGCCACAAACAGTCAGCACCCACCTGGGTGCTCCAGTCCATACGTCCACTTTCAGCGTCTCGATCAAGCAATCCGTCATTATTCCATCATCCAGCAGATTGCCCCCCCACTACTACCACCGCCTGGCCAGCAACACTTATTACACCAAAAAGAAGTTATTTAGGAACTACAGTATATGACCAATGCAATATCCATCCATTTTCTACCGCTTATCCTGTATTCAGGGTCGCGGGGGGGCTGGAGCCGATCCCAGCTGTCATTGGGCGAAGGCAGGGTACACCCTGGACAGGACGCCAGTCTATCGCAGGGCTGACATGTAGAGACAAACAACCATTCACACTCACATTCACACCTACGGGCAATTTAGAGTCACCAATTTACCTATCCCAATCCTGCATGTCTTTGGACTGTGGGAGGAAGCCGGAGAACCCGGAGAGAACCCACGCTTACACGGGAAGAACATGCAAACTCCACACAGAAGGAACCCGGGACCGACCCGGGGAACAAACCCAGGACCCTCTTGCTGTGAGGCGAGAGTGCTAACCACTACACCACCGTGCAGCCCCCAATGCAATATATTTTTTGAAATTATTTGTTTTCCTTCCCCGAAAAGTGGGGTGGCCATTGGCCTCGTGGCCCAATAGGTTCCGGCGCCAGTGGATTTAAGACAACAGAAGAGCTAATGATTTATGTTGCAGATATTTCTCTGGGATCCAATGTCAAGATTCCTGCAACTACTTTTTGGTTGTGTGTATATTTTTCTATGGAGATGATGTATTCAGGTTTTCAGGTTTGTAAAAAGATGTAAATTGGTGTTAATTGGTAATTGGTGGTGGATGAAGGGATGTAGCATAGATGAAGAAGAAGTTAGGATTGTCACGTTGGGTTTGAGACCATGGGGGGAAATGACAAAACATTTTGAGGCAGAATGTTTAAAATAAATAACAATACAAACAACATCAATAACACTTAATATATAATAAACACCGTTTTTCTTAAAAAAAACACAGTAACATAACTGTAGGTATGTTGTGTATGTTGTCTGCATTTGCATTTCCAGACTGTGTAAACTTGAAACTTTTTAACTCTCCATAACTCTAAATCCACTGGCGCCGGAACCTATTGGGCCACGAGGCCAATGGCCACCCCACTTTTCGGGGAAGGAAAAAATAATAATTTCAAAAAATATATTGCATTGGTCATACACTGTAGTTCCTAAATAACTTCTTTTTGGTGTAATAAGTGTTGCTGGCCAGGCGGTGGTAGTAGTGGGGGTACAATCTGCTGGATGATGGAATCATGACGGATTGCTTGATCGAGACGCTGAATCTAATTACGCTCACGCTTGTCTGTGAGCGACGCGCGGACAGGGGTATGGACTGGAGCATCCAGGTGGGTGCTGACTGTTTGTGGCTTTTAGCGTCGCTGACGCTGTCCTCCTGTAGCCTACTGCTACGGCTGACTGTTCCCATTTCAGGAGAGTCTGACCTGCACGCACCGTGAGACGCAGCGCAGTTCATTTTTTTAGTTGAGAAAATGACTATAAAAGACACTTTTTTCAAACTATGACTTCCATGCTTGGATTATCAGGTCAACACATTTTTATAAATGCTTGTATTATCAGGTTAACAAGTGTTGACAAGTGTTGATCTGATAATACAAGCATTTATAAAAATTCAGCGAAACTTTTTAACTCTCGTGTGAAACTTGCGTCACGGCATCGGCTAGGTAAACACGGAAGTGGCGTCTACGCTGCGGTAGCGTTAGTTAGCGTTAGTAGCCAAGGATAGAAGCTATCAGGCAAGTGTTCTTTTAAATAAACTTCTGGTGTACTTACAAACTTTCAAATGCCTCGTTTTGTGAGTACAGACCCTATGTGTACTACTACAGAAGTTTGGTAACATTCCATGCATTATTAGTGGGGTAATTTACGAGATATACACTATGTACTATAGCGCTAGTACTAAGCCATTTGGCTGATAGCCCTATCTTGACCAATGCTGACCATCGCTAAAAATGCTTCCGAGGGCTGGATGTCATAGTGGAAATTACCTAGGGTGCATTTCACTCCGAACCATCACTTTAAAGGACTGGTCTGGTGTATTATTCTTTTTTGTTAAGCTTCAGCACCAGCAAAAGCTTTTCAGGTTGTCTGTTTGTACATCTGATCTATTCTCACAATATCTCAGGGAACACCTCGACACAAGGATGGACAGAGTAAATTTGGTGCTCAAAGGACACCATGAAACATTTTTTTGGCCATAAAAATACCAGCGCTGACCAAGCTGTTGTTTGAGGCGTTGGAGTGAGAATGTTTTATATGCAAACCTCTCAGCAAAATCATTTAAATCTCACTATAATACCTCACTTTGTTATCAAATTCAAATTAATTTTCTTTTGTTCTATGATAAAGTATTGGACAGCATGGCCTCCTCAGAGTTATATCCATATATGTAAAATAAACTTTTCTCAGATTACTGTACTGTGTATTAAAAACCAAAAAATACAGGATCTGAAGCCTGCAGATGTTTTGCAGTAAAAAGGGTGAATGGGGTGGAGCGGGACAACTCTTTCCCGTGTTTGCATGTTCTCAGGACCCCTGTGTGATTTCAGGGGCACGGTGGTTGGAGATGAAACATGGTGTGTGTGTGTGGGGGGGGGGGGGGGATCCCAGCCTGAAGCTGTTGGTCCACAGGATCCTCCAAAGCAGGATGCAGCCCCACTATTACACTGCTTCCCGTGTGAATAGAAACCCAGATCCAGATCCCCCCTTATCTCTCACACACAGAACCACATCCCTGAAGCCCACCAGGCCCTGGCACCGCACTTCCAGCTCCGCACTGGCCTCCCCCTCCTCTCCGCTTTCCCCCTGGCCCCTAACTGCTTTTATGCCTTTATTCTCACAGTGTGAGGAGTTTGACAATGTACATAAACGAAATTCCAGAATAGCAGCGGGTTATGGAAAAAGCACATGTGGAAGCAGTTTGGCGCGCTTCTGGAGAAGACTGTGAATCTGCACTTTAATAGATTTGTTCTGAGCAGAGGAGGACACCACAATTAAAGCCCAGTGCCCCCTTCAACTCACTTGTGTTACAGGAACTAAATCCTATGTAGACCTAAGGGCTCAATGGACTGCAAATCAACTAAACATATTCATGAAGACAAAACACATCTTTGCCAATTTAACAACACATCCAGCATTTAGAAAGAATGCTGCAAACAAGGAAAGCTTAACCCAACAGAGAAAACGGCCAAATACAGTGCAGCAATTTTCTCTAAATGCTGCATGCATTGCAATATGGCCACCATACAATTCTCACGTTCAGGCCTGATTTAACTCCACTGGTCCACGAGTCGTCTGTGTGTTCCTGGCTCATGCCAGTCCTTGTAATGCTGCTCTGCTGAGGAATCACAAGCTCACGTTGTTCTGCACACAAGCAGAAAGGCAAGCTGATTCAAAACTGAACGGGAACCAAAAAGAATATGAGAAGGAACAGAACTGAAAACAAACCAGAACGTGTTGAAGAACACGCAAAACCAGCTTGGGTTCCTGGTGGATCTGGGACATCACCATGTACAAAGCAGCAACAGTGGTGATGTCATCTGTGATGGAGGAGACCTGGTTGCGATCTACGTGGAGGGAAGCCATGAATACATTCAGAACAGCATTAAGAACTGTCTAATAGTGACACAAAAACATGTGTTTCTCCAAAACATATTGAAAAGTTTAAGATTGGGGCTCCAATCAACTCAAAGGTAATATTTCTTAGAAAATTAAATCTAAACAAACCTAAGTTAAAAAAAACAACAACGCAAATGGGTAAGTAGCACAGTGCAGGGTAATATTCCTGATGGGTCTCTAATAAACGTGTGGGGTGGGAGTATGTGAGGGATATACAGTGTTATTATTTGATTATTGTTTTATTATCTTCACTGTTATCTGCCAAAAAATAGCGTTCTGATCCACATATTACTTCCACACAAATCCAGTGGGAGCTGAAGGATTTCATCATCCCAAAGACTATGGAGGAACCTCGGTGACTATTCAATAGCAGGTGATTAAACGGCTTTAAACAGCAGCATTATGGGTGAATGTGTGGGACAGATTAATATCCCCATTAAATCCCTCAACCAGTAGATTAGCCTTGTTTAAAATAGCTCCAGGAACACAGTGTGAAAGCATTCACGGAGGATTTACAGGATGCAGCATCCACACTGGAACATATGAATTTTATGTCTGAGGCCATAAAAAACAGGTTCTCCCGTCTCTCCAGTGGCATCCTGCAGCCTCTGGGGGCTCTGACGTTATTGCTCCATCTCTCACCAGGAGATAGTCAGTGGAAACATTCCTCATCCTGCTGCTTTCGCAACAAGAATTCTAAAAATCTACATAATCTCTTCATACTTGTTTCTTTGAGGAGCTGCTTGCTTCATAGATAATACTTTTTAGTAACTTGAAGCCAAACTCTCACACTCGTGCTAGATGAGGAGGCGGAGCTTACCCTTACCCTTATGCCAACAATGTTTCATCATTCATGGCTGAAATAATTCTATTGCTGTTAACATGGAAGCCCCAGATTCAGAACATCATCTGGAGACTGTAGTCACTGTATCTATTCATAACACTTCTACACAAAAAATCAGAAAATCTAACGGGCAGATTGAAGTTTACTGATCGCATTCATACTTCCCAGAAGATGAACCCTTTTCATTTATGACACTCCCGGAGCTTTCCCTCTTACTCCCCCTTCCATCGGTGAGTCCAAATCATGTGTTTCCAATCTGAAATGTTCTCACGTAGCACAATAGCATTGCGGTTTCTGATCCAGACCCATCAGGCTGTTTGAGGAAACATGCAGTGACAGCCAGCTCAGAAACTATGAGCCATAACAGGCCCATGTTGGTTTATAAAGCAGCTCCGCTCTGAACTAACCCTCCTAACATTACACGTTACATACCTGAGATCAGTCTTCCTCCTGACTGGTATGTTGACTGTCGACATGGATACTGTTTTGGTGACATCACCGAAAAAGGTCTGGAGGAATATTTTATACCATTTCTTTTTGGTTTTGTTAAGGTTTTGTTTGTGGACAAAGAGAGACCAGAGGCTGGAGCGGTTGGTAAAAGAGTTTATTTGAACAGGGAATTGTGCAGTGAGCTAGTGAGCACGACGTGGCCGAGCGGGCAGATTGGCAGCAGGCAGGTGAGGTGGCGAGCAGGCAGGCGGAAATCCAGAACACAGGGACGCTGAAGGTTTCCTGGAGGGTGAAGCCACAAAACAGACGAGGCTAAGGTACAGAGAAGCACGTGAAGACTAGAGCTGCCAGTTAATTCGGCGCATGTTAACATCACCGCAGGGACGGAACAATCTGGCGTCAAAGTGGTGAAGAGACCCGGGTTATGTAGGCTGAGAGTTGATGAGTTGATGGAAGGCAGGTGCGCCACTCCGGCCGCCGGCCCGCCCACCGGGCACACCCCGAGGAGGAGCCAGTGAGGGAGAGGAAGGAGGGGGAAAGACAGACAGGGAAAACAAACAAGACACAAAACACCAAGCTGTCCCGGTAGCACCGTGACAGGTTTGTCTTGTTCTGCAGACAGAAAATGTGTGAGGGAAAAAGGGAATCAACCCCGTATAAGAAATATAATTGGCTTTAAGCTGAAACATCTGTCAGTCGAGTCCAAAACCTTTTACCGAAATGACGCCCTGAAGGGAAATAATATTTGGTTGTCCTGTATATTCCTGCGCCATGCACCAGGAAGACAGAGTATATTTCATGATCAGCACAACAGCAAATGTTTGCGTATAATCTCCTTCTTTCTTCTTCTTTCTTACTCCTTAAAAATGAAACAAAGATTTATTTATTAAGATTGTCAACACAACTGAGGGGAAAAGTCACAAACGGATTACACAGCTAAACCGTGTTGTCAAACAACCAGAAAGGGAGAAATGCACCACTAACTAGTAGCATGTCGGTGCAACTGTGCTATTTTCACAGATTTAAATTATGTAGACATGTGGCGCAAAATCAGGCCCTTTTTTATGCAAATGAGCCTCATTGCGACAACGGTCCAATTCACAAAGATCAGCGCTCATTTTCTCATTAATGATGTATTATTTCACCCACAATTGTGTGCTCTAGTGTATATGGCCTTAATCAAAGGAGAAAATTAAATTAGCCTGAGTCTGGTCTATATTAACCTTCTAATTGCTTCTGACAAAGGACTGGTTTCTGTACTTGTCCTGCTAGATCTCTGCTGTGTTTGACACATTTACCATGAGATCCTAATTTGTAGACTGGAAAAATGAATTGGCATCAAAGGAACCGCATTAAGCTGGTTTAATTCCTACACTGTAATCAATTTACTGTGGTTTTTACAGTAACTAACTGGCAACAATTAACAAGTAATTACTTATTGTAATTATTTACAGTAGAACTACTGTATTTGTATTCACAGTACTGTTTTTTTAACTGTAAAACAAAATCACAGGGCTGACATGTAGAGACAGACAGGTAACCAGTCTATCACAGGGCCGACATGTAGAGACAGACAGGTAATCAGTCTATCACAGGGCCGACATGTGGAGACTGACAGGAAACCAGTCTATCACATGTAGAGACAGACAGGTAACCAGTCTATCACATGTAGAGACAGACAGGTCCATCCTGCATGTCTTTGGAGAACCCACGCTGACATGGAGAGAACATGCAAACTGATAAATAATTCTGATAAAAAATAAAATACAGTAGTCTACTTTACTATTTATGGTGCTACACTGACTACTATATTTTTCTACAGTAATGTTTGAATTACTGTGATATTCCCCAGAAATGCTTTGACATCTCTTATTTTGTCACATGGCCTGATTTCTATTGTAAATTATACTGTACTGCAAAAATGAATATACAGTACATTTTTTTTATTTTTTTTTTTTTACAGTTTGGTGATCCTCAAGGTTCTGTGCTCGGACCAATTCTTTTGAAATTCTATATGCTTCCTTTAGGCAGGTCTCCCTGGACCGCAGTGGAACCTGATCCGGACTGCACCGACACTGTGGTCTTGTTGGGCTCTTACTGCCAGTATTTTTAAGGCGGCTGACTATTGATTAAAGAAATTAACTAAAATCTGCATCTCTACTGTTACTAACTTGAGTCCTCCTAGGATTACTCCCTGGAGTCTGGCTGTGCTTTCTGGCCCAGCAGAGTCCGCTGAGGTCCGGAAGTACATGAGAGCATCAGATGTCATATGTACAGAATAAACAAAAATTACAGCATATAGTAGCATCATATTAAGTAATACTAAGTAATAATAGCAGCAGGTCCAACCTTGCATAGCAAGAAAGCAGAGACTCAAGTTATTAACATTAATGGGACATGAATGATAAAGATGGAGAGAGAGAGTGCTGTCAAACGATTAAAATATTTAATCACGATTAATCGCATTTATTTATTTATTTTATTATTTACTTATAATTAATCACAATTAATTGCATAATTTATCTATTGTTAATGTCGCTTGATTTTTTATGTCCCATTATTATTAGTTCAATGCTCTTATCAACATGGAAAAAAGGATTGGCTTGCTTTATGCAAATGTTTTCTTTTATTGAAAACAACATTAGCAAACAGGGCAGTACAAAAGTGCACATTTCAGGTCAACAAGGACTCGGCGATACAAAATGAAACTATGAAGTACAGGTTCTAGGACACAGCCTATAGTGCAGTTAAACCATGGCTTAATAAAGTTTGCTGTGAACATAGCAGTCAGGTCTCAGTTCAGTCTCCATGTGTTTCTGTCGGAAATCATCCATTGTTGCCTGGCTATGAGGAGGGGGCGGAGAGTTGGCATCAGCTGAATGCTTGGCCATCAGGTGGTATTTGATGACTTGATGTGCTTCAATGGTAGCTTAGTTTACACCCACAAAAGACACAAATGACTTTTGTCTTATCAAGCGAACCATCTGGCAACTGTTTAAATGAAAACTTTCCGTTCAAAATCTTTTAACCATCCATTTTTTCGTTCGTTTTCGTTTTCACTCGTCTTCACTCAAACAGTAACGTGCCTAGGCTACTACCTGGCTCCCAAACAGCGTGGCTATTGTTTTGTTTCCGGTCTAGATCCGGTGTGGTGTTGTTGTTTTTCTAACGTCACTAGTTTGCACAGTTTGCGAGGCCAAAACGAATGTTAATCTCATGAGAAAAAAATTGATGCTGTTAAAATGAGTTTGCGTTAACGCCGTTTCACTGACAGCATATATATACTGTATATATATGATCCATCCAGAAATGCTGAAGGCTTTGGTGGTTGAGGGGCTGTCTTGGATGACACATCTCTTCAACATTGCGTGGAAGTCAGGGACAGTGCCTAAGGAGTGGCAGACCAACAATGGACCAGCTTACTCTCGTGAGGATCCTGGAGGGGGCCTGGGAATATGCCCATCCAGTCTACATGTGTTTCGTGGACTTGGAGAAGGCGTATGACTGGGTACCCCAGGATATTTTGTGGGAGGAGCTGCGGGAGTATGGGGTGAGGGGGTCACTTCTTACTACCTCGGGGTCTTGTTCGCGAGTGAGGGGACAATGGAACGTGAGATTGGCCGGAGAATCGGAGCAGCGAGGGCAGTATTGCATTCACTGTGCCGCTCCGTTGTGATGTAAAAAGAGCTATCGGTACCTATTATATCTCCACACTGGCCTGGGATCCCCCAGTCAGAGTTGGCTGATGTGGCCCGGGAAAGGGAGGTTTGGGGTCCCCTGCTAAAGCTGCTGCCCCCACGACCCCTCACGGTCGTGGGGGCAGCGGTAGATGATGAGATGAGATTTTTAAGCACTCCTTTTTGTACCATTTAAAAAGTGAATTGGCTCAGACATGACAAAAGTGCTTTTATCAGTCAGCTATTTACAACTGAATCCCTCTGAGTATCTGGGAAGAAGATTCAGAGCTGCACATCTTCGCGCTCGACATGAAATCCATAATTTTCTGGACACACAGCTCAGACGAACATCACCAGTTTCCAAACAGGTACGTGTGTGGCCAGAGGACAGCACGGCTGCACTCCAGGACTGCTTTGAAACTACAGACTGGGATATGTTCAAGCAGGCAGCCACATACAACAACCACACAGACATTCAAGAATATGCAGACACGGTTGCAAGTTACATCAGCAAATGCATTGATGATGTGACCCACACGAAATATATTAACGTCCGGGCAAACCAGAAGCCATGGCTGACAGGGGAGGTCCACAGGCTGCTGAAGGCCCGCAACATCGCCTTCAGAGCCGGGAATCCAGCTGGTCTCAGAGCGGCCAGAGCCAACCTGTCCGGAGGCATCCGGAAAGCCAAGCGCCAGTACACCAGCAGAGTCTCAGCTCACTTCAGTGACAGCAGAGACACAAGAAGCCTGTGGCAGGGGATTAGGACCATCACGGACTATAAACCCCCACCACAGACCTGCGCTGATGACATCACTCTGCTGAATAACCTCAACAGCTTCTTCGCAAGGTTTGAAGCACCCAACAGCACACCGCCACAAAAAACCAAGATCTGGGCCTCAGCCCCTCCCTCTGCAACTGGCTGCTGGACTTCCTCACAGCCAGACCACAGCGTGTTCGGGTCGGCAGCAACACATCCGACACCGTTGTGCTGATCACGGGGGCGCCCCAAGGATGTGTGCTCAGCCCCCTGCTCTTCACCCTGCTGACCCACGACTGCACACCCCACCACAGCTCCAACCACATCATCAAGTTTGCGGACGACACGACAGTGGTGGGTCTCATCAGCAACAACGATGAGACCCACTACAGACAGGAGGTTTCCCAGCTGGCCACGTGGTGCCAGGACAACAATCTCTTCCTCAACGTGGGGAAAACGAAAGAGATCGTTGTCGACTTCAGGAGAAGCGTCACCCAGCCCCCCCAACCACTGACCATCAACGGTGCTGCTGTGGAGCAGGTGAGCAGCACCAAGTTTTTGGGGGTACACATCGCTGAGGACCTCTCCTGGAGGAGCAACACCACGGCTGTAATCAAGAAAGCCCAGCAGCGCCTCTACTTCGTCCGTAAACTAAAGAAGTTTAAAGCCCCCACACTCATCACGCTCACCTTCTACCGAGGCGCCATTGAGAGCATCCTCAGCAGTTGCATCACAGTGTGGTTTGGAAGCTGCACTGCAGCCAACCGCAAGTCCCTGCAGCGCATCGTGAACACTGCTGAGAGGATCATTGGTGCCTCACTCCTGTCCCTACAGGACATCTACAACACCCGCCTCACCCGCAAAGCACTCCGCATTGTGGGTGAACCATTCCATCCGGCCCACAAACTTTTCAGCCTCCTGCCTTCAGGAAGAAGGTTCCGCAGCATCCGGTCTGGCACCAACAGACTCAAAAACAGCTTTTTCCCCCAGGCTGTTAGGATGCTGAACTCTCTCCCCTCCCTACCCCCTACCCCCCCTGGATCTGGACTTTAACCCCACCCCCCACCCCCGACACAATTGGACAATCAACAAGCACAAAGACACTTTAAAAGACACTTTACAGTCCTGTTTACTACTGACTCTTGTCAGTCCCGGTTTACATTTTTAATTCTATTTATTCTGCACTTTTTGCACTAGTGTACCAACACTGTTTACTTTACATTTCATACACTTTACATATTTATACTGTTTTTATACTTATAGTTAGATTGTTGTGTTGTTACATGTTATCTGTTATTTGTTTATTATTTGTTGTTGAATGTCTGTGTGTCAGCGACACTGTGGACCTTGAGAAAATGGTATCTCGTTTTCCTGTATGTGTACATATGTGAAAATGACAATAAAAGTTGTTGTTGATTGTTGTTGTTGTTGTTGATTGTTGTTGATTGTTGATTTAGTAGTAGTAGTAGTGTTAACAGTCTTAGTAGTAGTATTATTAACAGCAGTAGTATTATTTACAGTAGTAGAAGTAGTATTAACAGTGTTAGTAGTATTACCAGTAGTAGTATTAACAGTAGTAGTAGTAGTAGTATTAACAGTGTTAGTAGTAGTATTAACAGTATCAATAGTATTCATAGTGTTAGTAGAAGTAGTAAAGTGAGGTTTGTCTTCTCATGGGTTTTTGTCTTGTGAATTTCCAGTTTTATTTTGAAAAATAACTCCCCTCTCGTTTCAGGTCACTTGCCCTTCCTCATGTGTTTACGGTCTGACGTCTCCCCTGATCCCTGATTGTTTTGCCTGTTGCCCATTATCTTCATGTGTCTTATAGTCCGCGTCTCCCTTTGTCCTGAGCCCGAGTATATCGTCCGTCCATGTATCTCCAGTCTGTTTTCTCGTCCACAGTCCACGCCAAGAATCCCATGCGTTTGTATGATCTAGATTTCTCGCTTTCCTCTAACAGAGTGATTTTTTGTTGTATTATTTTGGTCAGCTCTAGAGGAGCTAGTTTTTTGTAGCCTTGTAGTTATCTCTATTGGAGTGTCTTTACTTTGTACCTTTTTAGCTCTAGTGTAGCGCAGTTTACGTTTATAGCCTTGTGTTTTTCCTCCGTTGGAGTGATTTAAATTTTTGTAAATTCCATAGTTAATCCACAGAGTAGAGTAGTCTCAGCCTTTTTCTTTGCCTCCCTTGGGAGTGATTTTTCGTTATCATTTTCCGGTTAAGGTTCTTGTGTTTTGTTAGTGTTTTCACAGTTCTCAGTTTTTCGTCTTTTTAGTCAGAGTGTTTCATAGCCTGTTTATTTTCACTCTGTCAAGGGAAGATTGAAATAAAGAGCTGCCTGAGCTGCTCAACCTCTGCATCTGCGTCCTCTTTCAGTCCAGGCTTAACATCATCTAAACTCCAAGCTTGTGTTGATGACATACAATCATGGACGACCTGCAATTTCCTGATGTTAAACTTGGATAAAACGGAAGTTATTGTACTTAAACTCCTCCGAAGCTAGAATATAGCTACTATTGATGGGATTGCCATCGCCTCAAATACTATTGTAAGAAACCTTGGAGTTATCTTTGACCAGGACCAGAATAGAATTTAAAATCCTTCTCCTCACTTACAAGGCTCTTAATGGTCAGGGACCATCATATCTTAAAGAGCTCATTAAACCCTACTATCCTGCCAGAGCACTGCGCTCTCAGAATAAAGGCTTACTTGTAGTTCCTAAAGTCTCCAAAATTAGAACAGGGGCCAGAGCTTTCAGCCATCAAGCTCCTCTTCTGTGGAACCGTCTTCTGGTTCTGGTTCGGGAGGCAGACACTGTTCCCACATTTAAAAGCAGGATTAAAACTTCTCTTTGACACCGCTTATAGTTAGGGCTGGCTCAGGTTTGCCCTGAGCCAGCTCTAAGTTAAGCTGATGTAGGCCTAGACTGCCGGGGGATTATAGTGGCACACTGAGCCTCTCTCTCTCTCTCTCTCTCTCTCTCTCTCTCGCTTTCTCTCTCTGTTGTATGTTCCCCGGAGTCCCTGTGCTTTCTCGTCTAGCAGGTCTCCCTGGACTGCGGTGGAACCTGATCCGAACAGCACCGATGCTGTGGTCTTGTTTGACTATTACCGCAAGTATTTTTAAGGCGGCTGACTATTGATTAAAGTAATTGACTAAAATCAGCATCTCTACTGTTACTAACTGGACTACTCCTGGATAACTCCAATTACAGTAGTAGTAGTAGTAGTAGTATTAACAGTGTTAGTAGTATTAACAGTAGTAGTAGTTGTATTGATAGTAGTAGCAGTATAACAGTTGTAGTAGTATTTCCAGTAGTAGTAGTATTGACAGTAGTAGTAGTACAACAGTAGTAGTAGTATTGACAGTAGTAGTAGTATTAACACTAGTAGTAGTATAACAGTAGTAGTAGTATTGACAGTAGTAGTAGTAGTACTGACAGTAGTAGTAGTATTGACAGTAGTAGTAGTATAACAGTAGTAGTAGTATTGACAGTAGTAGTAGTATAACAGTAGTAGTAGTATTGACAGTAGTAGTAGTATACGTATTAGCAGTAATTGCAATACATTAAAACAAGTGAATTGTGTGATACTTGTAAGGTATAATATTGTGGGATGCTTTGATGTAAGTTGTAATATTGTGGGATACTTTGATATAAGGTATAATATTGTGGGATACTTTGATATAAGGTATAATATTGTGGGGTACTTTGATATAAGGTATAATATTGTGGGGTACTTTGATATAAGGTATAATATTGTGGGATACTTTGATATAAGGTATAATAATATGGGATACTTTGATGTAAGGTATAATCATTCTCACTACAACATGGAGAACTCACTGAGTCATTGTACACTGAGCCCTGGAGTATATCTGCTGTAATGAGAGCACCTGCTCAGCAGGTGTCGCTGTTTGCAGCGAGGCCACAAGGCTCAGTCGCCCGCTGGCCTCCTCAGCTTCACAAGCAAGAACTGACTTTTACACTTTGATTGGACTTCCACACATATGCCTCATCCTATCAGCTGGCTGGAGAGTCTGATGACATTCTAAATCTTACCATTGGTGGAACATCCCGAGGGTGCAGCTCCTGGTGCTCAGGTAAAACCCAGTGAGTCACCATTCAACGCCGCGCCTCCTTCTCTCACCTCCCAACATCTGAATGCTGTACAGTCCTTCCTGCGTGTGTGCGCGCACACACACACACACACACACAAAACACTGTTTCATGTGTCATTGTACAGTTACTATGCAGAAATGTCTCAGTTCGATTAAAATCAGCGTTGCCATTTCCCTTCGTTTTCCCTCAAAACACACACACACACACACACACACACACACACACACACATCCCAGCATGTATTTCTGAGTATCAGTCCTGAAAATTACTTTTGTTTTTTAGTTTTGTGAAAAAGAAAATGACATCAGCATGTATTTCTATTTTGGAGGATGAAAGTGATTTTAGTATTCTTGCCTGAATTTAGACATTAATTCACTACCGAGTTGCTCCGACTTCTGCTGAGGGAAGCGTTATCATATAGCTTCCACCGCATAAAATAAAACTTTGATCTCTGCATTGAATATTTAGTATTTTGCTAAATATTTAATATATAACATAATAGTCCATGCAAGCTGATGACTGTTGATGATGGTGACAGCCTAAAGGCCAAACTCAAGGTTTCAGAACCGTAGTCCACAAACCAATGGGCGACGTCCCCATGATGACGTCCACTTATTTGAGATGACTTCATGAATATCATTTTGAATGCAGCACCACCAGAGATAAATGGTCTCCTGAATACGCATGGAAAGACTTCCTCAGCCTGCCACTGAGAGTGAGTGGAATATTCAAATATTCAGCACCTTCAGTGTGGAGCCAGTCCTGCGGGTGCTAGGACCCCTCCCCCGTCCCACGGCTGACCCCACTTTGAAGCCAGTCTGTCAGGAAGGGAGGGCTCATAGCTCTGGGCACATACCACTTGAACAACTCCCCCTCTGTTTACCTGTGAACTTGAACTCCATTCACAAACTGGCCGGAACAGTGTGTGTGTGTGTGTGTGTGTGACTGAGTGTGTGTGTGTGTGTGTGTGTGTGTGTGTGTGTGTGTGTGTGTGTGTATGGAAACAGTAGCTGTGTCAGCTGCAGAGCCTTTGAACCGGCTGCTCGAGTGTAAGAAGAGGTCTCTTCCATCCCTCCCTCTCTTTATTTGCCCTGACTAAATATTTGCAGACCACCTCCCAACACACACACCAGTCAATACTTTCCATCATCATCCAATTCTTGTCCAATTGCTTTTTTGGAAGCCTTTGGACAAGGCCCTTTATCTCTACATGTGGTTGGGGAGGAAAGGTCTTAAATGTACTTTTTTCACTGACTGCCATTGTGGGTTGAATATTTGTGGGGTTTCGTCTAACCCCACAAATTCACAGTTCTCAGTTTTTCGTCTAATGTTTAGCGGTTTAAGGACCATATGAACGCCAACCAACATATCGTGCTAGCTATATATATGAATTGTCACGTACTGAAAACCAGGCTGTAGCGATCTCTAATTGAGCCGTGGCCGTGCTAACGGTAGCTAACTCTGCTTCACTGACTTCCGTGTTAAGCAGCTAGCGGGCTAGCGGTCGCTGGCTTTGTTTACGAATTTTGCGGTCCATGGTTTGATTTACAAGGTAATTAATCTGACGTACATTATACCATTACTGTTTAAACTAACATCAACCTGTTCAGAGTTTATTAGCATTACGTCATTGGCAACACAGCAGACTGAAAATAGGCTACATGTCTACAGACCACACACTGTGTATGTGTGTTGTGTATGAATTATGCAGTTCATTCAGAAGTGTCAGAATGCTACAGTAATGCTGGGAAAATCATGCTGTTGTCATCATGCACACGATTTCTGTGACTATTGTGGATTCCAAATGAAGACAAAGATATCACTCATACTCCTTCCCTTTCTTCTACTTTCAGAGCCCACTCAGCTATTAAGGCCAGGGTCTGTATGAGTGCTGGAAATCCTTGGAAATGCTTCAATTCAATTGCAGTGACAAGTTGTTGGATTTTGAATAAAGTGCTGGAAAGTGTTTGAAATTGTAGTTGCATTATTTTCATGTATTATTGCTTGATCAGTGACACAATTAGATACATTTTTTCCATCCTAATTTGTCTCCCTTTATGTAGAAGGCTCTCACTAAACATAATTGTGGTAATTATGCAAAATAGCATCTGATTTGGTTAAGTAAAATAATCAGTTTGTACATAAACATATAGCCAAACACTTTTGCTACACCTTAAATGTTCTTAAATTACTCCAATTTGTTTCAAGTAATGCACTGACAATTTAGATTAAGTGTAATGAACATCTTGAGTAACAATATCTAGGAGAAGCGGAGCTGAGACATTGTCAATCCAAGTCAAATCCACCTCTGAGGTGGGATCCAAATGATCCTGAAATTTTGGTATCAAGCTGATCCAGATCTCTGCGTTACATTTTGAAATACCCAAATACAGCCCTTTATCTGGATTCAAGGGAGGATTGGATTACCAAAGCTGAATCCTGATCTTCAGGATCGGGATTCTCTGGATCTGTGTTGAAATACCCAGTTTTCAGATCATATCACGATTGAATCCAATCCGACCAGGATAATCCAGTCGAATCACTTTTGAAATACTGGGCCCAGAGGTGCTAATTTTTATTAGGTTTTCATGTGAAATCCCTCTTCTGTTGGACCGAATTAATTCGGTTGGTCGGGGGACAGACATCGTTCTTATGTGGTTTTGGGTGGGTGACTGCTCTAATGGAGGCGCAGAGAAGTGTGTAAGACTGCAACTCTGCTTCTTGGTCTCAACACTGGTTTGTCATGTTTTAGGACTACCAATGAGATCAGCGATGTTTCTAGATAGGAGAGCAGCTCCATCCAAAGTGGGGTGGATGCCATCTCTCCTGATCAGACCAGGTTTTCCCCAGAAAGGCTGCCAATTATTAACGAAGCCCACATCGTTATCTGGACACCACCTCGACAGCCAGCGGTGGAAAGATGACATGCGGCTATACACTTAAGTTCTATTTACATATGCTTTATCGCGATGAATTACATGCAGTGTCACGACCAAATATACACACCACTAGAGTGTCACCCATGCAGTCCCACCACAGAAGGAGGCTGTGTGTCAGTGCGGACCCGGCCTTTTCACAGAGTCAAGCTGTAGATACAAAAGAAAACAGGAACATTAGATGACATCGCCATCCAAATGACTACCACCCAGGACATCAAGTATGGTAGAAAATATACACTAATTGCCTCAAGTGCATCAACTATTAAAAAGGAAACAAAGTTATAAATACCACAATCTAAAAAATATGTTTAAAAATACAGATAAACTCATGTATATTGTTTACCAGTATCTGTGCCACAGCATCCCTCAGTGGTCACATCAGTCCTGAACTGAAACATAAATGAATAAAATCTACTTAAAATATCTTTCATGTAATGTTAGCATTTCCACACAGGTTAAAATACTTAACACAAAGAGCATTGGCCACACACAGACACATGGTTACCTTGCTGAGACACATACAAAAGGCTAGCACAAACCTGAGCTACTCCATGCTAAACCATGTTTAAAACTACTGAGCCTTACCATCAGTTTTTGGAGATTTCACCCTGTATGAGAGGGAGAGTACACCACACCGGGTGCTGCAGCCAAATCAAAAAGGGCTCTCCACTGAGACACACAGCACTTTATCACTTCCTGCTTAACACCTGGTCACATGGCCGCAGGCAATCAACTGGTCATGTGACTATGTGTCCATGGCAAGTATCACACTATCCCACACATCTAAATCCAATTGAGCACCTATGGGACATTATGTATCAGTGCATCAAACGCTGCCAAGTACCGCCACAAACCGTCCAGGAGCTTGCTGATGCCCTGATCCAGGTCTGGGAGGAGAGCCCCCAGGACACCATCCTCCGACTCATCAGGAGCAGCCCAGACCTTGTTGGGAGTTCATACAGGCATCAGGCGGGGCCAAACCCACTGCTGAGTCACATGGTGAGTTGTTGTGATAAAATTCACAAGTTTTTACTTCCGTTTTCGGTGTGACTTTGAATCCAGCCATCAGTGTGTTGATGGTGTTGGTTTCCATTTACTGTCGTTACGTCATTTTGTTCTAGACAAATTACACAATGTACCAACAAAAAAATAATATATGTATGTCTGTGATTTGTTGAAATAAATAGAAGATCATTAACAATGAAAAGTGACAATATTGCCACTCACAGTAACTGAATCAGATGTCACAGTCTTGCCAGCACACTGGTGCTCTCTGGGGAGCAGAGTGCAGTTAACGAAATCAAGAAAAAAATGGATCCACTTGGAGACCGCAGACACCAAATGTTAAAAAATACGCAGCCCCAACTACTGTCTGCGAGTGAATATGCAATTCTCTGGGCAGCTGAGAGCATCACTGGCATCGCAAGCCCACGTCTGGTCTGGGCAGCAAGAGGTTAAGCTGTCGGCGGCTGGTGTGTTCACAGCAGGAAGGTAGTGGCTGGGTCTGGGCAGGCCTCCAAACAGATGTTGGTTTGTTTCAGGGCTGTGGTTAAATAGTTGGATGGTGGTCCAGCACACAGTGGAGAAGGAGGGGAGGATTAGAGCTGTGAGGATTGCAGCTGCACAGACAGAAAGAGAGCAGGAGGAGGGAGACAAGCACAGATACAAAGAGAGACTGGAAAGCAGTGATGCAGTGCTGAAGGAAAAGGATGGTAAGCTGTGTGACCTCCAGTCCTTGATCACCATAATGCAAACCACCAGCAGACACAGACATTAATGGTGTTTTCAGAGGATGGTCATTTGTCTTTGGAGCAAAGCTCCCCTTGGAGTTCTTTGCTCGGTTCCCAGGCATAAATCAATCAAAGACATTTTCCAGGTAAACATATCTTTCAGTTTGCTATTGCAACATCAGAACCCTGTGCACACTTACACATCAGTGAGAAAATGGTAGAAAGGAAACATAGCATGGTGTTGTGCTACTTTTATCAGTAGATTCATACAGATGCACTATATGTAAGAATCCACACAGAACATGAGTAACCTCTTTAAAGGTTTAAAAACAACACACCCTGAAAACTAGAAGGAAGCGTATTATTTTTTCATAGTATTTCTGTAAAGTATTGGGCTGTTGTTTTTATATTTAGTGGTGCAGTCATTTTTAAATGTAGTCATATTCACTTTTGTAATAAATTAGTTATTAAAGGTGTTAGTGGTGGTGTGAAGTTATTTGGCAGATCACTCCTCGAGAAAGGTGTGATCATTAATACCACAGACTGCAATCGACCACACAGGCACTGCACTAGTATGAGAAGAAAAAATAATGGATCACCTATTTTAATCAACTTGAAAAAACACAACTTCCTTTTGGTTCATGAAGGTGAAAATCAGATCCTCTGACGGAAAATGGGATAAAATATGGTTGAGTGCATTCCATTCTGGTAATTAATGACACATTGAGCAATGACCGTTTAGCAGGTTTTGGACTTTGTTTGAGTACAGGAGAAATAGGGAAAGAAGAATAGAGGAAAGATGACAAGTGTAAACTAGATGTGTTTATCTGCCAGAAATGGGAAAGATAACAAAAAGACCAGAAAAACCAGATGCTGTTCTCATGTCCAGACTATGAAAAGGGACTGATATAGGGAAGACATGCCTCCATATGCTCTTACCATCCCCACAACACTAGCTCCACCAGCCACATCAGCTGTATTTATATATATATATATATATATATATATATATATAGGTGTTTTGGAGCCAAATACAAGTGTTTCTTTACCTATTATTGGCAAGTTAAGTGCTCTGGATATGTCTTCTCGAATAAAACTACGTGAGCTACCTCCATCTAAAAGACATCTAGCCACCTGACTTTGAGTGGGTGCGTCTATCCAAACGGTAGCTGTTTGGAGTAAAACTGTACTACTCATAGAACTACTGGGAGCTGCACTTGCTATCACTGCATCTGCTGTAAGATTTCGGGCAACTTGCTGTGTGCTTTCTTGTCTCTCTTCTGTGTGTTTTTCTTGTTGATTGGCTAATTGAGGGCAGACTACTTTGTGGTGTCTTCGTCCACATTCTTCACAGGTAATTCCCTGCGTCTTACAATTACGCATGTGTCTGCTGCCTAAACACACAAAACACTTGCCTTCTTTTCTTAATTTTTCTCTCCTCAGTTCAAGAGTCAGTTCTGTACAGTTCTCAGATCTATGATTGTTTCCTCCACAGAATATACACTTTGGCTCATCTCTGACGCTGACAGCATGAAACGAGGCTGTAGAGGCTGTGTAAGATCTCCTTTTTTCCGGTATTCTTTTCTCCGCATAGGACTTTTCCCATTGTTTCTCTTTATCTGGTTGGTGCACATTCTGGGTGAGATTGGCTGTTCTTTCACGACTTTCAACCTCCTTTTGGAAGAACATCATCATGCTTTGGACACTGAACGTGTTGTCATTATTTGCATCATCTCTTTCACTAGCGTTTTGACGGGTGAACTGCAAAGCCATTTCTTCTGGTATCATCTTCATGACAATAGGGCAGAGCAAGTTGCCATAACTGTCAGAGACTACTCCCGTTGAGCCTAAACTGCGCACTTGTATCTCGATGTCATCATATAGCCTACGTAAAGCTGCGACATCCCAGGCCTCTTTTACTGCTGTCAGATTTAATAGCTTATTCATATGTGCATTTATGATGAGATCTTTACGCCCAAATCGGCTGATAAGCATTTTCTTTGCATTGTCATAATTTTCGTCTGATAAACAAAGTCCCATAACTACATTAGCTGCTGTGCCATATAAAAACGATTTCAAATATGTAAATTTATCAGACTTGGTTAGACTCGCATTATTGTCAACTGACATCTCCGGAAAACTTCTCAATGACCACATCCAGCCAGAGTCACAGATTGGAGGAACCTCGTGAATCAAAAGGAGGTGATGTTTCCTTCATGGTAAACACCACCAATCAAGAACGTTGAACGATTCCTGATCGATCAGGAATCAGAGGATTTCAAAGTCCGAAGCGGGCAACTCCAGAGTCAGAAACTAATATATACCTTAGGACATACTTTTTTCCATTTTTATTCTCATCTTAAATTCAGTCAAACTGCAATTGGCTCAATCATTGAGTGTCTATTGGATCAAATAACATAATCATAAATTGGCATTCACAAATAGAGTGAAACAAAGCAAGTACACTCAGGGGATATGAATGGATGCCTTTGTCCTTCCCATTTAAAAATGGTTATGCCTTATATGGGAAATTAAATGCTGCCATATTCCTAATTCAAAAATACAAACAAAGTGTTAATTCACTTAAATGTTACTCATAGTGTCATATCCCAACAACAGTTATCTCGTGACACTTTCCACATCAACTAGAACACGCTCATGATTTTCAAAGTCAATGAATTTCAGAGTCAGAGTTACAGCGTGACAGTGGCGAGAAAAACAGTGATAAACTTGTGTTGAAAGGGTGGATATAACAACCATCGGATAACATGGAGTAATATCAGACAGCATTCCTTGCCTTCCAAAGTGTAGTGAACGACTCCCAATTGCAGTTGGATGCCAGAGGTATGTGGGACTAAGCATAATAATGGACTACAAAGGGAAAAAACTCCTTAGGCTAGTGCAGTACACACAGTACAGGCCCACACAGTTAGCAACAGAGAGGGCGACCACAGTAAGTAAGAAGGCAGCAGGGCTGAAGGACATCCCCAGACCTGCACTGGCCAACTAGCATCAATGTTTCTGACCATGTTCAACCGCTCCCAGGCAGAGTCTGTTTTACCCATATGCCTCAATAAGTCCACTTTTGTCGCTGTGCCCAAGATTGCGCATCTAGCCAGTCTGAACCATCATCTAGTGGCCCTGACCTCTGTGGTTTTGAGGTGCTTCACACATGATATGTCTGGTCATTTTGCTCATGACTCAGCTGTGGTCGGCCAGATCACATATCAGGAAGACAAAAGCCTGAAGTGTCAACCTTATAAAAAGTGAAGCCGAATTAAAGGACTTTTTCGCCACCTTCAACCTAACACTCTCCCCTTCTCCTCCCACCCACGGGGCCGGGAACCAACTTGAGCTGGTCTTCACAAGGTCCTGCATTACTTCTGCACTCTGTTACCCCGCTCCCTGTGTCTGACAATCACTTTGTTGCTTTTTCTCTTCCCTTGAAGTCCTCCGCCTCCCTCCTCTCGACTCCTCACACTGTCGCAACCTGCCGTAACCTGAAATCTCGCTCTCCCTCTCTAGTTTATTTAAAAAGGGGACAGTGCAATTTCATAGAACACATGATTACACATGGTTAAAAAAAAGCCAGAATTAGCCAGAAGGCTAGTTTTCATCTGTAGTCCCCTGGCCATGATGTAAAAAAGGCAATAAAATTTCATGTAAAAAAGAATAAAAGAAAAAAAAAGCACACAATTCATGTACAATATAATACAAAATACATATGCAAACACTTACTATACAATTAAGAAAAAATACAACATAACATTTTATCATAACATCAAAACATCACAACAGGCTTATCTTTTAGTGTTGGCAGCTATAGGTGTTGATAAGCCACATTTAAAAAAATTTTTGTGAAGGCCTTGTATGTTGTGAGCAGTTTAACCTCCTCAGGTACTGAGTTCCACACTTACTGACCAGGCCGACTTACTGAAAGTGCTCCTACGCAGAGGAATATAACAGTCACCTCTGACAGAGCCTCGAGTGACACGCTCAAGGCTGTTTCTTTGGCTGATGAACTCCTCACTTCTTCTCACTACCATCTCTCGAACAATTCTCTCCACTGAGGAAGCCTCCTCCACTCTGCTATCCTCCTGCCCTTTCCCACTTTACCCCTCTCTCCTCTTAAGATGTCCACAGACTGGTTACATCTAACCACATTCGATACCGTGAACCACCAGATCCTCCTCGCCAACCTTGCTGAATTCGGCATCGCTGACGAATCACACTTATCAGTTCACATGGAATGGCTCCTTATTCAAACCCTGTAGTAAAGTAAACCCAAGGCTTGGTACTGGGACCACTTCTGTTCTTCCTATATACTAGATCCCTAGGCCCTGTAATCACATCACATCTCCTATCACTGCTACGCGGACGACACTCAACTATTCCTCTCTTTTCCCTCCTCTGACACCCTGATTGCAACACACATCTCAGAATGTCTGGCATGGATGGCTGCGCATCACTTGAAACTACCTTGACAAGACCTCTTTGTGCCGGGGAAAGACTGTCCCTGTCATTAACGTACTGGTCACTATCAAGGACATTTCAGTATCTTCTTCACCAACCACAAGGAACCTCGGTGTGGTACTGGACAATCAACTGTCTATCTATCTATCTCATAGTAGATGCAGATCTCTACATAGATTTGTTGTCTGCATAAAGACATTTTGTATGAGTGATATTGCAACACAGCTTATCAATATAAATTGTAAATAAAATAGGACTCAGTATGGACACTTGGGGTACAATTTAAAAAGAAAATAAAGCATTGACTTCAACACATGGCCAGATTTACTAACGCATTTGCGCCTACTTGAGGTGCAATCCTTTTGCAACTAGCGTGTAAAAACATGGAACGGTATTTACAAACAGGGGCACTTGGGTAAAAGCGCAGATTGTGGGGCGGCCGGTGGCGCAGTGGTTAGGGCAGCCTCCCCATGTGTCATCCATGTTTCCACACTGTCTCAATAAAAGAATAAAAAGGCTTCAATGGCGCTCTAGCCAAATATAAAAAATAGTGGTAAAAAAAAAGAAAAAAAAAGCGCAGATTGCGTGCCACATGAGCGGAAAGAGGCAAGTACCACTTTCAATATGCGCTCGTGGGGATAGTGGGTGTTCCCTGCTAAAAGATAAGCGCTAACTGCGTCTAATTATATATTCCCCGGTATTTACAGAAACTGCGAGTGAGAGCGTGCCTCTATTCTGCAGGGGTCTTTTCACAAAGCAGGTTTAGTGAAACTCTGAGTCTGTTAACCCTGAAATGAGGGAAACTCTGAGTTTTCCGTTTCACAAAGGGAGGTAACTCAAACCAGAGAAAGAGGGGTAACTCTAGCCTGTTTCACAGAGAGAGGTAACTTAAACTCTCGGTCAGTTACCATGGTAACTTACTCTTTTCTCAACAAACCTCAAGTTTCTCTCTGTCTCCGCCCTCTTTCAGCCACACACGGTATTTGATTTCCTCATTCATTCATTCATTCATTCAGCCGGCGAGTTTTGGCGTAGTAGGCGTAGCCGTCTGTTGAGAAAATCATTGCAATAATCAGTAAGTAGGACTACATTAGGTGGCGATTATATTCACTACCATGGCATGTCCTTTTGATAATGATCCCGTCGATCAAGGTGCAGCATTACTGCGCAGAGAATTAAATATTCTTCGGGAGATGATTATCAGATGTTCTTGCATTTCCAGACAATTATCTTTTTGAGCGGTACCGTTTCACGTCACAGTCAATCATTTACATACACAACCTAATCCGTCCTTACATTTCCAACATCACAAACCGAAGCCATGCTCTAACATCCGAGCAGATATTGTGTGTTGCGCTGCGTTTTTTTCAAATGGGAGTTTTTGGTACAACGTCAGAGATGCAGAGCACTTGAGCAAGGCAACTGTATGCAGAGCGGTCAGAAAGGTGTGCCTCGCCCTGAAACGGCTACTACAGATCTTTGTCAATTTCCCGGGACATAAACCTGTCAGAGCCATCAAGGAGGAGTTCCACAGGATTGCAGGTGAATGATGTAGAGATCCATTAAATTAATATTAAATAATATTCTGTTAATGACATTGTGCTGCAATTTCCCAGTGTGATTGGCTGCATAGATGGCACACACATCCCCATCACGGTGATGGCCATCTGCTGGGTGACAGGGGTTACCCATGCCAGCCCAGGCTGCTGACCCCTTACCCTGACCCTGAACCAGGCCCCCAACAGAACTTCAACCGGGCTCACTGCAGGACGAGAGCCCGGGTTGAGATGACCATAGGCCTGTTGAAAGCCCGTTTCCACTGCCTACGTCACCTCAGGGTGACCCCTGAGAGGGCCTGTGATATTATTGTGGCATGTGTTGTTCTTTATAATATTGCCACTATTAGAGGAGAGCAACACCCTGCCCTACAAATTGAAGACCCTGATGATGACGACCCCATCCACCTGCCAGCTATGCAGGATGGCAGAGCCGTCAGAGACACCATTTGCCGTCATCATTTTAGTGATTGAGTCCCCGTCATCATCATCATCATCACCACCACCACCTCCACCACAGCAGTCAAATAAAGACACAATACACATTTCATTTGGTCTTCTTTATTTCCTGCAAATACAAGAGCGAGTTTAGTGAGTGTTCCAATAGTTAACATGATTAACATAATTCACCTGTGACCATGCACCTACCTCTAACTTGTGCTCCAGTATCTCAATTTCTAGGTCAGCCCTCCTAATCTGGCAGTCCAAGTACTGCATTTCTTTGTCTGTTTTTTTATTTTTTTTCAGCAGGTGAATTTTGTAAATCTCTTTGACTGTTAACTGGGAATACATACAAGGAGGACATTATACAGTTGCACATGAATTCCACAGAATGAATCTCTGGTGTTTACTGAACATTCATCTCACTGTGTCAATCTGTGCAGTGGAAGTTGAGGGACCCTCCTGCTGCTGCCCAGCCATGCCCTGTTAAAAAAGGATGAGAATGTGTTAATACTTAAGTGTAGGCTAAATGTCACTCTATATTCCACCAGAATGTTAAGAAATGTAAATGGGAAGAGAACTATCGGTAACATAGCAAGATGTTACCTCTATAGGCCTTTCTGGATCGCCCTCTGTAAAGGCAGCAGATACTGTTTCCTCGTACTCTTCATCCTAGATGAGTGATATGTTTCAGTATAATTTAAACTACTATTTGACATAATCTTTGGAGTATTGCCTACTTACAGTTACAAGGTCTGTTGTGGCGTGAGGGGGCTCCAACAGGCAGATTGCACCATCAGAATCTGTTGGGACAAAAGTAAAAAAAAAAAGTCATGAAAGGGAAATAAATATTTTCATGAATAGGCTTAAAATATATATATATATATATATATATATATATATATATATATATATATATATATATATATATATATATATGTATATATATATATATATATATATATATTATATAGGCCAGCTCCTCTGCCTCCGTTAGAGGTGGTGTTGCTGGGCCACCACCCGTTTTACGGGCATCTGCTTTCTTTCTGTTGGCTGAGTAAAGTTTGTGTTAGTTTAAATAGGCATAATTATTTAACAGAACATGACATAGATGAGAAGACATTTATGTGTGTGAAAACAGCATTATGTAGGGGATAAAACAACTGTACAGTCAAACAGCCACTTAATATTTACAGTACAATGTAAAACATGATCAAAATGAGGCACCCCCATGAGATTATGCCGAGGTCTTACCTGTTTGAACAATGTTCTTATGTTTCATTTTAAGCTGCTGCCAAGTGCGCTTCTCCCCTGCAGGATTGCACCTAAATGAAATAAATGAATAGGCTACCACTCAAGCAGTTTCCCCCTGTAATATTATTTTGATTGCAAAGGACTACATTTAAATTTACGCATTGACCCGTGCAGCAATGTTCTCCAACGCCGCCTCTCTCTGTTTTGCTGCTGCAGCGGTGTTACACTTTCTCCTTAAAATGTGCTGAAACTCACCGTATGAGCGCATTAGTATTTCTAATTCCAGCGGAGTGAAAAATGTAGCCCTCCTCTTCTCCGTTGCCATGGTGAATCGTCGAAACGGGGCTCCATTGATGCTGTCTTTTTATACTTGTGGTGCACGAGCTTAACTCTCTGAAACTACTCCGAGTTGATCAAACTAACTCAAATCAGCTGTTCTGGAACCGAAAACTCAGAGTTTCCTAACTCAGAGTAGATCAACTCAGAGTACAGGGTTAAAATCAGAGTTTGTTGAACCTGCTTTGTGAAACGGACCCCAGGTCTGAACCAGGAAGTGGCACACGAATCAGACTTTATCAATCACGCGTGCAATAATATAATTACTGGACTTATCTACATTGTTATGCTGAAATTGGTTGTAAATAAAAGTGAGAAAATAAATAATCAACACAGACTGAAACAATTCCGTTTTTGTGTTCTTTCTTATTTTTAGTGAAATGTTTATCTGAGACTGTTTGCTCAGGTAGTTTTATTTTCCTGAGAACACGAGTGGTCGCGGACGTGGATGTCTCAGGTCTGGATCTCTCAAGTCTGGATGGTGCAGGTCCGGATATCTCAGGTCTGCATATCTCAGGACTGGACGTCTCAGGTCTGGATGTCTCAGGTCTGGATGTCTTGGTCTGCATGTCTCAGGTCTGGATGGAACGTTGGAGGTCCTCTGCAGAGTACCGACCATGCCTGCAGTGATGGTCCGTAGTCATTGGTCTCTTGCTGGTGGCGACATCATTTGGTTTCCGCTCTGGCTGTTCCATCAACACACAAACCAGTTATTGTATCTGCCCATTATTTCATCGCATTTCGCGGTTTTGCTGCACATTTCTAGACATTAATTTCTGGTGGACCGGAACCAGTTATCCTCGCCTTTCCTTGTTTCACCACTTCATATGCTTTTAAATGCTTTCTTTTGGTCATTTCAAGATCCGTGTTAAAAGGATAACACGGATCTTGAATGCCCATTCATTGCTCTTTAAGAGGCGAACTTATTACGCTTGAGGATGGAGTACGCGCTGTTTGCCCGGTGGCTGTCAGGTACGATAAATACAACGCGAAATGAGGAAGCACAGCGTGCACTGTTTGCAAACTCGTAATAACAAACGCAGCACAAGCTGTGCCAGTCTTAGTAAATCTACCCCTTTGTGTTCTATCTCTAAAATTGTTTTCAAGCCTGACAATTTTACCCACCACTGTCAACAATTTACCCGCATTTGGTGGATCGCAGGTGCTAATTTGAAATCCTTTCTATCGTTACTATATTAAAGTCTTTGAGCCTTATATAAATAAATGTTGGTAGTTCCAACGAACGTTCCATTTTGGAATTCTTTTGTTTTATTTAACAGTATGCAAACTTTAGTTGGAGTTTAAACAGTGTTCTTAAAAAAGCAAAAGCATATATATATATATATATATATATATATATATAGCTTTTTTCTGACAAAAAGAAATTGTAGATAAGTTCCAAAAAAGAACATGTGCCTCCAGGGAAGAGAGAGCGAGGACAGGAAAACGCAGCCAATTTTTGCATAAATAGCACTTTGAAGTCAAGGATGGAAAGATGGGGCAGTAGGAGGAGAGGAAGGAGGAGAAGAAGGAAAAACGAAGGAAAAACGAAAGAAAAAAAGAGGCCGTGGATATGAAAGAAGTACAGTGTCAAAACTTTTTCAAGTACAGCTCTAGTTAAATATGCCTCGTCGGCCCTCGGGCTGGACTTGCATACTTAGTGTTTCACCTCTTCCCTTCCCTCCTCACCTTCTCTCTGCAGCCCTACCTCCATTAAAACTGCACATCCTGGCGAAAGCCCTTAGCTTTAGCTCACAAGTTGGCCTTGATCTCTTTAGACAGCGAATGTGAGAGCTGCATTTGGAAGTGGATTGGTCCCTACAGTATCTCTCAAACTCCAGCTCAAAGTCCAGCTATCCGTGATTAAAGCCAAGTAGCTCACACATCTGGCTTTTATGCCCTCTAAAGGCATTTAAACTGCAGCGACATTTTTTTTTTTTTTTACTTCAATTTTATTGCACCTATATTTGTGAAACAGCAACACAAGCTCTGTAGTCCAACAATTCTAACCTTTCACAATAAAAGCACTTGAGATCATATTTGCAGGTGAGTATTTTGCATTTTCATGTCTTTTGTAATTTATCGCCTTTTGGGTTTTTGGGAGATTACATTTTAGCTTCTGTGTGTTTGAGAGGAGATAACTACATTTATTCCTTCCTTCATGTCTGCCCACTTATCTCTTGTTGTCTGAGTTGTTTGTAGCAAATTACAGTCTAATTTAAACCATTTTGTTATGTCAGGATTTAAACATAATGGTTTTACAGTAATAAACAAACATAAGCAAAGTAAAGTGTAAATATATGGCGTTTGTGGGGGCGCAGGATAGCTCAGTGATTGAGTTGGCGCCCCACGTACCTCCTCACTGCAGTGGCCCTAGGTTCGAATCTGAACGGCGACCCTTTGCGTGTGTCATCCCCATCTCTCTCCCTCCTTTCACTCTCATGCTGTCCTTTCACAAAGGCAAAAAGACCAAAAAATAACCGACACACACACACACACACACACACACACACACACATATATATATATTGTGGCATCAGGAGAGGACGTGTGGTAAAAGGGCGCTATGTGCATCACAAGATGGCCGCAGGGAAAACTACATCTCCCAGACTGCACCACTCGGACAGGTGCAAATGCCTGAGCCTGCTGATTCAAGAGGGAGCGAGAACAAAGGAAAAACGACACACGGCAGACGAGAGGTGCGACACCTGGCACAAATGGACTTCTGCATATGAGGATTTTTGAGTTTTGCCCTTCCAACTGGACAGGACTTCTGGGACTTTAAGTTTGAGTTTGATGAACACTTAATTTGCTTCTCATGATACCACATATATATATATATGTATATATATATATATATATATATACTGTATATAATGTTTTGGTAGTGGTTGAGTTTTTTGTATGCTCTGAATACTCAGAATGATCCACAGACAGACTTTCATACTCATCAGTAATATGTTGGTAGAGAGGAACAGACCGTTTTGTCAACATTAGCTCTGGGTGAGAACATTCGTTCGTCATAGGGGTGTTTACATGTAACTATTGGCCTGTCTGGCAGCTGGCAGACATGATGATGAAGATGAGAATCATGATGATATGAAGAGGTAAGCTGTTTTATGAAGGGATGGGGTTTTTTGAGAGTCGTTTGGAAAGCAGTGTGTGTGTGTGTGTGTTGTGGGAGGGTGAAGCATGAACCCCCATCCAGCTGCACAGTCTGGAATTCACCTGGCCCTCCTGCCTAAACAGCATGACTGCCCCTGCAAACAACTGTTTGTAATTGCTGGTGAGTGTGTGTGCATGTGTGTGTGTGCGCGTGTGCGTGCGTGTGATCATGTTCCATGTGACCTGTTCATATATATGCAGTGCATATTGGATACAGTATACTGCTGTAAATAACGTTTTTTTACATACCATTTGCTGTCTGTTGCACACCAAACGCAAAGCTTACTTTCATCTAGTGTTACTCATGCAAGTTTGACTGTAGGATAATTTGCATTATTTGTCACATATTTCGCATTGACTTGAAAATTGGCTTTACATTTGGTGTGAAAAAAGCATTACACATTGATGAAATCTTAACATTGCTGGGTATGAACTTAACAGAAGCCCACAAACAACCCGGATAGAAATGGAAGCTGGAGAAAATCACACAACAACTTGATTTTTTCAACGTAAAGCCCTGATTATGCTTCCACGTAGTGATAACGCAACGGCAACGCAACGGCCACGCAGTTGCTTGGAGACCGTGATGGTTCTGCGTTGGGTTTACGTGTCGAAATGCAATTCAATGCCACACCGGTAAAGGGCGCTATGTTTTTTGTAAAGACTGACCGACCGACCGAGACTCTTGACGTATATCGTCGTTAGCCTCGTTATAGCGTATTTGTTTACTTTCCGGCTTTAAACGTCCACATTTTTTCAGAACTTGGTGTTTTATTTCTTTGTGCAAAAGCGACAAGGTGCAAACAATAAAACGAGGTGAAAATAATAAAAGTAGCCTTTTAAAAGTTTAAATGGCGGTGTTTATGAGTGGAAACCGGATAGCTGTCTCCAGCGGATGTAGTTAGCGGACCAATCGCAGCCAAAGCCGCTGCGTTGGTGTTGCGTTGGTGTTGCGTTGGTGTTGCGTCGCCTGGATTTTTGGGAGGTACACGTCAGACCCTTGCGTTGGACGTAAGGGGGGTCCGCAAGGACGTAAGGGGTCCGCAAGCCCCCTTGCGTTGTGTCGACGCGGAAGCATAACTCAGCCTTTACTAACAAATGAAAAATGGCTTGGCTCTACTGATCCATTCAAAACATCCTTTAGCCATTTGTTGCCTTAGATCCACATACACAATCATAATTGAGAATAGCGGATTACATATCACATGAAAAGAGATGAGACTGTTTGTTCTAAACAAAAATGAGGAGCTTAGCGTAGATGCTCTAATCAGCTCTATCACAAATGGAGAGAGCCCTTCCCGACTCCCCTAAACTTCATTCGAATCTACCCAATGCTTTTATTTGATGCCTTTACTTTCCACATCTTTTCAAACTCCTATTTCTTGGTACTTTTCAAGCTTCTCCTGTTCCTTCTTACTAAAGTTGCTGTCTCTTCGGATAGCTACATCTATCTCTAATGCTGTCTTCTGTTGTTGGCCCACTACCACAATGTCTGGGTTGGTTAGCCATAACCAATTTATCAGTCTGGATCTGGAAGTCCCACAGGATCTTGGTTTGGTCTTTCAAAACCACCTTTGGAGGTTTCTTCCATTTTGACCTCTGGACTTCCAGCCCATAATACTCAGCACATCCTGTACACTATGAAGCCACTTGAATATGGTGCTCCATGATTGCCTTACCTGCCTGCATCTTACACCCTGCTGCAATGTGCTGGACTGTCTCATGGGTGTCTTTGCACAGCCTGCACCTGGTGTGGTGGTGTGGTAGACTCCAGCCTGCACCTGGGTCCTGTATGTTCTGGAAGACCACAGCATGCACCTTGGGTCCTGCCTGGTTTGGTAGACCACAGCCTGCATCTGAAGGCCTGTCTGGTGTGGTAGACCCCAGCCTGCACCTTGGGTCCTGCCTGGTGTGGTAGACCCCGGCCTGCCTCTTGGGTCTTGTCTGGTGTGGTAGACCCCGCCCTCTTCTTGTGCTCGGTTCCTGTTCCTGTTCTTGTGCTGCCATGATTCGTGCCTCTGTGCCATCCTTCAGCATTTTCTAGCTGATTCCCGCATCCTCTATACCAGGCATCACCAAATGGCGGACCGCGGTCCGGGTCCGGACCGAGTGACGGTTCTGCCCGGACCCGTTCAAATTAGATCAAAGAGTATCTAAGCTCTTTGATATCATAAAACGATTAATCATTTGTTCAGGCGCAGCTAATCTAGTTATTACGAAAGGAGCATCAGCCAAGTCAATCAGTTTCAGTTTCGATTCGAATCGATGGTTTACCTTTCAGCAACAGAGAATAGCAAGTGAGAGGAAGAGAGGAGATGAGAGAAAATGGCTTGCTCAAAAATGAGAAAAGTAGATGGTGAAAACCGAACTTTTAAAGATGAATGGACGGACCAATACATGTTCGTTCTGCCTGCAGCCAGTTCTAAACCTTTGTGTCTCGTATGCTGTGAAACTGTGGCGTTAATAAAAAGCAACGCTAAGCGTCACTATGAGACCAAACACGGGCCGTTTGAGGGAAGGTACCCACAGAAGTCCGCAGTGAGGGCAAGTAAAATGATCGAATTGAAAGCACAGTATGACAGGTCTACTCGTGTCATCACGCATGCATTTACAGGCCAGCAACGTGCAAATGAGTGTTCGTTAAAGATTGCGTGTATTTTCGGCGCAACACAAGAAAGCATTCAGCGATAGGGCAGTGGTTAAGGAGTGCTTAATTGTTTAATTTTTTTCTTAAAGATGCACTTTTATTTTATTCTGGGTTCAAATTATAAGACTCTGAATAATAAAAATTATAATATTCTGAATGTTTTACATTACTTGATATATAGGCCCTAAATTCAGCCTGCTCAAAGCTGTGTTTGCACTTTTTATTTATTTTATTCAGAAGAAATTCAGTGTCTGTTGTCTGTTACTTGAAATGTAGTAAAGACAACTACAGTATTGTTTTCCATTCAAGTGCCATACAAGTTCAGACTTTTCAGTATGTTAAAAGCATATTACTTTGAAAACACTTGAAATTTAACAATCAATTATGTAGAAATGTATGTGCGTTATTGATTTTATTACCATCAGGGTACACTATTTTGAGTGACTGTAAGATTCGGACCTTTGCTGGGAGGACATTTTTTCCAGAAGTCTGGAATGTAGATCAGGGAGAATTTAGTGATGATAAAGCATGAAAATATTGGAAATAACTTAGTATTATGCTCAGTGATGGCAAACAAGCAATTTGCAACACGAGCAAGTCTGCAGGCGACTGATGCAAACCATATTCTGACACCAATGGAGATGTTTTAATGGGCAAAAGAAAACATTAATTACATTACATTCTTCTTTGTTAGTGCAGAAGATATTAAAAAACATGAGTAAACATGACTCTCCAAGTAGTCGATGACAGACGGAGCTCATTAGCATTTAAGGTGTAGGCACAGGAACAGCCTGTTCTCAGCAGAGCTTATTTGGGCAACTTTTAGACAGCTGCAATTCAGGACCATGGATGGGTTTGGGGCAATGCATATCGAATACAGTGTTGTTGGACCTCTGACAGCTGTGTGAAATTGAAGAAAATCAGTATAATAGGGGACCTTAAAATAGACCGCCAATTAGGGAGGATGTGAATCGGAGAAGATTATTGGAGAATGAGGCATGTCACATGAGTATAAAGGTGCAGCCTGAGTTGTCTACCCGAACTAGCTTGCAGGCTTCGCTCCATTTATTAAACTAGCATACATCAGGAAGACTGGAAGAGTGTGTCCGAGCTGGGTGCAGGAGAGAGGTGAGACGTACTGTCTCAGCTGATGAATGATCCAGAGCAGAGTTCAGGAGGTGTTGGTTGGCCAAGGACGCGGCAGAACTTGGGTCTGATCGAGAGTGGTATGGGGAATTGCAGAGTTCAGTGTAAGGGATGGATTCCTGAGATGAGGCGGGGGGAGCAGTGGGTGGTAGCAGGAGTCAGGCCAAGGAGCTGCAGGTTCAGAGACAGAACAGAAGACTCAGTAGCTTGGCTGGAAGGTTGACTACGTGACTGACTGAGCAAACCAACTCTAGGATCTTGCGTGTTGAAGGAGGGACCAGTTATTTGTAGATGAGCTGGACGATGATTATGATGACTGGCAGCTGGTGGCCTGAATCCTGTACACCTGACTCCACTCCTGTAATCAACACACACAGGAAGGCGGAGAGAGAGGCACACACTGCTGCTATACAGAGGTGAAGGCCCTGACAGAAAGCATACAGACCTTCTCCGAGGCGAAGGCGTACTGCCTCTGGTCGTCAGGAACTGGGTCAGGTGTCTGCACTCCAGCAGACATTGTTCACATTGTTGGATGTGTCTTCTAAACGCAGATGGCTGTGACCCAGACTCCCTCCAACTGCCACAGTCAAAGTCAGGATTAAAAGTGACATTACACCGACATGCTATCTCAATGCCTGTTCTTAAGGTTGCGGTCTCTGAAGTACTGAACCAAAAGCCATAACGCTCATATAATCACCTACCAGGGCAAACAGTGAGTCACCCTTCAAAACAATAGTGTTGAATTGCCAACTGTTTCCTCACACTGTTGCGAAAGTGTGTGCCCTTGTGTAAACATTACCTTGCAGGCCTGCGGTGAGATAACAGATTCTATTTGATTGAACCTGCCTGAAGGAGCAGCTGGGTAGGGTTTTACCACATCTAGACACCTGCACCACATTGAATGTCCTGTGATTTGATCTTGATGGAGAGAGACATTTTCATCATCAAATTTAAAAACGTCTAATCAAAAACCAACAGAAATAAAATTAGTAATTAGCTTTATTAAAAATGAGTCATCAAAAATGACTGAATAACTATAAGAAGAATTTAAAGATGCCTTCATTACTGTGGCAGAAGGTAGAAGGTAAGTGCTCCGAGAGATGAGGCGTGTATGAGTTTCCTCTGAGGAGAGGTCGGTTGCAGCCTACAGTTCATTCTTCCCTTTTGTCCTTACAGGTTTTATATAAGGGGAGAGTATTTGTATGTCATATCAGCATTTTCAGCCTTTCTTTGACTTAAGTATTTGAACTGGTGAAATTCGACTCGGTAATAGTGACAAGCATTTTTACTCTTTTATATTGTAATGACAAGACAATTAACGTTATGAAAATAATGAATGTCTAGTTGCAGCTTTGGTTTAAGGGAACATACAGTTTCTGCTAATTACATGCATAGTGTAGACACGGACAGTTTCCTGGGTGAAAGTCCTGCATTTCTTTGACCCGTCCATCAACCGACGCTGACATTCCTTTTCTTCCGAACCGCAGTATATAGCCTGAATACAGATACATTGTTTAAGCAGCAGCGTCACAGCTGGTTCAATCTGCAATAGCAGGAAACAGCACTTGTTACTGAAACACGTCATGGATTGAAAGAGGATACTGGTGGCTGGTGGTTCAGAAGACATCTCCCCCAACTCTCAACTCGGATGGTCTTACCAGCTTTACCCCCCTCACCTCTGAAGACGTTCACGCACTTGTTACATCTAACCGTGCCACCACCTGCTCCCTCGACCCGATTCCCTCCTCTCTTCTCCAAGACATCTCACACGACATCTTGCCATTCCTCACCACCCTGATCAACTCCTCCCTCACCTCAGGTGTCATTCCAGCGGATTTTAAGACAGCTACCGTGAAGCCTCTCCTTAAAAAACCCACCCTAGACGCTACTGACATCCAAAGCTACAGACCTGTATCTCTTCTTTCATTCCTCTCTAAAACCTTGGAACGTGCCGCCTACAACCAACTGTCATCCTATCTCTCGCTGAACAACCTCCTAGACCCTAATCAATCAGGATTCAGGACTGCTCACTCCACTGAGACGGCCCTCCTCACAGTGACCGAGTCCCTGCGAGACGCCAGAGCCTCGTCCCACTCCTCCGTTCTCGTTCTCCTCGACCTATCTGCTGCATTCGACACAGTCAACCACCAAATCCTCCTCTCCACTCTGGCTGAACTTGGCATAACTGACTCTGCTCTCACCTGGTTTACATCATACCTGACAAATCGCACCTTTCAGGTCACATGGAATGGCTCTATGTCCAAACCCTGTTCTCTGGACACGGGTGTCCCTCAAGGCTCAGTATTAGGACCACTTCTGTTCTCACTATACACCAGATCACTAGGTTCTGTTATCACATCGCATGGATTCTCCTACCATTGCTACGCAGATGACACCCAGCTGTTCCTCTCTTTTCCCCCGTCCTCTGACACTCACATTGCAACTCGCATCTCGGACTGTCTGGCTGACATCTCTGTCTGGACAACTGCACATCACCTCAAGCTTAACCTGAATAAAACCGAACTCCTCTTCATCCCAGGGAAAGACTGCCCTCGCATGGACCTGTCGGTCACTGTCGAGGGCATCACAGTATTGCCGTCGTCAACTGCGAGGAACCTGGGTGTAATCCTCGATGACCAACTATCCTGCACCCCCAACATCACTGCTGTGGCCCGATCCTGCAGATTTGCCCTCTACAACATCCGCAGGATTCGGACCCTCCTCACAAAGGATGCAACGCAACTCTTGGTCCAAGCACTGGTCATCTCCCGCCTTGACTACTGCAACTCTCTCCTGGCCGGACTCCCGGCCTCTGCGATTCAACCATTGCAGCGTATCCAGAACGCTGCAGCACACCTTATCTTCAATCTACCCAAATTCTCCCATGTGACCCCCCTCCTCCGTGACCTCCACTGGCTCCCTGTTGTAGCACGCATCCAATTCAAGACGATGACACTGGCCTTCAGGGCCATCAATGGAACAGCACCCATCTACCTTCAAACACTGGTCAAACCTCACCTGTTCAGACTTCACCTCGACTAGCATGACCCACTAACACCCCCCCCCCCCCAAAAAAAAAAAAAACCTTACCTATAGCACTCTGATCGTAGCACTGTTGCTCTTGAAGTACTAGTTTACCCAGATGAGGACCTAACACTTGTTCTATTTTTAGCTCTTACTTTATCGGCAATGATTCGTTGTGGTTTCCTTGTTTCCTTCTTTTGACAAATGTACTTATTGTAAGTCGCTTTGGACAAAAGCGTCTGCTAAATGACCTAAATGTAAATGTAAATTCAGAGACGGTGCTTCAAAAGGATGAGGCTCCAAAGTAACAGTGTTGTATTCAAGCACTACGGTGATGACAAGGACAAAAACGCTTACGAATAAAGTGTGCTTTGTGTAAATATGTTTTAATGGAAATGTTGATTTCTATGTTTAAACACTGTTGACTGTTTAGCAATATTAGAAATAATTCTCACAAGCAGGCTATTAAAGCAAATGAGGTGTCAGGTGACCATACAAATCTGTGTATATATTATAGATATTAGGGCTGTCAAAATTAACACGTTAACGCAGGATGATTAATTTGTGGAAGTATTTCATTTTTTGAATACATTAACGCTGTTGGCTCTCTGATGGGATATCTGAGTATAAAAAACAAAGATGGAACAGTCAATAAAAATGCAGTCTCATAAAACTCCTACGATCCAACAGATCCGACACACCGCAGCAACGTGACGTGACCTCTCACCTTTGAGCCTAAGTATCCCCTCCAAATAAAGTGGATGGATGGCTATAAGAGAAACTTAGATAATTTTTACATTATAAGGAGTTTGCATGTTGACAACAGCAGAGGGAACAGACTTACACAGGAGATCCTCCAACACTCAGCCAGCTCACTTGTGCCACTACTCTCACCATTCCTCAGGAAAGGGTGTGGTCTCACCTGCTGCACATTTTGTTCTCACCATATCTTCCTCAATTTTCAGTATTGCTTGAAGATCATAATGACACATACAATTCTTCCAATTTCTTTAATGTTCTGAGAGGAATTCATGGCAACACCCCACCCTTCTCCATGCTTTAACACTTAAAGACATCATAGGCTATTCTATTCAGAACACTTTCTGTTATATTGCTTGAAATCATCGTAACATACCATACCGGTGTAAATACATTAAAAGCAAATAACAAAGTGAAAAGAATGTCCTCCATGGCGGGGCAGGACTGTCAAAAGCACATCCAATTATTTTCTCCAGGCCGGAGAAAATAATTGGCTGTCTGTGAATTCTTTCTTCTACGCGCACTCTGGCGATCTCGACCACTCGTTGGCTGAGCGCGAGCGGTCAGCCGTCGCTGTATTCGGCAGACGGAGGCAGCAGCTGCAGCTAGCAGGAGCTACAGCCAGCAAGCGAGTTACACAACCAAAGTAAAAGAAGAACATTCAAGAAGAAGAGCGGCAGAATGACTGAGAAACTACCAACAGCAACAAAAAGAAAAGGACAGGTACAGTCAGGACAGGAGCAACACCAGAGTAAACATCGGTGATGGCGAGAACCGAGGGGAGAGAAGAAGCTGGAAAGAGACGCCATGACGGCATAGTTCTTCTAGATGGGTAATTACCTGCTTTGTTTTGTGTGAAAGGGCTTACATTTCTTGATTTGTGTATCCACCGTTACTAATCTGCAGCCAAAGCTACCTGTGTTATTTACGTGGCCTCTCTTAGCTTTGAAAGGGACGTAGCGTTACGTTGGCTTGAATGTAATCTAACGAGCCTCACGTGTGTGTATTGTAGTTGTGAGCTCATGTAGTTTGATGGTTGTGAGCTGATTTATCTTATCTTTGAACAGACGTTTGAACAGTTTGGGGATGGCCCCTTCCTGTTCCAACATGACTGTGCACCAGTGCACAAAGCAAGGTCCATAAAGACATGGATGAGAGAGTTTGGTGTGGATGAACTTGACTGGCCTGCACAGAGTCCTGACCTCAACCCGATAGAACACCTTTGGGATGAATTAGAGTGGAAACTGAGAGCCAGGTCTTCCCTACAACATCAGTGTGTGACCTCACAAATACGCTTCTGGAAGAATGGTCAAAAAGTCCCATAAACACACTCCTAAACCTTGTGGAAAGCCTTCCAGAAGAGTTGAAGCTGTTATAGCTGCAAACGGTGGACCAACGTCATGTTAAACCCTATGGAAATTTTAAAGACTTTTATTCAAACAATTTAGAACAGGTTATGCAGTACATACATGGTAAAGAAATAAACATTGCTATTGCAAAACATACTACACTTACTACTTTACTCCTTGAAACCTTTATATTGTCCTTGTGGATATGGATAGGGAGCACTTATCTTTCAGACACAGCAACTGGGTATCATAACTGCGAGCCTGTCTCAGTGCTGCTGTCCCGGTGCTCCATGCTGCCACACAGTAAGTTGACTTGGTGTTTGTGTGTCAGCCAGAGGTCCAACAGCTGATGTGACTGCTCCAAGCTCAGTCCCAGAATTCTGGCCTGTAAAGTAACAGACTTGATAAGACGTTATAATTGAACAGAGCATTATTGTCCTCATAGAGGCCTTTTATCCACTGAACATGTCAGGTAGACTACACAGAGAACCACTGACCAGCATATCAGCAGAAAGCCAGGGAGCCTCTGCAGCTGTTGCAGATGATGTTGCGCTGAAGTTTATAAATCAAACTAAAAACTAAGTTAGCAATACTAGCAAACAATACTACACAAGTATTACTAACATTATTGCTATTTTAGCATTGCCTGATTTAGCAGTTAGCATCGCCAGCTGTTGCTAACTAGCCAGCAATAAGTTGCTGCATCGTCCTTTTCAGTGACATTGCCTAATACAAACATGCTAGCTTGACATATCTGCCTAGCAACAACAGTCATGTTAGCTATTATGATAATGTTAGGTGTTTTCTTAATTTCGAATGTCAGTTAGCGAAGTTGTGCTTCTCCTCCAAGCAATCTTTCATGTTGTAGTAAGGGCAGTGCGCGTTCACGCATTCTGGGGGGCGCGGCTTTCAACAAAGGTCTGAACGAAGTGGACAGGATCTATACAGTACACTGAGTCATTCAAAGTCAAAAATCTCTGTGGTTTTTTCAAATTTTAGAATGACCTATAAGTCCTTTAAACAATGTCGTCAAACGTCCACATTGTGTCTTGTAATAAAAACTTCCAGTTGTAAAGCTCTTTGTGCTGCTGGCTTTATGACCCAGCTTTTGTTTCTGGCAGAACGTTCCTGTCAAGCGGACATCAGATTTATCTAAATGTGGCACAGTGGGGGAGAAGTGGATACGCAGTATAGGAAAGTATGGGATTCATTTCTCCCCTCTGTACGTGCTGGATTGTGTTTCAGCTGCTGGCAGCACTCTGCAGAGGTGAAGTCACCGGGCGGTGCTGAGTGAAAGAGCACAGAGCACTGTTCACACTCACTGCACCAGAATCAGTAGAACAGACTCACTTGGGCTTTCAAACCTCCATACATCCATGGTGAGAAAGAAAAACTCCAATCATCCATGTACAACTTTGATTTCACTGGATTTATTTTATATTGCTCATACGTATTAATATTTTAGATTAACCACTAGTACTCGTTACTCATTACATACATTACTCATAGTAATTACTCGTAGTAATTACATTACTCGTAGTAATGTATGTAAGAAGTGGATGTGGTCATCGTGATGTCACCCTTCAGTCTGTCGACTACTGTTTTGAACTAGATTTTGTCCATCGCCATCTTAGAATCTCTGCAAGAAGTGAAAGGAAGTGACCATATTTGGACTGAGGGGTGGGCGACGGGTGGATCTTCATGATACGTATCGTGTCGCCAGACACAACAGGACTCACAAAGTACTGTCGATGTCCAGTGAGAGTTCTGCACCGCGGTTTGACAGTGTGATTGTTTGAGAAGCAAAGTGATGGATCTCCATTTCTCATGCTTTCACATCACAAAAATCCATGTCACCATCTTAACCATGTATTTACCATAGTTATGCCTCTGTACCCACACAGACAGGTTTGTCCGTCACAAAGATCTGATGAGATAAACCTTTCAGATGTTCCTGCAGTCTAAGACTAGCCGGTGAACATCATGGAGCACTCTGGGAATAAAGAACCCTGTATTTCCCTAAGGAGGTGGTTGAGACCAAAAAAGAGCAAGAAAAGGTTCATGAATATTGGAGCTACACTAATCTGGTGGCCAGACTTTCCATGCTCTAATATTTTCTACTTGAATGTAATGATTTATATAATATATAATGCTGCCTTTACTGGTTTGTTAATGCTGAAGTAGTCCACATCTACGCCTTGTTACCTGCACATGATGAATAAATAATTATTTAAAATATGATTTGAGGTGTTTTAATTGGCATACAAATATGCATCTTTACTCCTTCGATGTGTCCGTGGTGAAGACGAGCCTTGAGCAGGTTCAGGTCTTCGTCATGGCGTTGGATAAAGCTGCTGCTGTTCTCCACTTACATGACATACAGTATATGGTGAATCATCGTCTGAGACTGTGCTGAGAGGAAATGGCCGTCAAAGATTACACAATGGAAACCATAAACCGGTGCATTGTTAATCGGTTCCACTGAACTCTGAGTGACTCACAAAAAGAATATGGCGGCCCGTCTGTTTGATGAAGGTTGGGATCGTTGAATGAGGAAACCTGATCGTGTTTTGGTCCCTTCTCACTGTGGTTTTCACCTACTCACTCCCATCGTGTGTGAGATAAACTGTGTCAATTTACTCAATCAAAGACCTAATTACTTGCCAGTCCAAGTATTGGATGCTCAGCGATTAAAACATGGTGATAGTTACAAATAATTATTTATTAAATAATGATTTTGTTATTGTCAAATTCAAAGCAGCAACATCTGTACTTTAGTGGCCCTTCTCAGGCTGGATTCTACATTTCCTTTATTAAAGCCACTCCACAACCCCACTGTGTGATCCAGGCTTTCTTCTTCAAATGTAATTGAAAAGTTTAAACCTGAGAATAAAACCCTGGGGACATTATCAGGCAGGGTTCAATATGAGTGAAATATGAAGATCTCTCCTCCCCAGAAAGACTCAGAAATTGAGAGGAAGCTCTTAAAAATCTAAAAATGTATATTTCCTTGTGAGGTAAGTTTGGTTAATACATCTATCCCTACACATATCTGTATCTGAGTACAGAAAGTAAATGTGTCTCAGGTTTAGCTTATGTGTATGGGTTTGGCCAATTGTGCATATATAAGACTAAAGCTTAATTGTGTTGTGTAAGGCTGGAGACAGTTTTGGAAATGCAGGGCAACAGTGTTGATTGGGGATGGAAGAACTGGAGTGTTCCTTGGTAGGATGAAGGCAATGTTTGTGCCATCGCCTTCTTGCCCTGGAGGTTGTAGATAAATGTCCGCTATAATGTTGTGTTCACACGGCTCACATTAGTCCAGAGACCAGACCAGACCAGACTATGTGGAGAAACCAGAGACTGTCTGTGGTCCCCCAGAGGTCTAGATAGTAGCTCACATTAGTCCAGAGACCAGACCAGACTATGTGGAGAAACCAGAGACTGTCTGTGGTCCAAACAACACGGTCTCTGCCGTATTTAGGTCTAGATGATGTTATTTAGCATAGCCTAGCTCTGATCAATCCAAACTCCATTCAGAAAACAAGTATTTTAAAAGTTAATAATGTAGTTATTTCAGAAACCTTTTGATCAGTTTACTGGAATTTTATTTTCTTTCAAATGTGGGGTTCATACCACTACAGTAAACCAGCCCACATATGGCTTGCTATACACAGTGAATATCTTGCATTTGGGAGTATCTGGCTTCACATTTGGTGTGAACACAACAGAAGTTCACCTCCTGCATAATTTTGAATAAAAGGTGGATGATGAATTGAATGACAGGAATTCACACAAGAACACAAAGAGAAGGGAGGAGAGATTAAAGGGGTACTCCCGTTGAATTTAATAAAGTTGGCCCTTGTGTGAGGCTTCAAGCTGTATGCGATTCAGTCCCATCTTGTTGTTTTGTATCTTGTAAATATGTCACGCCCAAACAGCGATAAGAGCCAAAGAGCCAAAGGCCAGAGCTTTGTACGCCCCCCCTACCATCCACCATCATCGACCACCCACTTCCTTACCACTTCTGTGCAGACATACAAGGTAGCATTTGTATTCACCAGATGGAAATAATGTTGAACGTAATTCAGGCAGCACTTACATTTCTGACAAAATGTATTTAGCAAAACCATTACTAGCAGTAATATATAAACGTTATTCCTACTGTCACAGGCAGGGCTGAATTATGCAGGGGTGGAAAGTAACGAGTTACATTTACTCTCGTTACTGTAATTGAGTAGTTTTTTTGTGTACTTGTACTTTTTTGAGTAATTTTTAAAATCAGTAATTTTACTTATACTTAAGTACATATTGTTGGAAATAATTTACTTCACTACATTTTAAATAGATAGTTACAAAGTTAAAAAGAAAAAAAAATTAACTTGCACTGAGTCTGCGTGCCAGTAACTGTCCATTTGATTGGCTCTGGACAACTGCAGCGGCAGAAGGTCAGAAACGTTGAGACGTTGGTGCCACAGAGGAGCTAGCTAAAAGATGATGGAGACGGATGGAGACGAGAGTGTGGATGGAGACACGTGTATCGATGGAGAAGGGTCGAATTTGGGACACAGAGACACGCACGGAGAACGTGAGGCCAGTCCCTGGCCATATTTAAAGGACTTATTTGAGTTCAAGTCCGCGAATGACAACAATTTCATCATGCAATGTAAACTTTGTATGCCGAAAGAGACGCAGCTATCCACCTACAAAAACTCTGCTTCTAACCTGCGCAAGCATGTACAGGTAAGATCACCTCACGTGAAGCTAAATAACGTTACATGCAATTAATCATGGATCCATGCAATTAATAACTTTACTCAATCATGGTATGCTAACGTCAGTGTTAGCAGCCAGCTTTATAGTGCTAGTTAACGTTAGCTAACTTGGTAGTAAGCTAGTAAGCTTCATTTTAAACAATCAAATTTGACTCATACCTTAATTTCACACAAAATGATGCTAATATTGCTATGATATGCGTTGAAAATTGCTTATGAGTGTATTAACACGTCGAAAAATATACCAAAAAGTTATTAAGTTTTGGCTAATAAAAAATCTTTTAGTGTTGTTCTAATATTGGGTCTCTTTAAAATTAAATGAAAGAGTATGGTCTAGACCTGCTCTATGTGTAAAGTTCCTTGATATGACTGTTGTTGTGATTTGACGCTATATAAATAAAGATTGATTGATTGATTGATATATTGGTGAATGTTTTTCATTCAGTAATCTTATATGCAGGATAAAACCAGGTGATCTGGGACCACACTTAAAGTCTGCCAGTGACCCATCCATGATATAGTCTACTCTTTCTACATGACACTTCAAAATATTAATTAATCTATTCATATAAAAAATATTTTAACTGTATGTTTAATGAAAACATGGTTTTGATGATTTATATGATGATGTTTGTTTGTTTTTTGTTCACAGAGGAAACATCCATCAAAGATGAAGGTCTACACTGACCTCGTGGCAGCACGGAAGCGGACCCTGGAACCAGAAAAAACCCCAAGCAAGCAAGCAAAAATATCTGACTTGGTGGCAGTGGGTGGAACCAAACGTGTGCCACAAGCAAAAGTTGACAAGGTTCTGATTAACTTCATTTGTGAAGGCCTTCATCCATTTGCTGTGGTTGAACAACCTGCTTTTAAAGAACTTGTATCAACACTGAATCCTCAATGCAAGATAATTTCCAGACCGACTCTCCGGGCCAGAATACAGGCAGCTTCCACTCAAATGAAGAAGGCTGTGGTGTCACACCTCAGTGGAGTCAGTTATGTTGCAACTACCACCGATTGTTGGACAGCACACCAGAGAAGTTTCATAGGGGTCACCTGTCATTGGATAGATGAAGAAACCTTGGAGAGAAGATCCGCTGCACTTGCATGCCAGAGGTTGAGGGGGTCCCACACGTTCGATGTGCTAGCAGGTGCCCTTGATGACGTTCACTGTCAGTACGGGTTAAGGGGAAAAGTTGTAAGAACCACAACAGACAGCGGGTCAAATTTTATCAAAGCATTCAGCGTGTTTGGGGAGCAGAGCCCGTCCACGGAAGCCGAGTCAGACTCTTCTGAAGAAGAGCCCAAAGTCACCCATCAAGACGCATTCAACATCCTGGAAGAAAACAACGTTCTTGAATACCAACTGCCTCCTCATCAAAGGTGCGCGTGTCACCTGTTAAACTTAATCGCCACAACAGATGCTGCCAAGGCAGAAGAACAGAATGATACATACAAGCGGCTATCACGTGCAGCCTTTGGGAAATGCCAAGGACTGTGGAACAAAACAGGTCGGTCACATATGGCTGCAGAAACTGTGGAAGAAGAGTGCAACCTCCAGTTCATACGGCCAAATCAAACATGGTGGAACTCCACATACATGGCTGTGGAGAGGATCATACAAATTATAAACGAGAAGGGAGAGGGTGCCATCAGAAATGTCTGTGAGAAATTGAAGGTGAAAATGTGAGTACTCCTGAAATGGAATACATTATGTACTCACTATTCAGTTTGAAATAATGACTCTCTCACACATTCTCCATTACATTTTCAATTACACCTTTTTCCATAAAACACAGAGGGTGAATAGTACATAAATACACACACATTGAGCATACAGTCTGAATAGAACATGAGTGGATTTATTTGATATCATAACATATTTATCTGTTGATATTTGCTTTATGTCATATAGGCTGAGTCTGGCTGAAATCGCCTTCTTGACCCAGTACTGCACAGTGATGAAGCCTGTGACGAAGGCATTAAACACAAACACACACATGGGATGGCTGCTGACAGTGATCTTCCAGTTAGAAGCAAAACTCAGCTGGCTGGAAGTATCCTGAAAGTTGTGCCTACCACTAATCAGAGCCATTCAGGTTGGTGTCCAGAAGCGCTTTGGTGGGATGATGGGAGACCCTGAACTGACAGCTGCAGCGATCCTTCTGCCAAAATTCAAGACCACTTGGACTGAGAAAGCCAACGTCATAGAAGCAGGTATGATTTTCATCACTTACTATTATTAAAGGTATCGTTTGGATTATTGATGGGGGATGTATAAACTAGATATAGTCAGTGCATCACCTACTGTAGATGCTGGTCACCTCACACACAGTTTGGAGAAGAGGAGTCTCCACTTCTTCAGCATAGAAGCAAAGCAGTGTACTGCTGTGCACAGGGCCAGCAGCAAAATGTTTTTGCCACTTTTAAGAAGGCTTAGTCCAATATCATACATGCAACAAAATAATGAGCCTGTCTACATGAGTGTAGACATTTTTTTGGTTTTTGTAATGGCAACATTCTGATGAATTAAGTTGCCACATAAATGAAAGCCTAAATGTCTGATATATTCTATGTGTTTTGTGTGTATTTGTCACAGGTTTGGCCTATGTGAAGCATCACATTGAGTACATGACAGAGGATGAAATGGAGCATGTCGGCCACTCATCAGATGAGGACGATTTCTTCTCATCACTGAAGTCCAAAAAGTCAAAAAGCACAAGTGAGCTAGATGGGTTCCTTGCCTGTGTCTCAGACAAAATGGACCTACTGAACTATTTTCCTCTCATCAAAAAGCTCTCTCTCAAACTCAACACTGGCCTGCCTGCTTCTGCTGCTTGTGAGCGCCTCTTCAGCTGTGCTGGACTGCTGTTCACTGCAAACCGAGCTAGAATGAACTCTACTAACTTTGAAAACCAGCTCCTGCTCAAACTAAATAGCAAGTTCATTGAGTAATTAAGGAGGAACTGTAATCTGGATCTATCTGTGATCTATGTTTTCTTTAATAAAAAAGTGAGTTTGAGCTTTGTTTATGTTTAGTACTTTTTTATTGCATGGGGTGAGATTATACACCCCCCCTAAGAAGTAACTAAGTAACTTTTACTCTGAGTACATTTTAAATGAGCGACTTTTTACTTTTACTTGAGTAGATTTTTACACCAGTACTTTTACTTAAGTAAAATTTCATCAAGGTAACAGTACTTTTACTTGAGTAGATTTTTTTGGTACTCTTTCCACCCCTGGAATTATGTCAGTAAGTGTTGCAACTGTGGCCATATACAAAATGCATATAATAGTAGTAAATGTCCTGTAAGATAGAGTGGCTTGGAGACAGGCTGTGAGGCCAAAGCTGAAGTGCCTTAAACTGTTATTTTCTCTGCTGACCACAAGGGGGCAACTCCTCTGATTGTATAGAAGTCTATGAGAAAATGGTCCTACTTCTCTCTTGATGTATTATCTCAGTAAACATTGTAAACATGAGTTTATGGTCTCAATCTCTAGTTTCAAGTCTTCAATCCAGCATGATGTTCATTTAGTACATTATGGTCCATTTAGAGTCCAACAGACCAGAAAGCAGGGGATGCTTTAGGGGCAGGGGTTACTGCTGACTGACTTTAATATTAAGATGTCAACTTGAACTTGAATCATGAAGCTAACTTTGTAAGCAGCGTCAAATAATCCAGATGGATCCAGATTCAGTAAAGATGCCGCGCTGCTGCTTGTGTTCATCAGATCCACCCATCACTCCTCCACACTCCAAATATGGTCACTTCCTTCACTGGTTACAAAAATCCAAGATGGCGATGGCCAAAAGTCAAGGCTTCAAAACCAAAGTCCACAAAGCAACGAGTGACGTCACCATGATTACGTCCACTTCTTATATACAGTCTACATTTGGAGGTGGCCTAACTTAGTAACATTTTGCTGAATCTTCCCATTATAAATAAACGTAATAAAGCAAGCTTTAACCAGGAGTCTTCGATGGTTCATGAAACACCAGACAGTCTCATGACCCATGTCGGGTGTGCTTGCCCCTTTGTATATACTTGTACACAGTCGCTTCTTAAGGTCACTCAACTATTTGTGGTTCTTCTGCAGTTTTACAGCCTGAGCCTGAATGGTTGTGGCCTCATGTGGTAACACATGAGTCCTGAGGTATATAATCATGTCCTTTGTCTTGGATTTACTTGCAGAAAAGATTCATCACACCATGAGACAAATCATCAGTTAAAGGGCCGTGACTCACTTCCTCAAAGCAGTGTTTGTGACTTGCATCAGTATGCAACAGCTGAGTTAGAAGACTCTCAGAGGAGCTGATCAGACACAGCTTTGTTTTCATTCAGCCCCTGAGTCTTAAAAAAATCTACCTGCTAACATTTGCGACTGGAATTCAAAAGAAGGGTTTAATGCACCTCCTGTGATCCACAAGGTGATTTCTGTGTTAATATAAAGCAACTAAAACCAAGATGACTCGCTTGTTTGAACCAGAAACTTGAGTTGAGGTTAAATTATTAATGGTTATTTTTGCCTTCTTACGGAAAATGTATTTAAATCCACTCAAAATAGCGCGTTACCAAGCTTGCAGCAATTTTAATATGTAATAGCTAATTTAGTCGAGCAGATGACAGTGGTGGTGCTACAGTGGGGGTGGGATTACATTGCGGCAGGCTAGAAAAAGACAGCTGATGACAGAGCATCGTCACGGCAACAAGCTAGCTGCAAAATAACTATCGTAAGGAGTGCAAATACTTTGGGAACTTTAAAAATTATTTTTGAGGGAAAGTCTTCATAGTGGGTTTTGGGAATAATGAGTGGAGGATTGCGGAGGGTTAAATGTGTTTTCCATTCTCCGGTTGATTTATTATACCCCTGTGAGTCGAGTGCAAGACTGCTGGTGTGCCAGGGTGGGAATTTCACGATGGCCACGGCTCTGTGTAGAAGCCCCCGCACTTTGGAATTGATGCCCTGTGAAAAAATGTTACATTTACAGCCAAGGTGGCCTTTGTGCCACTGGCCCTGTCAAAGTTCGATCTAAAAAGCGCCTTTGCAGCGTAGTGAGTTTATTTACAGCCACCGAGTGGAGCTGAGCGAGCGGGCAGTGAAAGCACAAAGCAGCATTTGTATTATAAAAGTACCGGTCCGGTTCCGCTTTAGCATCTGCACATATTTCTAGTCAACATGAGCCGAGCTGAATGAGCAAGTGGCCACGAGCGAGCAGCGGATTTTGCAGAGAGCGGCATTTTTATTCTAAAAGTACTGGTCCGGTTCCCGCTCACACCACGAGTCTGAAGCCCAAGCCCGACCAAGAATCCAGCTGTCCTATAGAGTCATCAACAGTATGTTCAGTCATAAATGGGCTCGATAGCGATATTGAGAGTGACTGCCTACGATTAAAGTCTACATCACGTCCACATTGCCTACCTGTGTATGTGCTTGTGCATCTTTAAATATAAAGATTTCATACAGAATATGTTTTATTGCTTTCAAGTAGTAATTCCTTTTTTCTTTTCTTTGTAAGAAAAAAATCCAATGTAACATTAACTTGACATTGGTATTAAAAACCTACCCTCACCTATGGTCATGAACTTTGGGTCATGACCGAAAGAATAAGATCCCGGATACAAGCGGCCGAAATGAGCTTCCTCCGCAGGGTGGCGGGGCGCTCCCTTAGAGATAGGGTGAGGAGCTCCGTCACACGGGGGGAGCTCGGAGTAGAGCCGCTGCTCCTCCACATCGAGAGGAGCCAGTTGAGGTGGCTCGGGCATCTGTATCGGATGCCCCCTGGAAGCCTCCCTCGGGAGGTGTTCCAGGCATGCCCCACCGGGAGGAGACCCCGAGGAAGACCCAGGACACGCTGGAGTGACTATGTCACCCGGCTGGCCTGGGAACGCCTTGGGGTCCTCCCGGAGGAGCTAGGGGAAGTGTCCGGGGAGAGGGAAGTCTGGGCGTCCCTGCTCAGGCAGCTGCCCCCGCGACCCGGTACTGGATAAGCGGAAGAAAATGGATGGATGGATGGATGGTATTAAAAATATTTTAATACATTATTCATGTTCTGTTATGAATTAGGATGTTGGTGGTTGATGGTATTAATCTGAAAGGTAAAACCATCTCATTTTACTCAATGGCCTTTGTGCCCTGTCATGTGGCCTTGGTGCCCCTAAAAAATGAGAGTGAAGGCCAAATGGCCTTGCCCCTAAAATGATGAAATTCCAACCCTGGGCATCACTACTGGACTTTTATAACAAACTGCAGTTTAAAAGGAAAAATCAAACTACCTGGGTAGATGAACACTTTGCTTTAATTGTGTTCTTTTCTCAGAGCTCTGAATTATTAGTTTTATTTTGGTTGTCATTCTCAACCTGAGCTGGTTCAAGGAGCTTGACAGACTCTCCCAGGTTTATAGGACACTGAATGAAATAACTAGTGTACTATAAAAAGAAACTAAGAATAAATGTTTTGTTAAATAAAAGTGTTCTGTTCAATCTAAGCAGGTAAGTGCAAGAGTGTCTAAGAAGTGCTAATAAGCGATTACATAATCACCATTGCAGGTCGACTAAATGTCCAGGCTGAGTGTCCCGGAAAACCATGGCAAGGGGTCGAAACACAAAAAAGGATCAAAAGAATGCAACAACTATTGCTGCAGCAAAGGAGATATTTCACAATGTGTGTTGTGTCTGAACACAACATCTCAATGAGAGTTAGGACCACTCACTCAACGTGATTAAAGCCTTATGGAATGACTCACAAACATCGTAGCAGGAAGTTACATTCCAAAGCATGATTTCTGTGTTTGCTATTCTGGTGACCACAGTTAAGTGGCTGTACTAAGAAACGTTTGAATCCTACCGAACAGGGCTGTATGTGTTGTACATCAACAACAGCTTCCAAAACATATCTAGTTGTTGATCTACTTGTTATCCCCAACACTTCAGCAAAAGTCCCAGACCTGACTCATAACTGACACCCTGAACAGACTCATGTACTCATCTGCGTGGATGAAGAGTGCCAGATGATGCCAAAACAAAATGTCTGCTCAGTACTTTTTACCTTTACAGTTTTTAACAATATTCTATTGAAAAGTTAGATGATTGAATAATTGCAGTTATTTGTAGGGTTATTTTGTGATGCAGTTCGGTATTTTGAGGATCTTAGCTGCCATATGAAACCAGCAGAGAAGAAAGGAATGTCAATATAACTTTCAAAATGGCAAACTGCAAGAGATATATATTGAACTCCAATAACAGAGCGAGTGAGATCCGGCTGTGAAAACTCTCCGCAGAGAATCACATAACATACAAGAGGACTTGCTGTGATACAACTAATACAGTATCAAAACTACCCCATCTAAGAAAAGCACCTCAAGAGGCAACACAAGATTCAACGGTAACTCAAACTTGCATATCAATTATGTATCAATGGAGTTGTGCCAAAAAGAGTGTGGAAATTAGGCAGGATTCTCATGTGATGACTCGACGCCCAAGAGAGTTAGTGGAACAAGACAAGACTGAAGCAAGTGTACTTGGCAGGTTTCAGCAAGAGACGCCTCCCCTTCATCATCAGTCATCCTCCGCAGCACATGATGGATACCAGCAACATTGCTTTTGCGTCTCAGGTCGACTTGCATTAGCGTGGAGATGGGTTAGTGGAGGAGGAGAGGGATCTATCAAAGACTTTCAGGACTTGCCATCCTGTCTGCTCCCTTTTTCTTCCCCCTCAGATCACTTTCTTAATGAGGGGCCTTAAAGTGAGTGAACAGTGCTAGCACTAATTAAGCTGGCGAAGATGGCGCGGGCCTCGGCAACAGCAGAAAGCCGGGATGAAAGCTGCATTAATGAATCACAATGCCTTGACAACACTGATAATTACCTCCATGGGCAAGGAGATAAAAGATGAGGTCTAAGAGGAAATATGGGAGCCTGACTTGTGTGAAGAATACCCAAGTGAGGTTTGAGCTCCATAAACCTCCTCGCCCTGCAACAAATGGACGAGGAAGTGTGTGTGTGTGTGTGTGTGTGTGCACTCAATCATAGCCCTGTGGTAAAATGAGCATTGTACAAGATGGTCATGAGTCACTCATGATAATATTCCATTCAATAAAAACTCTACATTTGATTAAATCTGCAAATTATATCATTTGATCTCTGTTCAGTGACTACTGGGGTCCCATTACATGTTCTACAGGTCTGCATGGTCCCCAGTGGATGATTCCCAGTGGACTTCGTTTCCATGAACTTTAGATATCAGAGAGGATGAATTGTGACGACTTTGCTCCTTACAAAATCTCTTCCATATTTAAAGATCACCAGGGATTTTAACGTACCCCAAGATGGTTTGTTGTACAGAACCGCCAGAGAAGCCCTCATTGCAAACTGTTTGGAAAAAGGCAAACACTTTCAGAAAATTCTTGGCAGGTGATTGGGTGAACCATCTGTCAATCAAATGAAGCATGTGGGTTTATCACATTTATTTCTGTTGGTAACTTGTTCTGATGTGGGCCTATACATTTATTGCTACTGTTGTGATATTTGTATGGTTAATGTGGCTAAAGTGTGTGTTAGATACCAAAATGTACTATGTTTTGAAAGGCCTTTGAACGCCTCAGGGTTTTTATATTTTGGCTTCTGATTTGTTTGGGCAGGTGCCAATCATTTATCTGTCATTAGGAATCAACCTGTTAGATTGTCAGAGGGGCGGGGTGTCAGAGAAAAAAGTAGTAGAGATGAGAAACAAAAGAAAAAAGACTACACGTTACGTCTGACAGAATCTTCGGTTAACTTTTGAAAGAAGTGTTATTTTTTTCCATCATGGGTTTATGTAAGTGGAATTTCATCTTGTTAAAAGTGTAACCGAGCATGTTCTGGAAGTGAAGGTTCTTTGGGACTGTTGCTAACACCAGCTGCTAATCAGGACACGCCGCAGATATGGCTCCTCCAACAGGCAGCACCACATTGGAGCTGGTGCTGGACCAGGCCCTTGGGATGGGTCCCTGGTCGCGTTGCTGCCTCTGGGAAGAGGTTCTGGAGGAGACTGCTGCACCACTTTTCCGTGGTTAGGGTGTGAGTATCCCGATCTACAGTTTCTAATTGGATTTCTTTATGAACTCCAACATGCGCGCCATCACTGGTACCAGTGACTGAAACACGAAAAAAAAAAAAACAGGTATTATTACTATTAAGGTTTCTAATGTGTGTAAATCTGTGTGAGGCCATTTAAGGGGAAGGGACCACCTCAGAGTGCAGTCTGAGAGTCGGGAAGGTTGGAGATAGGCCTGTAGTTTGCAAGAGGAGGGGGTGGATGACGGCAACTTTAAGGGCAGGTGGAACATTACCAGTTTCAATGGAGAGGCTACCAGCCTGGGTGATGATGGGATAAATGTTTTGAGCAGAGCTGTTGGAATGATATCCAACTTGTGGACGACCTCATTTTACTGAGGGTTTCCTCAATGATGCTCTGCTGAACCCTACTGAAACCTGGGAGGGATGATAAACTCCCAGGAGGGGGGTAGAGGGCAGGTGGCGACAGAGAGGGGGAGCCAGGTATCAGAGAGCGGATGTTGTTGACTTAAGTTCTGAAAAAGTCAATGAAGCCGTTACATCGTTCCTCTGTAGCTTCAGGAGGAGGAGTTTGATTGTGGCATCAGGAGATGGGATATGGTGAAAAAAAAATGGAATTGCCAGTATTGTTATTGATTAGATTGGAGGAGAATTTTGAACAAACATCTTTCAGGGCCTTGGAGTAGATCTTGTGGTGCTCACGGAAGGCCAGATTGTGAACAGTGAGCCCAGTGCATCTGAATTGAAGTTCCAGGTCCAAGTTTCAGCTGTGTTAAAGGAGAAATCCGGTCATTTTTTACCCCATTTTCGTTGTCCCCAGGGTCCTCCCGACTTATTAGAAGCAAAAAACCCGACAAAAATTCACGTTGCCTAGCCCGAGATCTGTACCTGCCTTGCAGCCTTCCAGACTTGCTCGAATGCTAACCCATTGGGGCAACTTTTATCTGCTTTCCTGGGCCTCAGAAAATAATTCCAAGACCTATGCAACACAGGTTGGGTCCGTACGAGACACGACGGCGCTCGTTAAGCTCAAATAGTGTGGCAAAACGACATAAATATGTGTGTTTTTACATGGAGTTACTCACCTCAAATCACCCTGGAGACATTAGCAGTAGATAGCCGAGTGCCTGTCGTCCCTCCCAGTCACCGCAGAAACGAAAACGTTGTCCTCGTAGTTTTGATTTTGTATCCATAAAGAAACGACCGAGCTGTGCAGTCATGTCCGTAATAAATCCATGAAGCTGTTATGTCCATATGTATGACTATGTTACAACATAGCAACGACTGCTTGCAGCTAAACAGTAGAATTTTACTATTTACTGTCAAATTACTTGAAAACGTATTTACATTGTCAGCATAACTTGAACAGAGAGGAATCATTTTTATGTTCAGGAAAGTAAAGTTTATAAAAGTAACAAAATCTACTAATTAAATGAAAATGTTGAAAGTTGAATTAAGTGATAAAATAAATTTTATCACTAAAATTTATTTTATCACTAAATTGGAAGTTTGGGGTCCCCAGCTAAAGCTGGGGACCCCAAACTTCCCTTTCCCACCTGTGATGGCCAGGGCCACACAATAATATCACACTCACCTACTTTATTTTCACAATTTTTTTTTGTAGACCACACCCCAAACAATTCATTCATCACACACCACCAATTATTTGATAGTTTCTTTTTATTTATTTTAACTTTACACTGTTTAAAGGGCGTGCACACATTTTACACTGTAAAGTTTATAGCGTGTAAAGTTTATACCGTATATTTTCAGTATTAACTATTTGTATTGTGTTAATCTCTTTGAGTTACCATGGTGCAGCTGGGATCTATCCAGGAGAGGCAAAAGGCATGGCCAGGGGCGGAGGAAAGACTTATGCGGTCACCTGATCTTTGGGCCAGGCCATCTCCAGCCATGTTGGGGGGGAGTTTTGAGTCTGTTAGTTGGTGCCGTATATTAGTTCTAGTTAACCTCCATTTTGTTTTCCCCTGTTCTGTTAATTGGTGGGCTGCACGGTGGTGTAGTGGGTAGCACTCTCGCCTCACAGCAAGAGGGTCCTGGGTTCGATTCCCGGGTCGGCCCGGGTTCCTTCTGTGTGGAGTTTGCATGTTCTCCCCGTGTAAGCGTGGGTTCTCTCCGGGTTCTCCGGCTTCCTCCCACAGTCCAAAGACATGCAGGATGGGGATAGGTTAATTGGTGACTCTAAATTGCCCGTAGGTGTGAATGTGAGTGTGAATGGTTGTTTGTCTCTACATGTTGGCCCTGTGATAGACTGGCGTCCTGTCCAGGGTGTACCCTGCCTTCGCCCAATGACAGCTGGGATCGGCTCCAGCCCCCCCGTGACCCTAAATACAGGATAAGCGGTAGAAAATGGATGGATGGATGGATGTTAATTGGTTTGGCCAAGCCACTATATATGTTCTTCTGTGTTTCATTTGGGGGGTCAGTTTTTTCAGTTAACACCTTGTTTTCTGTTGCTGTTCAGTTTGTTTAGGATTCTATTCAGTTGACCTCTTTTATAGGCCTAATTGCTAAGTTTGGACTTTGTCTTTGGGTACCCTTATTTTTTTTAAAGTCGTGGTTTCCTCATTGCCTCACTGCTTGGTCCCTGACACCGCCACATTAGCCAACTCTGACTGGGGGATCCCGAGGCGTTCCCAGGCCAGTGTGGAGATATATATATATATATATATAATCTCTCCACCTAGTCCTGGGTCTTCCCCGTGGCCTCCTCCCAGCTGGTCGTGCCTGAAACACCTCCCTAGGGAGGCACCCGGGGGTGTGGGGGGCATCCTTACCAGTTGCCCCAACCACCTCAGCTGTTTCCTTTCAACGGGTCTACTCTGAGCCCCTCACGGATGACTGAGCTTCTCACCCTATCTCTAAGGGAGAAGCCAGCCACCATCCGAAGGGAACTCATTTCGGCCGCTTGTACTCGCGATCTAGTTCTTTTGGTCATGACCCATCCCCCATGACCATAGGTGAGGGTAGGAACGAAGATTGTGGTAGATCGAGAGCTTTGCCTTCCGGCTCAGCTCGCTTCGTCACAACGGAGCGGTACAGCGAATGCAATACCGCCCCCGTTGCTCTGATTCTCCGGCCAATCTCACGTTCCATTGTCCCCTCACTCGTGAACAAGACCCCGAGGTAGGGGGGTCAGCTGGCTCAGTTCTAGCTAGCCTTGTGCTAGTCGTTAGCTATGTATGAGCCAGAGAGCTAACACCAGCCGGATGGTCAAAAACAAACAAATAGAACACCTCTTGACAGTGAGTTCGACATACCCAGGGTATCTTTCAGAGATCCAGCTAACAGTAAGTAAGTAACCCTAACAAAGCCAATCGGAGATAAGCAGTCACACGAAGCTGGTTATCAACTCGTTAAGTCAACCCAGTGTTTCCCTGTCGAGCTATGAGCGCGTGCACATCACAAACATGGATCAGTCTATGGCAGCGGATGGCATATCACGTACGAGGAGTGAACCATAATCTTACAGAAATACGAAGTTAAACATATAATGCAGGCAAAAGGCAACAATTTCATCTGCCAAATGCAGGAAGGACAGCTGGCAAAAACTCACCGACTGTGTGAATGCTTAAGTCGTATTAATAGTCCTATAGTATTACTGCCCCATCATAAGGACACTAGTAGATCTGACTGATTAGTTCTGTCAGTTAACTGTGCTGTTAGCTCAGTGGTAGAGTTACCGCCCCATGTACCGAGGCTCTCCGCAGCATCCCCGGATTTGAATCCACCCTGCGGCCCTCTTTTAAATCATGTCATCACTTTCTCATGTCCCTTTAATTCTCACGATGTCCTTCCGCAATAAAAGGCCAAAAACATAACTTTAAAATAATGAATATGTTGCTTAGATGTATTCTTATAACGTGGTGTATGACAAAATCAGCCTCATTCTTTCAGCTGCAATCCCGGCGGTGTAAAACGGATTTGGGAGTAAATGAAATAAATATAAAAACATAATTCAAAGTGGTCACTAGTACACTGACACAGATAAGTCATGCCTTCTGATGATAATCTGTATCTCTCATATAAAACATAATCAGGGAAAGAAAAAGGGTTGTTGCCAGTCTTTTAACACTCTAGTTCTCCTAAGAGACCCTCTCACGATCCACCGAGCTTCTTTTTTCTTTTTATCTGCGCACCAAGAGAGCTGATTGGTCAGTAGGCGGTGTTTTTCTCCACGTTGATCTCTTATCAGGAACATAACCTGCTCCGGAGCAGGTTAGCTCCACAGCGTAAGTTACCATGGCGATTTACCCTGGTATGAAGTGAACCAGCGTCGTAGGACGGAAAACTCAGAGTTAACGCTTAAGTTATCCCGCTAAGCCCAAATCCTGCTTCATAGTACAGGCCCCTGGTGCTCATCCACTATCAGATCAATAACATCCATGCAATTTGTCCATGAGTTATTTCTTCCGGGAACGTAGAAGTAGTTTAAATGTTAGCTGTGTTTTGTTTTTACATTAAAGTTCACTCAAAGTTTGCAAGCTAAACTAATGTTGGAGTAGGGGCGTTGAAGTGACAACAAACAATGCCAGCGTCCTCTCCACGTCCATAAACCATAGCTCAGCCTATGTGATTTTCTCACATTCATGCTTTGCTAGCTCCTCACAGGACGCTGATTGCTCACTGATTTACCGGACACAAATGCATTAACTTGAAGCAGACGAGATGGATTTTCCTGATGGTGATGCTGAGATTCTTGTGAGATCTTGTGACATGAGAATCCAACAGCTGTGCAAAGTAACAGGGATGCAAACGATGGCTCAAAGTACGGGCTAGTTAAAGACAAAAATGGGAAGCAAAGGAAAACTTGAGTAACAAATACAAAACCCATCAACAATTCCATAGGTTCCAAAGTTTCCTTCTTTGGAACCTATCAGTATCACCAAGAGTTGTGTTTTGTTCAAAGTTCAAAGATTTAGAAGATTAGAAGCATCTGAAATGCTACATGTGGTCGCTGGGCTCCGCTGCTGTTGGTCAACTTTCATAGCTCATTTTAATAGCAGCATTTCAACAAAACTTGTTATAAACATAGTGTTATTCTTGTTTCTGCTCGGGAACATGTAGTTATGACGGCTTCAGAGTGAGCCAGCGAGCTGAATCTATCCGTGTGAAATGGAAAAGCCTGGAGGTTGTTTTGTTGCAAATAAACCTGCTGACCCGGTGAGATGCAGTGAGGCGCTGTATAATGAAAATAATAGCAGTCTTCATTACACAGAATACAAAAAATGGAATCACAAACACAACACGTTTGATCTTTATATCTCATAACCTTTATGGTGAAAAGTCAACATAACAAACAAAACCTTTATAAACAAAACAAAGACATTTTGTAAATGGTTGTCAGAACCAGAATACTGCAATTAAAATGCCAATGCATTTCATGCATATGCCTCTCCTGGTCAAGAAAAACACAAAGCACTGTTAAACCACCTGTACAGGTGTTCTCACTTTTATTCTGTTTTTTTGGACTGTATTAAACAAAGAATATGAAAAGTTATGCTTCTATGAGGTCATAGATTATGCTTTCATGACTTTCAGGACTAGCATCTATACAATGTATAATTAAAATCCAAACTTTACTGTTCACTCAAATAAAAAATCAGAAGGTAAACATATCACTTATACTCAACTCCTCCGAAGCTCGCTGTCTAAAGATATAGCGACTATTGATGGGATTGCCATTGCCTCAAATACTACCGTAAGAAACTGTTAAAATAATTTTTCCGTAAACGAATAAATTCACCCAAGGAGGAGATCGGAGACATAAGTAAAGTCGACGTCTGACTTTAATCTTGTACAAGAGGAGCAGTTACAATGCAACAACGTGTGAGGATGCTACAGAGGAAGTGCTCAAATCACTGTTGTGACTTGAGTCTTTTAAAGGCACAGGAGATAACGCGTCACTGACAGTTAACCTTCATGTAGAACTAGACATCATGACTACCAGGCCTCTGATAACATTTAGGTCAGCAATGGGGATACTAAAGTAATAAACAGTTCAACACATAAAGCTGTAACCTGAACTAAGAAAACGTAAAGACATGAGGTTATACAAAATTCTTATAACAGAAACCTTGGAGTTATCTTTGATCAGGACCTGTCCTTTCACTCGCATATTAAACAAACTACAAGGACAGCCTGTTTTCACCTGGATAACATTAATAAAATTAGACCAATGCTGTCTCAAAAAGATGCAGAAAAACTCGTCCATGCATTTGTTACCTCAAGGCTGGACCATTGTAATTATAATACTTATCAGGCTGTTCTAAAAAATCTCTTAAATCTCTTCAGCTGGTCCAGAATGCTGCAGCGCATGTTCTGACTAAAACTAGAAGAAGGCACCATCATATCTTAAAGAGCTCATTAAACCCTACTGTCCTGCTAGAGCACTACGCTCTCAGAATAACGGCTTACTTGTAGTTCCTAAAGTTTCCAAAATTAGAACAGGGGCCAGAGCTTTCAGCCATCAAGCTCCTCTTCTCTGGAACCGTCTTCCGGTTCTGGTTCGGGAGGCAGACACTGTTCCCACAATTAAAAATAGGCTTAAAACCTTTCTCTTTGACAACGCTTATAGTTAGGCCCTAGGCTGATAGGCCTAGTCTGCCGGGGGATTTATTTATAGTGACACACTGAGTCTCTCTAGCTCTGTCTCTCTCTCTCTCTCTCTCTCTCTCTCCCTCTCTCTCTCTCCCTCTCTCTCGCTCTCTCTGTGTATGTTCCCCTGGAGTCCCTGTGCTTTCTCGTCTAGCAGGTCTCCCTGGACCGTGGTGGAACCTTATCAGGACTGCACCGATGCTGTGGTCTTGTTTGACTCTTACCGCCAGTATTTTTAATTAAAGTAATTGACTAAAATCGGCATCTCTACTGTTACTAACTTGACTCCCGGAGTCTGGCTATGCTTTCTGGTCCAGCAGAGTCCGCTGAGGTCCTGACCGATGCAGACTGCTAACTGGCCTGACGCTGGAAACACCTCATTGTAGCTCCACCTGCGCGCTGTGTGACTGCTCAACTACTCCTGCTTTTTGGTCTACGGCGACGTGGTTGGGATGGATCCATCTCGGCATGGCTGTGCCTGCTACCATGGACTACTGTGGATACTATCTTTTCTGTTCATGCCACCACTACTGTTAATGCTACTACAGCTATACTACTACCAACACCAAATGCAGTTGGAACCCAAGGGCCTGGGCTGCACGAGATTTCTGCCAAAAAGCCTATTAAGGCAGTTTTTTCTCACCACTGTCGCTGTAACGCTTACCCCTGGGTGATGTTGGGACTTTGAAATTGTGTTGACTCTGGAAATTTTGAGCGTATTCTAGTCCTGCTCAATGTGTTAAGTGTCCTGAGATGACTTCTGTTGTGATTTGACACTATAAATAAAATAAAAATGAACTAGTTATCACCATGGAACTTCCTCAGTTGATTACTCACACTGTGTTGATTATGTATTTGGATTACAAGTTTTCTGAAATGGTGCGTTTGTCAACACAAATTGACAAAGTAGTGAAATAAACACCTACATGTGTATTTGGGAGGTTGTCTTATGTCATGTCTCACGTTATGGAAATATGACTGTATGTTGGAGGAGTCGTGTCTTAAAGCATTTACGCTGGGAAACGTACTACTCGTGTCACCGAGCAGATCCCAGAACAGATGATGAAACAGGCCGGGTTGCGTAGACGTAACATGCAGACCTGTTTACATTCTTGCTGTGCAGGCAGGATGTTCTGGTGTCTCTGGACCAATCTCACCATCTATTCAGGGAGAGGAGGCAGCAGGGGAACCTGACAGGATGTGCCAAATACAGCCTACATCACTTGGTTATTCAGCTGCCACTAACAATAGGATCCTCGTTTGGGGATCTGATTCATGAAGAGAGAGTGGGGGATATTTTGGGCATTGTTCACAGAGGGATTTATGAATGTGGCTATTGTTAGCGTGGGTCTGCAAAACAACTTAGTGTGGAAATATTTTCTGTGTGACACATCTACATGGCAGTTGGCCTTCAGACACTCTGCAGGCAACGTATGGCAATCCTCATCACGTAGCTGATATGCAGAACATGAAACCGTTGACTTTTATCCTTTGAAAATCAAGCAGGCATCGCAAAAAAATATGCCATATGCCAATATGTTATGAAACCATTGCTCCCAAAGACCGGGTCTGGACCCACAGACGGGTCGCAGGAGGAATTACTGTAGATGAGCAAACTTTCTTCCCTTGTAGCTTATTTAACATTTATATCTGCAGAACATCTTTGAGCCCCATGAGCGAACCTGAAAATTTGGTATTGTTCTAATATTTGTAGATACTTATGAAACGCTGCCGTACATTCTGTTTTTCTTTAACTGATGAGAGGAACATGAGATAACTCCATGTAAATGCATTTATTTGGTTGAATTAATAAAGTATTTAACATGTATATATTCTCAATATCACATGCATACAACTATATATATATATATATATATATATATATATATATATATATATATACTGTATATTATACTGTATATAGTTATAGATATCTTCAACATTAATGTTATACCTGATAATATAAGGAATCTGTTTCACATGTTATAGATCGTCTGCTGTAAGTCTGCTGTGAATTGGGCTTCCATGGTTTATCATTTTTAAAAAGTGGGTCCTGAGAAAGAAACTTAGTGAAACCCTAACCTATGATGTCTTTGATGGAATGGGTGTGTCTAGCCGTCCTGGTTCTGGTTTGGACAGTGAAACGATCTGCTTAATGCCAACTGAGGTAGCCTCCTCCATCCTGATGTCCTCACTCACCTCTTCTTTGGACACTCTCTGTCCCCCCACCTCACGGCCAGTGCGCTCATCTCCCTCCCCTCCTTGGCTGTCCGAACCTCCGGGAACCAACAGATCAGTGTTGCGAGTGGCTGAGAGAAAATGGAAGAAATCGGGCCAGGACGAGGACCTTGCTCACTACCACCACCTCCTCTCTGACTTCACCTCAACTGTTATTGGCAGCTAAATCTGCCTTCTACCTGGCAAAGATCAACTCTTCCGCCTCCAACCCCAGGAAACTCTTCTCCATGTTCTCCTCCTTCCTCACCCCTCCTACCCCTCCGTCCTCCCTTACTGCTGATGACTTTGCAACTTACTTTACCAAGAAAGTAAATGACATAGACTCCTCATTCACTCCTATAACCTCCCAGAAAACATCTCCACTAACTCTCAACTCTGATGGCCTTACCAGCTTTAGCCTCCTCACCTCTGAAGACGTTCACACACTTGTTACATCTAACTGTGCCACCACTTGCTCCCTTGAGCCGATTCCCTCCTCTCTTCTCCATGACATCTCACATGACATCTTGCCATTCCTCACCACCCTGATCAACTCCTCCCTCACCTCAGGTGTCATTCCAGCAGCTTTTAAGACAGCTACAGTGAAGCCCCTCCTTAAAAAACCCACCCTAGATGCTGCTGACATCCAAAGCTACAGACCTGTATCTCTTCCTTCATTCCTCTCTAAAACCCTGGAACGTGCCGCCTACAACCAACTGTCATCCTATCTCTCGCAGAACAACCTCCTTGACCCTAATCAATCAGGATTCAGGACTGCTCACTCCACTGAGACGGCCCTCCTCACAGTGACTGAGTCCCTGCGAGATGCCAGAGCCTCATCCCACTCCTCCGTTCTCATTCTCCTCGACTTATCTGCTGCATTTGACACAGTAGACCACCAAATCCTCCTCCCCACCCTGGCTGAACTTGGCATCACTGCACTAACCTGGTTCACATCATACCTGACAAATCACACCTTTCAGGTCACATGGAATGGCTCTATGTCCAAACCCTGTTCTCTGGACATGGGTGTCCCTCAAGGCTCAGTATTAGGACCGCTTCTGTTCTCACTATACACCAGATCACTAGGCTCTGTAATTACATCGCATGGATTCTCCTACCATTGTTACGCAGATGACACCCAGCTATTCCTCTCTTTTCCCCCAACCTCTGACACTCATTGCAACTCGCATCTCGGAATGTCCGGCAGACATCTCTGTCTGGACAACTGCACATCACCTCAAGCTTAACCTGAATAAAACCAAACTCCTCTTCATCCCGGGGAAAGACTGCCCTCGCATAGACCTGTCGGTCACTGTCAAGGGCATCACAGTATTGCCGTCATCAACTGCGAGGAACCCGGGGGTAATCCTCGATGACCAACTATCCTACACCCCCAACATCACTGCTGTGGCCCGATCCTGCAGATTTGCCCTCTACAATATCCGCAGGATTCGGACTTTCCTCACAAAGGATGCAACGCAATTCCTGGTCCAAGCACTGGTCATCTCCCGCCTTCAATACTGCAACTCCTGGCTGGACTCCCAACCATTGCAGCGTATCCAGAACGCTGCAGCACGCCTTGTCTTCAATCTACCCAAATTCTCCCATGTGACCCCCCTCCTCTGTTCAGACTTCACCTCGACTCTGCATAGCATGACCCACTAACACCCCCCCCTTCTCCAAAAAAAAACCTTACCTATAGCACTTTGATCATAGCACTGTTGTTCTTAAGGTATGTTTGCTGAACAGCTACTACTTTACTCAGACGAGGATCTAACACTTGTTCTATTTTTAGCTCTTACTTTTTCGGCAATGATATGTTGTGGTTGTCTGCTAAATGACCTAAATGAAAATGTAAATGTAAACATACATATAACTGAAAACGTCTGTGAAAGTCTCCTTTTTGTGCTCACACTGTGGAAATGATTTGTGGAAATCACCCCTTTTTTCCATTTGTTTTCAAAAATATCCACAGCAACTGATTAAAAAATAAAAATGTATTTGGTCAGATATTTTTGACAGTCACACATTTGTATGTATTTTCTGACATTCAGGTGTGGTGATACATAACTACAATATGTAATGCTATATAATAACAACTAAGGCAATAAAACATGACAAGCAGGTGAGACAAACCACCATAACAACTACATGGCAACTGGATACAAATGTGCAGAAGGCAAAGTAGAGGGGGTGCCAATGTGTAGCCACCTGTAAACCCAGAACTTAATCAGCCAATCAGGCGCCTAGAAAATTCAGACTCCATTTGAACAGAGGGAAGAGTCATCACAGCTCCTCCTCCTGTGACCACTCCACAGACAGTAAGTAAACCCTTCGACCCCACAGCTACATGGCTCTCACCTCGGTGGGCCTGAACATGCATCTCTGGATGACCAGTGTGTTTGTCAGTGTGAGGCCTCGATCACACTGAGCATCGCATCGCAAAACGCCAATCAGCTAATGAAGTCTGTAGCCGAGGTTCGTGGTCAACCAGGTGATGCTCTAGATGTTACTCTGCTTTCGGATGAGAAGGAGGAGGGAAAAAGTGTATAAAAGATACATACTGAAATAATATATAGATCATCCTAATAAAAAAACACTTATATCAACCTTAAATCTACCGTCATCAAACAGGAAGGAAGCGGTTGTCTTTCCACCTCTTGCTCGGTTTGATTGGCTACTTAGCCCCCAGAGTGACTCGTCTCAGTGTTGTCCATCTGAATAGTGAACGTCCTTGCTGTCCTCGTTGCCCCGGGACCCACACAATTAAGAAAGGCACTCGGAGACAGCCGACCTGCCAGGGAACATTTCCAAAAATGAAAAATAATGCATCGGTGTATCCATCTTGTTGTGCTAATCTGCTCCAAACTTTAATGGATACTTATTCTTGGCCCTGCTGAACTCTTCCACCAACTTTCATGATCATGTAGTTACTAAGACATTGTGTTGACGTGTGTGCACACGCATGCGTGTGTGTGTGCGTACCTGCAAATGTGAGTGCGATGTGGGTGAATTGATGCGTGCAGGGGTTGGAGGGGGTGAGGTCAATGGCTGGGTGGGGAGTGAGGTTGGGTCATTTCAATATTTGTAGTCTACATAATAAAATTGATGTTTCTGAAATCCTGACTGGATATGAATTATAATACTTGCAATATCAGAGACAAACTTGAATTCAGCAATAAACAGTAAAGTAGTGAAAATAGAACAACAAGGGGAGGTGAGGTAGCTATCTAATGTCAAGATCATATTCCAGTTAAATTCAAGAATGATCTAGAATGTAAAGAGGTGGAAGTACTGTGGCTGCAGGTTCAACTTCCATATACTGTATAAAGCCAATGTTAATAGGGTGCTGCTATAGACCTTCCGAACGCAACTACAATGTACTTGAAAAATATATGTAAAATGTTAGACAAAGTGTTGCCTGGATCAATAGTAACCTTGCAAATAGGAAATACTGTGTATACTTTAATGAGGGTTTTTCAGAAATGAGGGTTATGAGCTGTGGAGTGGTGCAAGGGAGTTGTTTAGGACCACTTTTATTTTCAATATTTACAAATGATTTACCTTTAATTCTAAACCACGCTTCCATTGCTATGCATGCAAGGGTACTATGACTATGGGTTGATCAGAAGATAATATAACCAACTTAAATCAAGTAATGATTTTCATTTCCTCTTTTTATGTTTTTGTTTGTTTGCTTATTTCTAAAAATGACGAAGCAATTTGTAATTTTGACCACAGGTAGAACAGCAGTCTGTGGATGAGATAGCTGATGTGGATCAATAAACAATAGTGTCCCGTGTTCTGCTGACAAGTAGACTCACAAAGGAACAAAGCAAACCGGAAAAAGAACCTTCTTTACACTGTAAAGAAGACTGCGAAGTCCAACACATTAGCTGAGTCCTGATCCAGCATCCAGCAACTGAATGTGTCTCCATGGCTGCGACAGGGCTGCCTCGTTTCAAAGACGCCTTCAAATGCAAACAAGAAACGCAGCTTTCTTTTCCTGGATTCAGAGGATCCAACTGATGGATCCTTCAAGACCCGATCTGTCCCATGGTTCATTGTGGGCCTGTGACGATTGGATTTTAATCAGTCTGCAGGTGAATCAGCAATTGGAGACGAACTATATCGGTGAAACATCTGTCCCTACACAAGAGGCCCCAAACAGTGGTCAGCTGGACGAGGTCCAGAGGCAGCGCCTGCAGTCTACCATGAGATATGACATAAAGGCAGATATGTTAGAGTCCCCTCAGGATTCTCCTGTTCTGCCTGAAGGCAGGGGGCGGTTGAGGGCAAAATGTCCTGTTAAGTTGCAGTTTCCATTATTTTGGAAGATGGAGGATGAACCGGATCCCCTGATCTATCTGGAGAAATGTAATGATTTTCTGGCTTTAAAACATCTGACTGAAGACGAGCTGATGGCAACCGTGAGGAATGTCCTACGTGGAACAGCAAGAGACTGGTGGGATGTGGCCCGTTTAAACACACATTCCTGGTCAGACTTTCAGAAAAAGTTCTGTGCTGCCTTTTTGTCTGAAGATTATGAGGATGAACTGGCAGAAAGAGTGAGGACAAGAATACAAGGCGAAGGGGAAAGCATCTGTGATTTTGCCTATATTTATCGCTCCTTATGTCAAAGGTGGAAGCTGGAAATTCAGGAGGCTGCAATGCTCAAACTGATCTTCAGGAATGTCAATCCTCATATGGCAAGCCAGCTCCGGGGTAGAGTTGCTACTGTGGATGAACTGGTGAGACTGGGACAGCAACTGGAAAAAGACCAAGCAAGTCAAAATCAATATGAGCTACGGAAGAAACAAGGTGTGAAACACAAGGAAAAAGAGAAAACAACAGATTCGTCAACTACCGATCCCCCGCCACAAAAAAGCAACACCCCACCTGTGGTTTACTGTTGGAGATGTAAGGGTAGCCATGCTCCACATAATGTCCAAATTTCAATCAGTATCGGAAATCCCACCCTCAGCAACCCCGTTCACAGCCATCTAGTCCACCCCACGATCAGCAACACCATCCACAACCATCTTATCCATCCCACCCTCAGCAACGCCGTCCACAGTCATCTAGTCCGTCCCACAATCAGCAACACCGTTCACAGCCCTCCCACTCTGCAGATGAACATAACCGTCCTTCAGTTAATACCTTAACCCATACAGCGCAATCAGCATCATGTATTACCTCCCATTCCTTTGTGCCAGGTCTAAGGAAGTTCAGCTACCCTGGAGGGAGCTGTGGCACAGCCCTACCACGACAGTTAAAAGTGCAATTTACTGTAAGGAACTGGAGAGGCAAAGCTGTTGTGGATACAGGATCAACATATACACTGCTGAATGAACACGTATGGGATAGTGTCAAAGCTCCAGAGAACAAACTTACCCCATGGATTGGAGATCCACTCTATCTAGCTGACGGGGAACCCAGGATGCCTCTTGGTTGGGTGGAGATGGAACTGAGTCTACAGGATAAAACCTGGCTTTTGGCCGTGGTGCTGCTGGATTCCAAGACCCTTGTATTTCCTGCTCTACTGGGTTTGGACTTCGTGTTCTTCACAGGAATGCAGATTGATGTTGCAGGAGGAGTGTACTGGTTCAGAGAAAATGAAAAAAGCAGTCCTCTCTGATGGGGGAGGGGGAGACTAGCAACAATGTTGCTTTCTTTTCAGTGGTAGCTCCATCGGACACTGCACTGTTCCCTACAATGACCACTTTGGAGGACTCAGACTTGTTCTTTAAGGCAATCCAGGAGTCTCATCTGGAGGACCACAGGAAACCACAGTTAAAGACCCTTTTATTCAACAACACTGATGTTTGTACAACAAACGTGGGACGCAATCAGCTATTGAAACACCAGATTTTCCTCACCAATCCACTTCCTATCCGGCAGAAACCCTATCGAGTCTCCCCTCCGAAACTAAAAATGATGAAGGAATTAATTTATGACATGCTGAAGGATGAAGTAATTGAACCCTCTTGCTCTGCTTGGGCTTCTCCAGTAGTCCTGATTCCAAGGAAGGTTGGCAAACCAAGGTTCTGTGTCGATTTCCGAAAAGTAAATGAAAACACCATCACAGATGTCTACCCCATTCCTACCATCCAGGAGATACTGGACAGTCTCTCAGGTGCTGCTGTCTTCTCGTCCCTAGACTTGAATAGCGGGTACTGGCAGGTGGAAATGGATACTGAGGTGTGAGAAAATACAGCCTTCATCTGCCCTCAGGGTTTGTTCCAATTTAAAGTCATGCCGTTTGGACTGAAGAATGCCCCTGCGACATTCCAGCGGCTAATGGAGAGAGCACTAGGAGAATTAAAAGGTGTCATCTGTTTCGTCTACCTGGACGACATTATCATTTTCTCTCAGTCTTGGGAGCAACATTTATATGATGTCCAAGCTGTCCTTGACAAACTCCAAAGTGCTGGACTCTCTGTTAACATGAAAAAGAGTAAGCTGTGCAGGACATCTCTGAGATTTCTGGGTCATATTGTGTCTGCCACGGGAGTGCATGTCGACCCAGACAAGACCGAGGCGGTACGCAACTTCCCAGTCCCCACCAACCTGAAGGCCTTGCAGAGGTTCCTGGGTATGGCAGGGTGGTATCATCGGTTTGTTCTGTCGTTGCAACTGATATCTCAGTTTAGTCTAGTGCAGGTGAGAGTTTGGCAATGAAATACCAGTAGACATAATATCCGAATCTGAAGATCTTTTAATGCTGCAGCATGAGCCATTCCCCAGTGCGACGCGGGAATGACTGAAGAGTCACTGTTTCTGTTGGCACTTATAATGCAGTTGAATTTACATATAGGTCTGACATCCTGCAGCCCCCGTTCCAGGTGTCCCCAGATGTTGTGTTTGATCAAAGGGTCATTGTTTTATCCTGCATCAATGGGCTTGTCTGGCGACGCCCCTGGTGACAAATGGTCCTGCAATACGCATTGAGGACAGACAGCCATTTGCCCACAGAAATACATGATTAAATAGGAATTTCCCTCACATTCCCCCCTTTTGATTAATTTGTAAATCAAACAATTAAATCAACAATCAATAGGTACTGTCATAAAAGGATCACATTGGGGTTACAGGAATCTAAATCGTTACTAATATTGTAATGATATGAGCATATCATGTTTGCTTGCTTGATTACTATGGCCTGTGTTGATCAGCACATCGATTGACTAGTAATGCCTAGCCAGACGCGGAGCATGCGCAAGACGATTGTTGAGCAGATTCATGTCAGAAAAGCCCGCGAGTAAACATGGCTGCTGTGCCTCTCCTGCAACTACCTTCAGATCCTACCAGTAAAGAACGTCTACTCTTTCAATAACTTGTCTTCATTGAATGAACCCGAAAACACAAAGTAATACATGGTGTCAGAACTGGCTTGGAAGAGAAGAGGACGTTAAAAAGAATTGGAACGATACAATCCACGGAGACACAGGAATGCGAGGAATGTAAGCTGATGCAATAAACCGGCTGAAAAAGACGACATCGTTACTAACCTTTGAGAACTGTAAACAAAGCAAGAATGGAAGCTTTACGTCCACCAGCAGCTCTTCAGCTAACAGGTAACGTGGCTGAAAACTGGAAGAGATTCAAACAGCGTTTTGAACTGTATCTAGCTGCAATTGGAGCGGATGAAAAGAGTGCTAAAATGAAAGCAGCAGTTTTCTTGCATGTCGTGGGAGATGAAGCACTAGAAGTGTACAATAACTTCACTTTTGCTACTGAGGCAGATAAAATGAAGCTACCCAAAATAATGGAAAAGTTTGAGGCTTATTGCATTCCAAAACGCAACGTGACGTTTGAAAGGCACAGATTCTTCACATGTGTGCAGAAAACTGGAGAAAACATTGATCAGTATGTAAATGAGCTGAGAAACAGAGGCAAGACATGTGAGTTCGGTGGATTGACAGAATCACTGATAAAAGACAGGATTGTGTGTGGCATCACAGATAATGGTCTGAGAGAGAGACTGCTCAAGGAGTCAGATCTGGACCTGGAGAAAGCCTTAGCATTGTGTAAAGCTGCAGAGACAGTGAAATCTCAGGCTAAAGAGCTGTTAAGTGACACTAGTTGCAACGTGGATGCAGTGAAAAAAGACACACACAGATTCCACAAGAATAAGACCTTTGATGTGAAAAAAGGGGCAGGACAACCATACAAAAATAAAATGGCCAATCAGAAATCTTGTACTAGATGTGGTACACAACATCCACCTAAGCAGTGTCCTGCATATGGGAAAAAGTGCAATAACTGTAATAAAGACAACCATTATGCCCGTTGCTGCAAGAACCAAGCCCAGAAAGGCAAGGTAGATGCAGTCGATGATGATGATGAAGTAGAAGAGTTCTACGTGGATGCTGTAAATGATGATGATAAAGGAGAAAATGATTGGATCACTACACTGAAAGTGAATGACATACATCTACCATTCAAATTGGATACTGGAGCAAATGTGAATGTCATGTCAGAGACTGATTTCATGAAAATAAGACCCAGACCAAAAATACATAGAGCAAACATGAAAGTGACAGCCTATGCAGGTGCAGATATACCAAAGAAAGGAAAATGCATTGTCAATGTGACACACAAAGACAAAGTTCACAAACTATCGTTTATCATAGTACCCAGGGATGTGCAGGCCATATTAGGATTGTCAGCCTGTGAAAGACTACACCTGGTGAAGAGAGTCTTTGTCGTGGACAGGAAAAAAGAGACTGTATATGATGAACTCATGGAGGAGTACAAAGACCTGTTTCAGGGTCTAGGCTGCCTGCCAGGAGAACACACTGTCAGAGTTGACAAAAGTGTGCCGCCAGTCATACATCCATGCAGAAAAGTCCCATTTGCACTGCAAAAGCAACTGAAAGCAGAATTGGACAAGATGGAGAGCCTGAACGTGATTCAGAAGATAGATGAGCCGACTGAGTGGGTGAGTTCCCTTGTTGTGGTGGACAAAAAGAATGGAAAACTCAGAATATGGCTGGATCCAAGAGACCTAAACAGAGCTATTAAGAGAGAACACTTCAAGCTTCCTACCCGTGAAGACATCATGGCACAGTTTGCAAATGCAAAGTATTTTAGCAAGCTAGATGCGTCTTCAGGATTTTGGCAGATGAAGCTGGACGAGCCAAGTTCAAAACTATGCACATTCAACAGCCCATTTGGCAGATATAGATTTCTAAGACTACCATTTGGCATTGCTTCAGCTCCTGAAGTGTATCACAAAACAATCAACATGATCTATGAGCATGTAGAAGGAGTTGATACCTCAATGGATGACATCATAATATGGGGTGCCACCAGAGCTGAGCATGATGGAAGATTGAAAGCCGTGCTAGAAGCAACAAAGAAAGCAAACCTGAGGCTGAATAAAGAGAAATGTCAGCTGGGTGTGACAGAGTTAACATTCGTGGGAGACATTCTCAGCAGTGAAGGTGTCAGACCAGACCCACGAAAAGTGTCTGCTATCGAAAACATGCCAAGGCCACAATGCAAAAAAGATGTGCAAAGATTTAATGGGATGATTACATTCATGGGAAAATTCATACCCAACCTGTCAGAAAAAATGGCCCCACTGAGACAACTAACTGAAAAGAACATAGAATGGCAGTGGAATCATGAGCATGAAAAGTCATGGACTGAACTGAAGAAGCTGCTCACAGAGGAACCGGTCCTGAGATTCTATGACCCAGACAAACCTATCAAAATATCATCTGATGCATCACAGAGTGGGCTCGGTGCAGTACTACTGCAAAAATATGAGGACTGGCAACCTGTAGCATATGCATCACGTTCTATGACAGACCCAGAAACGCGATATGCACAGATAGAGAAAGAGCTGCTCAGCATCACTTATGCCTGTGAGAGATTCCATCAGTTTGTGTCAGGACAAGTAATCAGTGTGGAGACAGATCACAAGCCCTTGATTGCGTTGTTCCAAAAGCCACTAAATGACTGTCCACTCCGCATACAACGAATGATGATCAGGCTGCAACGCTACTCACTAAATGTTGCATACACCCCAGGTAAGCTGATGTATACAGCTGACACACTATCCAGAGCAGTTGACCCAAAGGAGTGTGCAAACACTAAACTGGATGAAGATGTGAATAATTATGTACACATGATCACAAGTGCACTGCCAGTAGCAGATGCGAAGTTGGAGCTCATACGGACTGAGACTAACAAAGATGAGACACTGAAAGAATTGAGACAAATCATCAGAAATGGATGGCCCAATGTGAAACAAAACTGCTCACCAGAAACAGCAGAGTATTGGAACTACAGGGCTGAGCTATCTGAGGTCGGTGACATTATTTATAAAGGCAGTAAAATTGTCATTCCAAAGAGCCTGAGAAAGGAGATGCTCAAAAGGATTCATGAAGGACATCTGGGAATCGAAAAGTGCAAGAAGAGAGCACGTGAAGTGATGTTCTGGCCTAGAATAAATCAAGATGTCACAACTGAAGTGTCAAACTGCACAATATGCCTCAAATATCAAGCAAGTCACCCTGCGGAACCACTACACCCACACCAAGCACCAGACAGACCATACCAGAAGGTGGGTGCTGACCTGTTTGCATGTCAAGGTAAAGACTATCTTGTTGTCACAGACTATTACTCCCTGTATCCTGAGGTCTGTAGACTGAACACCACCACTGCAGAAGCAGTGATAACATGCATGAAAGCCATATTCTCAAGACACGGTGTGGCTAGTGAGGTTTTTTCGGACAACGGTCCACAATTTGCTAATGAGAAGTTCAGAACCTTTGCCAAGGAGTGGGACTTTAAGCACACAACCTCAAGCCCACACTTTCCACAATCCAATGGATTAGTCGAAAATTCTGTCAAAACAGTGAAAAAACTGATGTACAAGGCAGCAGACAGTGGAACTGACTTCTACCAGAGCCTGCTGGTATACCGCACAACGCCACTCGAGTGTGGTATGTCTCCAGCCCAGCTCCTCATGGGACGTCTGCTGAGATCAAACTTACCCATCCCAGAGAACCTACTCAAAACAAAAGACGGGGAGAAAGTGAGGATAATCAAAGAACAACAGAAAGAAAAGCAGAAATTCTATTATGACAGAGGAACACGGGACCTACCTGAACTACGCACTGGTGACCAAGTAAGGTTCAAAGACAAAACAAACACATGGTCACAGAAAGGAACTGTTCTGAGCCAGGTCCAACCAAGATCATACACCATTCAGACAGAGGAGGGCGCTGTACTGCGCAGAAACCGCCGAGACCTTCTCAAAGGACCAGCCACAGCAGGTCAAGGAACAGAGACTGTTGAACCACCTCAGCACACAGCTGAGAATCCATCCACTGAAACAACAGCTCAGAATCAAGGTCAATCAGTCAGAAAGTCCACAAGGACTGTAAGACCTCCAAAGAGACTGGTTGCGACCATTTAATGACTTATTATTGCAGAGAGAAAAAAAAAAAAGAAAAAAAAAGAAAAAGTGAATTGTGAAAACTGAATACTCTGTTTTTGTTTATTTGTTTTGCAAAGAGTAATGCTTATACAAGTTCTATATTGAAGTTCATTTTTGTATTTTCTGTAAAGAAGAAAAGAAAAATACTGTGACTTTAAGTTCATTGAAAGTAACACAGTTTGTGATTTGTGAATGCTACTGTTAAAATGCAGATTGCAATACTTTATATCATTTGATAAAAGTAAGACTTTTATTTTAAGAAAAGGAGATGTAATGATATGAGCATATCATGTTTGCTTGCTTGATTACTATGGCCTGTGTTGATCAGCACATCGATTGACTAGTAATGCCTAGCCAGACGCGGAGCATGCGCAAGACGATTGTTGAGCAGATTCATGTCAGAAAAGCCTGCGAGTAAACATGGCTGCTGTGCCTCTCCTGCAACTACCTTCAGATCCTACCAGTAAAGAACGTCTACTCTTTCAATAACTTGTCTTCATTGAATGAACCCGAAAACACAAAGTAATACAAGTATAAGTTGCCGGATTTGTATTACGTGTTATACAATTTTATTTCTTTCAGTCAGGTGATACGATTGTTCAATGATCGGGATCCTGTTTTCTTCTTCTTCAAGAGTGTTCCTTCTTATCCCAAGCCGTGGTGCAGAGCTGAACGTACTGCTCAACCAGGAATGACTGAAGAGTCACTGTTTCTGTGGCCACTTAGGGTTGGGCATCGTTTGGATTTTACCGATTCCGATCCCGATTCCGATCCTCTGTTTCGATTCCTGTTCTAAACGATTCTCGATTCCGATTCTTTGAGGTGCAGGTCAACAGGTCCAGTGTTGCCACAGTTACTTTGAAAAGTAGTACTCTTGACTTCACTTAACTTAAATAATTGTTTGCATATTGTAATGGCAGTAACATCATGAATGAACATTTTATGAATATTGAACCAGCATTAGAGCAGCAAGGAGTGTTTTTTATGGAACAAAGGATGAACACAGTCCTCAAGTATGAGCGGTGTGATGATGAAGGGAGGGGGCGGGGCCAGCAAGCAGCGAGATATTTCTCCACTAAACACTCAAGAGAGACTCCGCTCGCATTTCAGCACAGACTGAGTTAGCAGGAGCTCCGTGAAATCGAGAACTCGTCTTGTTTATTCACACGCTGCGCCTTTTCACCGTCACCGGGCGGGATCTGCTCATTTAATGTGGTTGTGCCATGCTGTGACTCTAAATGTTTTTTCGAGTTTGACGTTGTATTCTTGAAAGTAGACAACACTTTGTTGTTAACACAGAGTGTACAACGAACCTTTATGTTGCCATCTTTTGCTGAGATGAAGTCGAAATAATGCTTGTATTTCCAGCTGGAAAATGCGTATCTCTCCCCCTCCATTGTTTACGTTTCTGCCGGTATAGCGACTACACGCGACCGTCCGTGAGGTGTCGGCTAACATACGTCACCCCCCTGAGACAAGAAGAAAGCAAATCTTTTTTTTTACTGACAAAAATAGTAACGCGCCGTGTATTTGGATAAGTAACTTTAATCTGACTACTGGTTTGGCAATAGTAGCGCGTTAGACTACTCGTTACTGATCGTTCTATCGCGGAGTCTCCGCACGCCGGGCGGAGTAATACAAACAAACTAGTGCGAGCGGAGTAAAACAAACAAACTAGTGCGGACGTTTAAGAACCAAAAAAAAAAGAATCGCAATTCCAACAGCTTCTTAACGGTTCCGGAACCGGAGGTTAGGAACCGGTTCCTATTTGGAACCGGATCTCGATGCCCAACCCTACTTATAATACAATTGTATTTACATACAGGTCTGACATCCTGCACCCCCCTTCTCCAGGTGTCCCCAGATGTTGTGTTTGATCAAAGGGTCATTGTCTTATCCTGCATCAATGGGCTTGTCTGGCGACGCCCCTGGTGACAAATGGTCCTGCAAAACGCATTGAGGACAGACAGCCATTTGCCCACAGAAATACATGATTAAATAGGAATTTCCCTCACAGTTCATAACTTCTCACAGATTGCTCACATACCGTGAGTACCCGGTGTATATAAACACCTGGTGTACATATTATAAATAATCTCTGTTTGAACTGCGATACAGACGCTACTATTTCAGTTTTGATTTCCTGGTTTTATTTGTCTTTTGGGGATCCGCAGCAAAACCCGGAGCAGAGTTTTTGAGTTGCCTTTTTTTTTTTACGTGCATGAACTGGATTGAACTGTTTTGGGTTTGTGAGAAAACCTGATTATGGCCTTACTGGATTGAACTTTGGGACTGTGGGACAATTTTGCACACAAAACTTAATTATACACATTGAACACTGAACTGAATTGTGGTCTATTTGTTTTCCGCAGTGCTGGTTTGGGTGACATTGCATTGGCTGCTTCATATTTGCTCTATTGTTTGTACGGTTTGACGGGGCTCTTTTTCTTTCTATGTTATACTATTATTTGTCAGACGTGACTCTGACTGGCACCCAACTTCCTTTTTAAACGCGTCAAACCCGCTACATCCTCTGGATTGACTACATGTCCATCGAATGTGGACAGCTCACATTTTGATGATTAACCTCGTTCTCTTTCATCTCTTTGTTAAAATAATTTGTCCGTAAACGAATAAATTCACCCAAGGAGGAGATCAGAGACAGAAGTAAAGTTAATTGACAGTTAACCTTCGTGTAGACCAAGACATCATGTTCATCATCAAGGTCCCTGACAACAGTTAGGCATACCAAAGACATACAAAATTCGTAAATTCTTATAACAGTAGTCATCGTCACTACTGTCAGTCTGCTGCTCATCTGTTACAGTTTAAGACAGCCATTAGTCAACAAATTAAAAGGTCCAATCAGGCAGCAACCTCCAATTCTGAACAGTGAAGCCAAAGCTGAAGGTCCTTAAAATTGCATTTCACCAGGCGGCGACTCCTCCCTGTATAGAAGTATGAGAAAATGGTCCTACTGCTCTCTTGATGTATTATCTCAGAAAACATTGAAAACATGAGTTTATGGTCTCAATCTGTCACAGTCTGCTCTCCTCCACACCTCTGCTCCAGTACTTTTCCACTCACCTCTGTTCAGCGAGCCAGCCACGCCCCCCTAATCAGGCCAACTCTCACCACCTGCTCTCTCAGCTGCAGCTCGTTTAATCAGCTCAGTATTTAAACTGCTCTCACTCACTCATTCACTGCCAGATTGCATCTATTTCTGACTGTGAAAAGCGACGGTAGGCTTTTCCCACAGCCTACCGTGTTTCCCTGAAGTCACACGCAGAACGTCACAATAGCCGCTCCAGCATGCAACACGTATCAGCTGACGTCGCGGCAGCATTACTCTACCGGAGTAGCGACCAATGCAGTCGGCTAGGCAAACGTACATAAACAACCAGAACAAATGTCAGTTCAGCCATTTATTTATATAACAACACAGCGAACAGTGAGGTGCCCACTGATTCCGCTGCATAATTCACTCTGTAACAATACATTTTCTACATTCAAACACACCCGTCAACTCACATTCTTCCGGTCTGGAAACGCGTGCCACATCGGAGCCTGTTCCTTATTCGCTGTCCCGGTGGAATGGGGTTTGCGAAGGGCAGGGGGGCGATGAGTAGACATTCAGATTTCAGTGTAATTTCTTATTGTTGATGTGATGTATTAATATTACAAGGTTTGTAGGGGGCAAATATAGGGTGTTTAGTAATTACAATTCATAATGGAAAAGATATTTCTGTATGGTTACGATATTGTAAATGGTGCAATGTGGTATGGTGCTTACCTCTCCTAGTGGGCTCTCCCTGTAAAGGGGCTGATGGGTACACCTACTTAAGGCTAAGGACGGGAATGGCCTGGGGGGGCATTGTTGGATGCGTCAGCTTGCAGAGAGGCTGTTTCTTTTCCACCCATTGAAACCAAAAGTGAGTTTGGCATTGCCTATGAATGGCTGGTTTGTTTCTTTTGTCATTTTAGTATTTTGTTCATTTTTGTTCTTTTAATATAGTTTTTGCACCTCGCACCTGCAAAATAATACTGCATCACTTTTCACTTGAATTCCGTGAGCTGCTTCCTGCTTCCTGCATTTCTTCACCATTTTTACCTCCTGGTTGCGTTCCGTCCCGTATGTGAGTTGGGGGTGCAATACCTCCGACCCTGCTTCGTCCCAACTATCCCTCCTGGTCCCTCTCCGGGTAAGCTCCTCAGCCTTCTGTTCCTGACCAAGATTCCTGTCTGTGTGTTCCTGGTTTCTGTCTGCCTGCTAACTTGGCTGCCTGGCGTTTTTCTGTGCCACTTAAATCACCGTGAGTTTCTGGATTACTGCTCTGGTGGTTTCACCTCAGAGATTTTTTGTGGTTTGGAGTTTTCTGGACAGCTTTTGGGTCCAACACAGCCCCATGTCACAATCTGTAGTTTCAAGTCTTCTTCAATCCAGCATGATGTTCATTTAGTACATTATGGTCCATTTAGAGTCCAACAGACCAGAAAGCAGGGGATGCTTTAGGGGGCGGGGCTACCTGCTGATTGACAGGTCGCTACCATGCTACCAATGCAGTTGCTACTAAGATGAATTTAACACCAGATCCAGTAAGGTTGCTGCTCGGGGTGCCACTACACTGTTCATCAGATCCACCCCGTCGCTCCTCCACAGTCCAAATATAGTCATGCATCCCTGAACACACATTAATACATGAAACATTTGACGTCATGTAGGACTATAGCATATTATTTATTTAACATGTGCCACATAATAATCTTAATGTAAATAAACATTTAAAAATTCTAACAATTTGTTTTGTTAAAGGTGCTATTGATAACATTGATAACATCCAGCTACTAGATGTCACACTCGCTCTCCCTCCTTCCATTGCATTCACGTCACAACACAGCTGTTGCTCGAAGCGCATGCGCCCTCAATGGGCTGCCAGTGTTCGTATTAGCTAAAACCTAGCTTTAACTCTATCTTACCGGTCAAGAAGGAAAATGGCCACTTTGGCTTTTCAGTCCTTGAAACTCTTCAGCTGACTCCGACGATCAAACACTTAACCAATGTTCACTCTGGGGCCTGTACTGCGAATCGAGTTCAACATACCCAGGGTATCTTTCAGAGATCCAGCTTAAGTAACCCTAACTAAGGCAATCGGAGATAAGCGGTCACACGAAGCTGGTTATCAACTTGTTAGGTCAACCCAGGGTTTACCTGTCCAGCTATGAGCGCGTACACATGAAAGAGGCGGCATTTGCAGCATTTGACCAATCACAAACATGGATCAGTCTACGGCAGCGGAACGGCGTATTTCACGTACGAGGAGCGAACCATAATCTTACAGAAATACGAAGAAGTTAAACATATAATACAGGCAAAAAGCAACAGTTTCATCTGCCAAATGCAGGAAGGACAGCTGGCAAAAACTCGCCTACTGTGTGACTGCGGAAGTCGTATTAATATTATTAGTAGTATAATATGACTGCCCCATCATAAGGACACTAGTAGATCTGACTGATTGAATGACAAGAGTAACTTCGCTGATAGCTTAGTGGTAGAGTTACCGCCCCATGTACCGAGGCTCCTAGCAGCGGTCCTGGTTCGATTCTGCCCTGCGGATGTCTTTTAAATCATGTCGTCGCTCTCTCTCGTCCCTTTATCTCTTATGATGTCCTTCCGCAATAAAAGGCCAAACATAACTTTAAAATAATGAATGTGTTGCTTGGATGTATTCTTATAACGTGATTTATGACCATATCAGCCTCATTCTTTCAGCTGCAATCCCGGCAGTGTAAAACGGACTTGGGAGCAAATCAAATAAATATAAAAACAAAATTCAAAGTGGTAAGTAGGCTGTACGCTGACAAAGAAAAGTCTTTCCCTCCGATGAGAATCTGTATCTCTCCTATAAAACATCGTCAGGGACAGAAAAAGGGTTTTGCTGGGTTCTGTACACTCTATAGTTCTCCTACGAGACCCTCTCACGATCCACCCAAGCTTCTTTTTTTTCTTCTTCTTAGCACCAAGAGCTCATTGGTCAGTCGGCTGTGTTTTTCTCCACTTTGATCTCTTATCAGGAACATAACCTGCTCTGGAGCAGGTTAGCTCCACAGCATAAGTTGCCATGGCGATCTACCCCGGTAAGAAGTGAACCAGCGTCGTAGGACGGAAAACCCAGAGTTAACGCTTAAGTTACCTTGCTAAGCCCAAATCCTGCTTCGTAGTACAGGCCCCTGGTCTCACTCCTCCTTTTGTCACTTAGCACTTGGGACTGGGACCGAAATGCCGCCACTTACCGTCAAACTCAGCCATTTTTCCATCTTGTCCCCTGACTACAGAGATACCATGTGATACCAGCGTCGTTATTGTATTGGCTCACAAGCCTTGCTAGAAGCCGCAGCCACGTCACACATCTACACAGAGGTAAACAAAACATTAATTACGGGCCAACAATTTTTTTTATTTATTAATTGACAATCAAAAAATGTTTTCACGAGAAGTGATACTTTTGATTCTGCACCTTTCTAAAAGCTCTACTCTGTGGATGTATTATTTATTAAAAATATTCGTTTAAATAAAAATGTTATCAATATGACCTTTAAAAATAAGAAAAACTTACAACTCCATTCTTTGACTGCAGTTTAAATGTTTAAAAGCAGTGTGCGACTACAGAGGTCACCAGTCTTCATCCGTACATTCGCAGGTCTGCTGTCTTGTTGCGATGCGATCGTGGCACGTTTTGGACTTATCGGACCAAACCTGCTTTCTACTCTGATGTTGTTCACAGAACGACTTTCAAGCTCATTCCACCCCAGTCAGTCTGGATGACATTATGCTACAAAAGAACGTAAGGTTTAGGTAAAAACAACTTAGTTAGGTTTAGGAAAAACATGGTGGTTGAGCTTGTAATAACAATTTACAGTTAACAACATGGAAGTTAGTTTTAAGTCCTGCGATGTTGGACCCACAAATATTACAACACTGTTTTAATACTCCATTAATCAGAGTATGCACGACTGCATGTAGATAGAATATTCATTTACATGCCGTCTAAACGTCTTAGGAGGAATTTTGTCTTTTTTGGGAATAACAGGAACATTTTGTCCATGTAATGGTTAGTGAGGGGAGCTGCTGGCGGTTAAATTACTTATAGCAAGACCTCTGCCGAAGACTGACTGATCTGAAATCAGTTGCCTTCTTTGTCCAGATGCCTCTCGCACAAATTGGTTCCCTCTGTGCACATGTATCCGGCCACAGGACACAAATAACTAGATGCAGCTCCCTGTAATGATATATAGAGGACAAAAAAGGCTAGAATTATGGAGGGAGGAATAAAATCACTACTTTCATCTCGACTGCTGAGGCTGTCGTGCTCTTAAAAGGCCTCTGGTTGGGAATTCAGAATTGTAGTTATGCCCGTGGGAGGCGGGGACATGCACATACATGCACATACATGCGCATGCACATCAGGCCTCCGATGCCCTGTGGGTATTCACAGGGGGTCGGGTTTCAAAGGCTGCAATTTGGAGTGTTTTCCACCTCAAGGCCTTGCACTATTTCATGTCACTAATATTGGTGACTCGAGGTCAGCAAATGAAAAGGAATGTTAAGTTAGACGCTGAAGCCAGACTTGCTGCTCACACCATCTGTGCTTTCCATGTTACGTGTGCGGCTCGTTGCACTGCAGGAGGACAATGTCCACATCACACGTTGTTATTACCTAACTGTCTCTTCAAAACACCCTTCTGTGTTCACAGGGAACCACTTGGTCCATCTCAGGAAAAGGTTACCGTTTGTTAGCTCGGTTTGTTACCATGCAGGTACACTTAATGAGATCAGTTTTTCTCCTCCTGAATGTACATTTTTAATATAATAATATTAATAACAAAGAACTGTACTTTGGAATCTGGAAACTATTGAAGGTTTTCCAACTTTTTAAGTATTTTTCATAATTCCTTAAAATATTTGTACTTTAGTACATATTCTATAACATACACTCAACAAAAATATAAACGCAACACTTTTGTTTTTGCTCCCATTTTTCATGAGATGGACTTAAAGATCTAAAATTCATTCCAGATACACAATATTACCATTTCTCTCAAACTTTGTTCACAAATCAGTCTAAATGTGTGATAGTGAGCACTTCTGCTTTGCTGAGATAATCCATCCCACCTCACAGGTGTGCCACATCAAGATGCTGATCTGACATCATGATTAGTGCACAGGTGTGCCTTAGACTGTCCACAATAAAAGGCCACCCTGAAATGTGCATTTTTTTGCTTTATTGGGGGTCTGGGGACTCAGAACCAGTCAGTATCTGGTGTGACCACCATTTGCCTCATGCAGTGCAACACATCTTCTTCGCATAGAGTTTATCAGATTGTCAATTGTGGCCTGTGGAATGTTGGTCCACTCCTCTTCAATGGCTGTGCGAAGTTGCTGGATATTAGTGGGAACTGGTACACGCTGTCGTATACGCCGGTCAAGCACATCCCAAACATGCTCAATGGGTGACATGTCCGGTGAGTATGCTGGCCATGCAAGAACTGGGACATTTTCAGCTTCCAAGAATTGTGTACAGATCCTTGCAACATGGGGCCGTGCATTATCTTGCTGAAACATGAGGTGATGTTCATGGATGTATGGCACAACAATGGGCCTCAGGATCTCATCACGGTATCTCTGTGCATTCAAAATGCCATCAATAAAATGCACCTGTGTTCTTCGTCCATAACAGATGCCTGCCCATACCATAACCCCACCACCACCATGGGCCACTCGATCCACAACATTGACATCAGCAAAGCGCTCACCCACATGACGCCACACACGCTGTCTGCCATCTGCCCTGAACAATGTAAACCGAGATTCATCCGTGAAGAGAACACCTCTCCAACGTGCCAGACGCCATCGAATGTGAGCATTTGCCCACTCAAGTCTGTTACGGCGACGAGCTGGAGTCAGGTCAAGACCCCGATGAGGACGACGAGCATGCAGTTGAGCTTCCCTGAGACGGTTTCTGACAGTTTGTGCAGAAATTGTTTGGTTATGCAAACCAATTGTTTCAGCAGCTGTCTGAGTGGCTGGTCTCAGACGATCTTGGAGGTGAACCTGCTGGATGTGGAGGTCCTGGGCTGGTGTGGTTACACGTGGTCTGCGGTTGTGAGGCCGGTTGGATGTACTGCCATATTCTCTGAAACGCCTTTGGAGACGGCTTATGGTGGAGAAATGAACATTCAATGCACGAGCAACAGATCTGGTTGACATTCCTGCTGTCAGCATGCCAATTGCACGCTCCCTCAATGCTTGTGGCATCTGTGGCATTTTGCTGTGAGACAAAACTGCACATTTCAGAGTGGCCTTTTATTGTGGGCAGTATAAGGTACACCTGTGCACTAATCATGATGTCAGATCAGCATCTTGATGTGGCACACCTGTGAGGTGGGATGGATTATCTCAGCAAAGCAGAAGTGCTCACTATCACACATTTAGACAGATTTGTGAACAATGTTTGAGAGAAATGGTAATATTGTGTATCTGGAATGAATTTTAGATCTTTAAGTCCATCTCATGAAAAATGGGAGCAAAAACAAAAGTGTTGCGTTTATATTTTTGTTGAGTGTAAATAGGATAATGTACTTTAAGTGTACTATATGTTTTTGATATATTTTCTAAATATGCTTAAAATGATTATTACAACAATAACAATGCACTGGAGGCATATTTTTTAATTACTTGAAGTGGAAGTCCATAACATTTTCATCTATTAAATTGTCTTTTAAGTTCCTATCTATCAAAGAGTGAGTTAAAACAATGGTGGTTGATCATGTGACCCACTAATGAAAGTGCTTGTACTTGTTGCTTTGCCCAGAAATAGGATCTCCGTGTCTGTGGCGACATTGTCGCGCGAAAAGCGCTGTAGGACGGAAAACCCAGGGTTAACGCTTAACCCTAGAACACCATTGCTGGGGGGTTTTCACCCAAGCAAATAAATGTATGTGATTTTCATTATTCTGCTTTTATCTGAGTGTCATTGGTCTCTGGGTAGCTTCAGCACTGTCTTTGACATCTTTGATGGCATGGGTGTTTTCCTAATTCAAAACACACTTTTTCCTACAGGCACATGTTTGGGTGATTTTCACCCAGCAATAGTGATAGAAGGTAAAGTAGGTTACTACCCTGCGTGTACCGATTGCATGTAAGGAATAAGGTAAGTAAGAGTTGTCCTGGAATTGCATGTTGTCTTTATTTAGTGCAGTGGTTATGAATATCTATCACAAAGTGGTGATTTCCAAGATAATTCATATTATGATAAAGTTATTTTAGTCAGCTGGTCATTTTTTACCCATTCAAAATATGACATATTTTGTTTCTCTCTCCTGCAACTATTTGTGTGCCAAGGACACTGCGCCTTCACCAGGGAAGTCTTAAATATCCCAGGAATGGGTGGACCAAAAAACAAGTTTCCATCTAAATTATTATTTATTTATTTTTTTTAATTTTTTGTTCCCAAATTCCTAATTTTCCAGTAATTTTGGAGCATTTTTATATGGTCCCCTCATGATGCTTTTCTTTCATTTTGTTAGACATGACACAGTTTAAAATGAAAGAACACTACTCAAATTTGTCATGTTTTGATATATTTTGATGACAAGTAATTTTTATTGGGTGTATTATTTCTGGTAAAAATCACCTGGCGTTAGTGATGGTGTTTTGAATTTTAGCGATAGTGTTCAGTTACCTTGCTTTTTTTTTTTGGCCTTCTTCTCGACTGTGTCATCTCGCGAGACTTCTCTGACGGTAAGCGCTTTGCGTCATTTCCTGTTTCTCCGTGATAGTCGCTACAGGCTGTGTTTTTCTCTCTAGCCTAACTCTGTAAATTTAACGTAGTTTCCCTGTTCAGCGGCTAACTTCCGCCAAGTTTAAGCTAAACACACGCTATCCCATACATCGCTCACTCTCTAAGTTGCCTCGCTACATTTGCAGTTGTTTACTCGCTATCTCTGCTAGCTACTTTAGCGCAACAGCTAGCCAAGCAGCTACGATGGCTTCTGTGTCTGATGTTCAGCTACTACTCTGCATCCTTTACTGATAAGGGTACATGTAATAAATGTAGTTCACTTTTTGCTTTGGAGGCGAGGATAAATTATTTGGAAGCGCGGCTCTGCACCAACAATCCTCCGTCGGCTGCCGCTGTAACCAGCCAGCTGACGCTAGCTGTAGACGGTGCGGGCCGACATAGCGTAGCAGCTACCCGTCCCCCGGCAAAGCCCGGCATAGTTCTAAACCGAAGCCCACGGTTAACCACAATGTTCACCTGTCCAATCGATTTTCCCCACTCAGCGACACACCCGCTGAGAATCCAACTCTGGTCATTGGCAGCTCCATAGTGAGACACGTGAAAATAGCGACACCAACGACCATAGTCAAATGTGTCCCAGGGGCCAGAGCGGGCGACATCGAAGCTCAATTGAAACTGCTGGCTAAGGATAAACGTAAATACAGTAAGATTGTTATTCACGTCGGCGTTAATGACACCCGATTACGCCAATCGGAGGTCACTAAAATTAATGTTGGCTCGGTGTGTGAATATGCAAAAACGATGTCGGACTCCGTAGTTTTCTCTGGTCCCCTGCCAAACTTTACTAGTGATGACATGTATAGCCGCATGTCATCTTTCCACCGCTGGTTGTTGAGGTGGTGTCCAGATAACGATGTGGGCTTCATTGATAATTGGCAGCCTTTCTAGTCTGATCAGGAGAGATGGCATCCACCCCACTTTGGATGGAGCTGCTCTCCTATCTAGAAACATCGCTGATCTCATTGGTAGTCCTAAAACATGACAAACCAGTGTTGAGACCAGGAAGCAGAGTTGCAGTCTAACTTCTCTGCGCCTCCATTAGAGCAGTCACCCACCCAAAACCACATAAGAACGGTGTCTGTCCCCCGACCAACCAAATTCTCTGAACACCTCTGATGTAGTACAACAAAACAAGAGAATTACATGTGGACTCTTGATTTATTCTGCCTGACTGAAACCTGGCTGCGTGATGAAGACTATGTTTGCTTAAATGAAGCTAGTCCTCCCAGCCATATTAATACTCATATATCTCGAGGGAGCAGACGTGGAGGAGGAGTTGCAGCCATTTTTGATTCAAGCCTGTCAATCAATCCGAAACCAAAACTAAATTATAACTAATTTGAGAGCCTGATTCTCAGCCTTTCGCACCCAAATTGGAAAACAACGCAGCCAATTCTGTTTGTTATTGTGTATCGTACTCCTGGTCCATACTCTGAATTCCTATCTGAATTCTCTGAGTTGCTATCAAGTTTAGTCCTAAAATCAGATAGTTATTATTGTGGGGGATTTTAATGTCCATGTGGACGTTGTAAATGACAGCCTCAGTGTAGCAGTTACTTCATTAATAGATTCTATTGGCTTCAGTCAGAGTGTACATAAACCTACTCACTGTCATAGCCACACTCTCGACCTCGCCTTATCTTATGGCGTTGAAATTGAAAACTTAATCTTTCCTCAAAATTCTTCTTTGTCTGACCATTACTTGATAACCTTTGACTTATTGCTGCTGGACTTCGCTCCTCTAGGAAAAAGCTACTACTCTTGGTGTCTATCGGATAGAGCAGTAGCTAAGTTTAAGGAAGTAATTCCGCCAGTCTTGAGTTCACTTCCATGTCTTAATGAAACGGAGGACTTCTATTTTAATCTAAGTCCCTCCCAGATCGATTCTCTTATAGATGAGTCTGGAAGCCTACTGCGAAAGACCCTCAACTCTGTTGCTCCGCTAAAACAGAAAACTATAAAGCATAGGAAGTTAGCTCCCTGGTATAACTCCCAAACTTGTAAATTGAAACAAAAACTTGAAACCATCTGGCGCTCCACCAAAGTGGAAGAATCCCGCCTAGTCTGGCAAGACAGTCTTAAAACATGCAAGAAGGCTCTCCGTAATGCCAGAGCAGCCTACTACTCATCTCTAATAGAGGAAAATAAAAACAACCCTAGATTTCTTTTCAGTACTGTAGCCAGGCTGACAAAGAGTCACAGCTCTACTGAGCCATGCATTTCTAGAGATCTTAGTAGTAACGACTTTATGAACTTTTTTAACGATAAAATTCTAGCAATCCGAGACAAAATTACTTGCATCTTGCCTTGAATTGGAACAACTTTCTGAACTTTTTTAACGATAAAATTCTAGAAAGCCGAGACAAAATTACTTGCATCTTGCCTTCAATTGGAACCACGTTACCCTCAAACTCAGGAGTCTTTGAAATAGCATTAAGACCTGATATATATTTAGACTGCTTTTCTCCAATCAACCTTCACCAACTAACGTCTATGATCTCTTCTTCTAAACCTTCAACCTGTCTCCTAGACCCGATACCAACCAGGCTACTGAAAGAAGTCTTAGCCTTAGTTAGTGCGTCGCTATTAAATATGATCAATGTGTGTTTATTAACAGGCTATGTGCCACAGTCTTTTAAAGTAGCTGTAATTAAACCTCTTCTTAAGAAGCCTACTCTAGATCCAGGGGTTTTAGCAAACTACAGACCAATATCAAATCTTCCTTTTCTCTCTAAGATCCTTGAGAAAGTAGTCGCCAATCAGCTGTGTGACTTTCTCAACAATAACAGTCAACATTATGAGAGGACACTCTATAAACTTCCATTGTTATGCTGATGATACACAATTATATCTATCAATCAAGCCTGAAGAAACCAATCAGCTAGTTAAACTCCAGGCATGTGTTGATGACATAAAGTCCTGGATGACCTGCAATTTCCTGATGTTAAACTCAGATAAAACGGAAGTTATTCTACTTGGGCCTAAACTCCTCCGAAGCTCGCTGTCTAAAGATATAGCAACTATTGATGGGATTGCCATCCCCTCAAATGCTACTGTAAGAAACCTTGGAGTTATCTTTGATCAGGACCTGTCCTTTGACTCGCATATTAAACACACGACAAGGACAGTCTACTTTCACCTGCGTAACATTACTAAAATTAGGCCAATGCTGTCTCAAAAAGATGCAGAAAAATTCGTCCATGATTTGTTACCTCAAGGCTGGACTATTGTAATTCCTTATTATCAGGCTGTTCTCATAAATCTCTGTTGTGGAAAAATGAATCTGCCCAATAAAGATCAACAACCAGGATCAGCTTTTTCTCAGAGGTTTATTCCACTAAGTATTCTCATCTGCAGAAGAAAGTACAGTTCACCCCTGCCTTCTGATGCAAAGGTTCAGAATCAGCAGGAACGACCCTGAGTCTAACAACAATCTCCCTTTTAAGGAGGAGGAACCATGGACAAAGGACGGATCATGTCCTATCTTACAAAGACAAGATGTACAGGCAAGGTCAAGATTTACAGAACACAGGCGTCATAGTCCTGAAATTATCTTATGTCAATGTGGCACTCATGTTCATATCATCTACAAACAGGCATTCATTTTCGTCATAGCATAACAGTCAGAAGAGGAGATGCGGATCGACGTCTGGCCTGACAAATATTCTGATTATAAATTACAAACATCCAAAATTCCCATTACATCTCTTAAATCTCTCCAGCTGGTCCAGAATGCTGCAGCGCGTGTTCTGACTAAAACTAGAAGAAGGGATCACATTTCTCCTGTATTAGCTTCTCTGCACTGGCTCCCAGTAAAATCCAGAATAGAATTTAAAATCCTTCTCCTCACTTACAAGGCTCTTAATGGTCAGGCACCATCATATCTTAAAGAGCTCATTAAACCCTACTGTCCTGCTAGAGCACTTCGCTCTCAGAAGAAAGGGTTACTTGTAGTTCCTAAAGTCTCCAAAATTAGAACAGGGGCCAGAGCTTTCAGCCATCAAGCTCCTCTTCTGTGGAACCGTCTTCCGGTTCTGGTTCGGGAGGCAGACACTGTTCTCACATTTAAGAGTAGGCTTAAAACCTTTCTCTTTGACACCGCTTATAGTTAGGGATGGCTCAGGTTTGCCCTGAGCCAACTCTTAGTTAAGCTGCTATAGGCCTAGACTGCTGGGGGATTATAGTGGCACACTGAGCCTCTCGCTCTCGCTCTCTCACTCTCTCTGTGTATGTTCCCCCGGAGTCCTTGTGCTTTCTCGCCTAGCAGGTCTCCCTGGACCATGGTGGAACCTGATCCGGACTGCACCGATGCTGTGGTCTTGTTTGACTGTTACCGCCAGTATTTTTAATTAAAGTAATTGACTAAAATCGGCATCTCTACTGTTACTAACTTGACTACTCCCGGGATTACTCCTGGGAGTCTGGCTATGCTTTCTGGTCCAGCAGAGTCCACTGAGGTCCTGACTGATGCAGACTGCTAACTGGCCTGACGCTGGAAACACCACATTGTAGCTCCACCTGCCCGCTGTGTGACTGCTCAACTACTCCTGCCTTTGGTCTACATTGTTGGATGGATCCATCTCGGCGTGGCTGTGCCTGCTGCCATGGACTACTACTGTTGATACTAATACTTCTGTTAATGCCACCACTACTGTTAATGCTACTACTACTATACTACCAACACCAAATGTAAAGCTGTAAAGCTTGCCCCTGGGTGATGTTGGGACTTTGAAATTGTGTTGACTCTTGAAATTTTGAGCGTATGCTAGTCCTGCTCAATGTGTTAAGTGTCCTGAGATGACTTCTGTTGTGATTTGACACTATAAATCAAATTTAATTGAATTGAATTAAGGCCAAATCCTGATTCCTAGTACAGGTCCCTGGTCTGAAAAGGAGATGGACGAAGCAAAGCTTTTACATTTCCTTTCCCTTTTTACAACCAATCAAACAATAAAAAAAAATATATATGGTGAAATCCCTCAACAGTCCCTACATTTGTCCTATATTTATTTATTTATCTAACCACCACATCTTCCCTACTGTACAAATCAAACATCTGTTGTTTAAACTTTCTTTTAAACTCACTTAGGCTTTTATTATTTCTAACATTTTTGGCCAAACTATTCCACATAATTACTCCACAAACTGAGACACTCATAGATTTAAGGGTAGTTCTTGTGAGCTGCTGTGCCAGTTTATGTTTACCCTGAAGGTCATATCTCTTGGCATTTTCCCTTTCACAGAAAAGTCCTTGGATAATAACAGGTATGTCACGCTGGTGAGGTAATGTTTCGTCTTGGGTTTTGGTCTTGTCATTTCCTGTTTTATTTTGAAAATAACTCCCTTCTCGTTTCAGGTCACTTGCCCTTCCTCATGTGTTCCCTGGTCTGATGTCATTCCTGATTCCCTGATTGTCTCCACCTGTGCTCCCTCTCCTCATGTGTATATAGTCTTTGTCTTCCCCTGTCCTCGTTGCCAGAGTATTTCGTTCGTTCGTTCGTCCTGTCTTGTTCACAGCCTTGTCCACAGCCTTGTTGAGTCCTAAGTTAAGTATTGTCAAGTTTTGTTTTCTGTCTAGTATTCCTCTTAAGAAGAGCGATTTTGTGTTGTAAATTTTAAGTCAGTCTTTTGTTTGCTCAAGTCAGTTTAATTTCATAGCTCTTGCTTTTCCTCCGTTGGAGCGTTTTTAGTTTGTAGATTTTCAGTATAGTATAGTAGTTAAGTTTATAGCCTGTGCGCTTTTTCCTCCTTGAGTGAGTTTTGTTTGATAAGGTTTCATAGATTATAGTTTTCCAAGATCAGAGTAGGTTTCCCTGTTTCCTCCCGCGGGAGTGTTTTTTGTTCTTGATTGTGTTCTGTCCTAGTTGTATTGTCCTTTTGGACATTTAGAGTTCCACAGCCTGTTGTGTTATCACTCTGTCTTTTGAGATACTGCAGAAAATAAAGCATTACCGTTGCCAATCTGCATCTGAGTCCTATTTATCTGCCCCAAGTCTGACAGAATACTCTGGCCAGGGATGGACTCAGCAGTTTCCTTTTTGTGTGGCTCGACACATGAGCTCCGGGAGGCGACCTACAGACTCCAGTGTCTCCAGGCCGAGCACAGGCATGCTGAAGGAGAGGAGGAGAGGCAGTCGGAGCTGGTTTCTGCCAGCCCGTGGCTCAGGGGCTCAGGGGCTCATTGCCTGCCTGGGCCAGGGGCTTTCTCTCAGCCCCTGAACTCCGGCCATCCTCCGCAGCCACGCTACCAGCCAAGGCCCCAGCCACAACCATGCTAGCAGCTCATGCCGCAGTCACAGCCATGCCACCAGACCATGTCTCAGCCACAGTAAAGCTTCGCAGCTCCTGCCCGAACCCGTTTTGGGGTACTCGCCTGGCCCTGGGAGGGCCAAGGAGCATCCAGCTGGCTAACCGGCAGTTGGCTCGTCGGTTGCCGGCCTCGAGGAGGAGGTGCGGCACGAGGAAGCGAGCCTCTTGATGCTGCTCACATCGGTTCTGACGGGGGTCCGTCCGTCACCAGTTCCAGCGGAGGCCCGCCCGTCCAAGCAACCAGCCCACGCCGCCGTCACAGCCAAGCAACCTGCCCACGCCACCGTCTCGGCCAAGCAACCAGCCCACGCCTCGGTCTCGGCCAAGCAACCAGCCCACGCCTCGGTCTCGACCAAGCAACCAGCCCACGCCTCGGTCTCGGCCAAGCAACCAGCCCACGCCTCTGTCTCGGCCAAGCAACCAGCCCACGCCTCTGTCTCGGCCAAGCAACCAGCCCATGCCTCGGTCTCGGCCAAGCAACCAGCCCACGCCTCGGTCAGTGGCCTTCAGTCGGCGGCCCGGTCGACGCCTCGGTCAGTGGTCTTCAGTCGGCGTTCAGTCGGCGGCCCGGTCGACACCCGCCATTGGTCTTCAGTCGGCGGCCCGGTCGACACCCGCCAGTGGCCTTCAGTCGGCGGCCCGTCACCGGTCCAGGCGGAGGATCGTCTGGCACCAGCCCAGACAGGGGACCGTCCCACACCTGCTCCTCGCAGCCTATTGGGGGTTTGCCTGTCACCCGTTCCTGTTCCGACGGGGGGCCGTCCTACGCCTGCTCCACGCAGCCTTCGGGAGGTCCGCTCGTCACCCGTTCCTGTTCCGACGGGGGGCCATCCTACGCCTGCTCCACGCAGCCTTCGGGAGGTCCGCTCGTCACCCGTTCCTGTTCCGACGGGGGGCCGTCCAAAGCCTGCTCCACGCAGCCTTCGGGAGGTCCGCTTGTCACCCGTTCCTGTTCTGACGGGGGGCCGTCCCACGCCTGCTACACGCAGCCTTCGGGAAGTCCGCTCGTCACCCGTTCCTGTTCCGACGGAACCCTTAAATCAGAGCCTCCACCCGGCCCAGACCCTACTGGCAGCCAGCCTCCACCCGGCCCAGACCCTACTGGCAGCCAGCCTCCACCTGGCCCCACCGGCAGCCAGCCTCCACCTGGCCCAGGCTCTACCGGCAGCCAGCCACCACCAGGCCCCACCGGCAGCCAGCCACCACCCGGCCCAGGCCCCACCGGCAGCCAGCCTCCACCCGGCCCAGGCCCCACCGGCAGCCAGCCTCCACCTGGCCCAGGCTCTAACGGCAGCCAGCCACCACCAAGCGCTACCGACAGCCAGCCACCACCCGGCCCAGGCCCCACCGGCAGCCAGCCTCCACCTGGCCCAGGCTCTAACGGCAGCCAGCCACCACCAAGCGCTACCGGCAGCCAGCCACCACCCGGCCCAGGCCCCACCGGCAGCCAGCCTCCACCTGGCCCAGGCTCTACCGGCAGCCGAACACCACCAGGTCCGCTTAAATACTTCACAAGCTATGCCCAGTCAAGGAGATGATCTCACAACAGCAAATAAAAAAATCACTGACCTGAAGAATGACATCAAAAGGCTCTCCAATGAACTGCGCAGCAAAGAGACAATGTTGTCCAGTTTCATGGATCTAGCCGCTGATCAGGCCCAGCAACTTGCCTCCCTGAGCGCAGCCATCCATGACACCGCTGTTTGGGACCCGTCCACCTGCCCTCGGCCGTCTTCCTGCTCAACTCCAAACCGCTTTCCTTGTGGTCTGAAGTGGTGGTCCGAGGACGAAGGAAGAACTCAGACGGGACTGCCTCGCCGCCTCACCTGTCGAACCAATACGCGGCTCTGTCGGCTGACACTCCTGCTCCACCAGCTGCCGATCCTCCGGTTCCAGCTCGCCCTGATCCGGATCCATCTCCGAGATCGGCGCCTGCAGTCACCGTTGCTCACCAGGCACCAGTGGCTAGCGGTGGTGGGGGGACCCGCTGCTCCACTGTGGGACCTGCTCAGCGCTCTCTATCCCGGACTACCACCGCCTCCCGCCGCAGGATCCTTCAGGAGGCCGTGCTCAGACGCTCCGGAGGTCTTCCTCGCCCCGAACCAGGGTGCTCCTCACCCAAACCCGGGGCTGGCGGCGTGGCACGGCGTCCTCGCTCGGCCGTCCGGCCCCGCGGTGCGAACTCTGGCCGCGCTCTCTCCGGCCGAGAAAACCAGCGGCTGTCATCCCCCACACCACTCTTCTCTCCAACTACAGTAATAGTTGGAGATTCCATAACACGGAAAACACGTTTCTTCAACGCCATCACTCACTGCCTACCGGGAGCTACAGTCCAAGTCCTCCTGAACAAACTCCCGGGGCTGCTCCGCTCACTCCCGTCCTCTGTTCGGCGAATTATAGTCCACGTGGGGACGTGCGAAACAGCCCGCCAGCAGTCAGAACTGACCAAAATTGATTTTAACGTTCTTTTTTATTTTTTAAGTTCCTGTGGATTGTCTGTTTTTATCTCCGGTCCAATCCCTTCACTGGGAAAGGGGATAGGGCATTTTAGCAGAATCCTCAGTCTTCACACCTGGCTCCAGGTCACCTCCACAGCCTTTAACTTTGGTTTTATTGACAATTTGAATCTGTTCTGGGACCGTCCTTCCCTCTTCCAACCGGACGGTATTCACCCCAACTTGCTAGGTAGTCACCTGCTAACAGCTAACATACAGCACACCGTTCAGGTTCAATCACACACACGTGCATGACTGTTTACCCAACACGCCCCCTCCCCGGAACATCCGCCGACAGCTCCACCAACCCACAGCACTATTCCCCCCGCTGGCTCCCCCTGCAGGCCACACCAGTCACTAACCCTCTCACCAGAAATTCAACCCATACAAACCATAATCACCCACAGAGCCTCTATCAGTATTCCCTCACTATGTCATCACAACAAACCACACGTGAATCTTTCCAACCTCCGTCCTCTCCCTCAGTCCTCCCAACCAACCCAAAAACAACGACACCTGAAAATGGCTCTGCTCAACACACGTTCACTCAGCAATAAAACTCTCATTCTGAATGAATTAATCACTGACAATAAACTGGACTTCTTCTGCATCACGGAAACCTGGCCAAAACCCCCGGACTATTTTTCACTTAACCAGATCACACCCACAGGATTCACCTACATGGACAAACCCCGCCTTGAAGGGCGGGGAGGTGGTATTGCTGCCATCCACAGAAAGGACATCAAAATCACCACCATCTCCACCCCAGCCGCCCCGTCCTTTGAACATCTTGCCCTCAAACTCCCTGGTCCTACTCCACTTGTCACTGCCATTATTTACTGCCCTCCCAAACCAAATCCCACCTTTCTCTCAGACTTCACAGATTTTCTCACCCAGCTCTGCGCCATCTCATCCTCTGTCCTCCTCCTCTGAGATTTTAATCTTCACATCAATGACACCAACCTGCCACTGAATTCCTGGAACTGTTACACTGCTTCAACTTCGCACAGCATATCAACTTCCCCACCCACTCCCATGGTCACATCCTCGATCTGGTCTGCTCCACTGGACTCACACTAAACCATCTCTCCAGCATCAACCTCCACATCTCCGACCATCTCGCCATCATCATCGACCTCAACATCCCCATCCCTATCCCAAAAGATAAATGCAAAATCTCATTCAGAAATATCAAGTCCATCAACCCCTCAGCCCTCTCAGCCTCTCTCACCGGTGCAATATCCATCTCTCCTCCCCCCCTGTCTGATGATCCCAACGACCATGTGGACTACTACAACAACACTCTCTCCTCCTGTCTCAATCTACTGGCTCCCACTAAAACCAGAACAGTCACCTTCACCCACTCAGCTCCCTGGTACACCCCTGAACTCCATCAAATGAAATCCCGCAAACGACAACTGGAAAGACTCTACAATAAAACCGGCCTAACAGTTCACCTCCACGCTTACACAGACTTTCTCCATATATACAAAACTGCTCTCAACACAGCCCGGTCCACTTACCACTCACACCTCATACACTCTGGCTCCAACAACCCCAAGACTCTTTTTTCCACAATCAACAAACTTCTCAACCCCCCCGATAACATCTCTACAGCTTTCACAGTGGAAACATGTAACTCCTTTCTGTCATTTTTCCAAAATAAAATCAACAACATCTACAGCAACCTGACCACCTCCCCGGCTCCCTCAACCCCACCACTGGAGCCCACCCCTTCACACTCTCAGTGCCTGTCACAGTTCTCCCTGCTGTCTCCCATGGACCTACCTCAACTCACCAACGGCATGAAAACCTCCACCTGCACCCTAGATTCCATCCCATCAGCTCTCATCAAAACCTGTCTTCCATCCGTCACCCCACTCCTCGTCAAAATCATAAATTCCTCCCTCATCTCTGGCTCTGTCCCCACTCCACTCAAACTTGCTGCTGTCACCCCCATCCTCAAGAAACCAGGTCTCAGCCCCGACATCATGTCCAACTTCCGGCCCATCTCCAATCTTCCCTTTCTGTCAAAAATTCTGGAACGTGTCGTCGCTGCTCAACTCAAAACCCACCTCTCCTCTAATCACCTGTATGAACCATTTCAATCTGGATTCCGCCCACAACACAGCACCGAAACAGCTCTCCTAAAAGTCACCAACGACCTCCTCCTCTCCTCTGACTCCGGCCACTTCACCATCCTCATCATGCTTGACCTCACTGCAGCCTTCGACACCATCAACCACTCCATTCTCCTGTCCCGTCTGGAAAACTACTACAACATCACTGGCACTGCACTCTCATGGCTCCGCTCCTACCTCACCAACAGACAGCAATTCATCAGCATTAATAACTGCACTCCCTCCATTGCTCCTCTGTCCCAAGGCGTCCCCCAAGGTTCGGTGCTTGGTCCTCTTTTCTTCATCCTCTCCATCCTCCCCCTCGGCAACATTATTCACAAACATGGTCTCCACTTCCATTGCTACGCTGACGACGTCCAGATCTACATCTCCACCAAATCCATCACCACAGCCACCTGCTCCACTCTGACCACCTGCCTCACTGAATTAAAAACCTGGATGCAAAACAACTTCCTTCAACTCAACTGTGACAAAACAGACATGATAATCATCGGCCCCAAATCCCTCATCAAAAACACCCACAACTTCATTCTCTCCGTCGACAACTCCACTCTGTCCCCGTCCCTACACCTGCGCAACCTTGGAGTCATTTTCGACAGCAACCTCACATTCCAACAACACATCAATCACACCACCAGGACTGCCTTTTTTCACCTCAAGAACATTGCCCGTCTCCGCCCATCACTCACCTTCTCTGCTGCTGAAACTTTGATTCATGCATTCATCACATCCAGAATAGACTACTGCAATAGCATCCTCTACGGTTCACCTGCCAAAATCCTCGACAAACTGCAATACATACAAAACTCTGCTGCCCGCCTCCTCACCTACACCCGCTCCCGTGACCACATCACCCCTGTTCTGCATAATCTCCACTGGCTCCCTGTTCCCCAATGCATTGAATACAAAGTACTCCTCCTCACCCACAAAGCCCTCAACAACCAGGCCCCTTCCTACCTCACCAACCTGCTCCACCACCACTCTCCCCCCCGTAACCTTCGCTCCTCCGACACAAACCTCCTCTCCCCACCTATCAGGACCAAGCACCGTACCTGGGGCGACAGAGCCTTCTCAATTGCTGCCCCCTCCCTCTGGAACTCACTACCCCCACACATCCGAGCCTGCACCGACCAGACCACCTTCAAATCACTCATCAAAACCCACCTCTTCAGAATTGCCTTCAACCCCCCTTAATCCACTACTTCATCTGTATTGCACCACAAACTTGTTTTTAAATGTGCCTGCTTTTAAACCGTTTTATAACTTTATATTACTTGTTTTGAACCGTTTTATAACTTCACAGTACATCTTTTTAACTTATTTCTTAAGAATAGCCTGCTTGTTTTAATGCACTCACTTGTAGCCTCCCTGTTTTTAATAGTACTTGTTTTAAATGTATTGATTTTTAACCGTATATGTAAAGTGTCTTTGAGATCCTTTGAAAAGCGCTATACAAAATAAATGTATTATTATTATTATTATTATAACACACTGGGCAACGTGCTTCTTTTGTAGTTCATCTTCGGAAGATTGTAGTTTCAGCACCGCAGACCCACATTAACCCCCGGTGCTGATCATAAGCTGTTAAGGAATTCTCCTATCGCCTTTCCTTAACCCTGTGATGTTTTTCCCAGAGGTCAAGGAATAGGTTAGGACAGATTTTTTTGACTATTCGACTGCAGCCTGTCTTCTCTGCATCACATGACTGTATTGATCACACGACTATCAATCACATGACCGCATGGATCACATGACCGGTCCGAGCCGTTGAATGAAAAATCTTTATCACAAATGTATATCAATATTACCCCTACCACTCAATGTTTTCAGCTGCATATTATACAGGGTCAAACATAAAGTCGGAATAATGTGCAAATGTCTTGTCTTTTATAGCGGCAAACTAATGTTACGCATGAATCCATTCACCTGGTTAATTGTGACACATCCTCGACCGCCGGCATGCCCACCGGACACACCCCAAGGAGGGGCTGGTGAGGGAGAGGAAGGAGGGGGAAAACAGACAGGGAAAAAACACACAACATGACAAACACCCCTATCTGTCCCGGCAGAACCGTGACAAACTCTTCAGCTCACAGATATAGTATTTATTCAGGTCGCAGGTAAAGTATGGCAGGCCTGAGCTCGGAATTGCAGAGCTCCCACAGGATCTCAGTCAGAGTGAGCCCTGTTTCCGGGTGCTGGTCACATTTTATCTTCTTGGGCTGGGACTGCCCCATACAGACGTTGAACTTGCACGCAACCAAGTCTCACTGGTCAGTTATCTCTGATGTGAACTTATAGAAATGTAATATGAAACATGTATGGGTGTTGTCCTTGAGGAGATTTAACGGTTTCCTGTTTATCAGGTTAACATGTCACACTGTTCTAATGAGAACAGCCCGTGATTTATATGAATTCAGTGAAAAAGTACAAGTCTAAAGTGGACAAAGTAAAAGCCAATTCTAACAGGATATTGAAAACAAAATATTCCAACTTTATTGGCAACAGTGTACATTTATTGGCAACAGTGTACAGTATGGACCCCATTGAGACTGAGAGCTCCTCTCAAGGAGACCGCATCGGGCGACATGAGCAAGCGTTACGGGAAGTCCTCTATACACAGAATAGGCTCTCTTCTTCACTTCTCCCAGTGTCTCAGCCCGCCCTCCGCATGGACCAGGTTGCCTCTCGTGTCTCTACCATGGTGGGGTTGGACCAAGACATCAGACCTCCTGCTCCACCTGCAGCCCCTCAGCCCCTGCCTCCACTCAGCCAGCCCAGTCTGAGAGTTGCAGTCTTACACACTTCTCGTCTTACAAACTGTCGCTGTAACGCTTGCCCCTGGGTGATGTTGGGACTTTGAAATTGTATTGACTGTGGAAATCTTGAGCGTATTCTAGACCTGCTCAATGTGTCCAGAGATTACTTCTGTTGTGATATGACACTATAAAAAAAATTGAAATGGATTGATATTGAGAGCCCTTCATTCCCACACTGGTTAGTAGTTTCAGGTACTTGTAGCCAGTTTCTCTGCCAATGCTCCTTTGTTTAGCAGCAGCCTCTAACTTACTCCTCTGAGCGAGCCAAGATAGCCTTTGCCATGAGTCTCCTTTCATAGAAGGCTTTGGCCTGGGCCTTAGCTATAGCGAATGCTAATTCCCCTATTTGTATTTAGCTTTGTTCACAGCAGAGATGTGCAAAGTGTTTGACCAGCCACTCCCGTGAAGGGAAGCTGGTAAGCTTTTTGCTTTGCACCAGGGCTTCAGTTTGAGATTATTCCTGTCAGGCTTGGACAGAGGAGAGGACTCAGACAGAGATTGGGAACAGGTTAAACAGGCTTTTATTCTGAATTAAAGGAGTACAAATAAAATATCGCTCCACCAGGAGGAAAAACAACAGGGGCTATGAACTCGATGGAAGCTAAACCTGACAATGGCCAAAAAAAACAAGCACTATGAAAACTACAAACTCAAAGTCGCTCACTAGGAGGTTCAAGGAAAAAGGAACAAACAAAAGTTCACTCCACGGGGAGGAAAAACAACAAGGCTATGAACTTAACTGCACAGAAACAAAACCCGCTGACCAAAACACATTATCAAACTAAGATTACTCTTCTAACAGAGGAACGCAAAAATACAAACTTGACGGAGATTCTGTGACAAGGCTATGATCAAGGCTGGAGGTTCTTGACAGGACGAAGAGATGAGACGCACTGGCACAAGACAAGGGGAGAGGCTTTTTTCACAAGACAAAACCCAGGACAAGACAAACCTCACCACAGCGTGACAATTCCATCCTGATTGATCTTAGCTGCTATGAGTGGGTGGAATGAGAGTGCCCTGCAGGAGGTTTTCTTTTTGGGGTCTTAGTGAGAACCTCAAGGATGCGCTAGCTGCTAGAGATGAGACTTCCTCTTTAGAAGGGTGTCCTTCAAGGTATTAGGACTGCTTCTGTTCTCACTATACACCAGGGCCCTCATTTATAAAGCTTGCGTACGCACAAAACGGGGCTGGAAACGTGCGTACGCCACTTTCCACGCAAATGTTGTGATCTATAAAAACCAAACTTGACGGGAAAGTGTGCGTACCCGTAAGCAAACTCTGAGGCATGCGTACCGGTACGCACATTCTGGAGACTGGAAGGGAATCAGCAGTAAACGTGAGAAGAACTATATATTTTTGATGACTGGCACACATTTAATTACACTCCATATCACGTTAGATCTGCGTTATCATGATGAACTCCAGCAATGTTTTTGACGCTTTTAATGAGTGATAGTTTCTTTCATATTAACACCTTCTTTTAAAATCTGACTTGTATCTTAAATCAAAATCATTTTGAAATATTGAATCAGCGCTGTCACCGCAGGAGGAGGAGACGGCCCAAATGCATGTAATACAATACCTTCCATTAGATCACTGTAGAACACAGCGGGAATAACTAAATATTCTCCTTATTTATGTGCATATATCATCAACACACATACATACAGCCATTAAGCCATCGTATACTTGTTACACTTTATCCTCGTTTTTAAACCACCAGAGCGCAGAGGAAATGCGCTATAATGAGTGGCACGCTCGTGCGCGCTCAGTCGTGGAGCGTGGAGAGCGCAACTTTACCGAACTTCAGGAGGCAGAATCTACCACCCGGCAAAGGTGGTAGAGTCCCCAGCATGATGAGCCCGAGCCACGGCCCCCTGCCCGACTGGAGGGGTATCAACAGGGCGCAAGAATCCGTGAGGATGTCATGCTGCGTTTGTAAGATAAGGAAGACAACAATCAATGTTCATTGTAAACGTATTATTTTATTAATCACAGTGCGCGTTTGCCGTAGCTCATCTGCAACGTTGTTGATGGCGGTGAAGGTGACGGCGGCCCGTCACCTTCACCCTCCTCACATCACCCTCCTCACCGTCACCCTCCTCTGAGCCCAACGCTGCAGACTCTGGAAGGACAGAAACGATTTAACGTTTTGTTTTATATACAATAAAAGTTTAAAATCTATTCACCCTTATTCAGCTGGTCTCAGTCGCGTCTGTGTCTCCCTCCTTTTCGGACACAATCCCCGTCAAAGTCACATCAAAATCAAACTTCCTCAAATACTCAAGCAATATATCAAATACATGTTAGGAGCGGAAAGATGTCATTTACCTTCAGATCACCGTCCGCTCCGTCCAGCTGACGCCGTTGACTGCAGCAGTGTGTTGTCACTCGCACTGCGTCTTTTTATTCGTGATCCCGCTGCTGTGGCCACTAAATTAAATTATTGTCCGTGCCTCCACCTCCCAACAAGTGTCTCTTTCTCCGTTTCTGAAAAGTTAAGTTTCTTCGCTATTTTTCTGACCTGTCACCGTGATTCACCACACAGAAACGATTGCATGCCGGCTCATTAACATAGTAAAATGTGGGCGTGTACAGGGCGGGACTCAGGTACGCACACTTGTAGGTGATCCTGTGATTTATAAAGGAAACATTGCGTACAGCTTGCGTGCGCACAGTTTTATAAATCAGATTTTTTTTTTGGCGCACGCAAACTTTGGCTTTTTGCCGTACGTACACTTTTAGTAAGGATCCTACGCACAGTTTTATAAATGAGGGCCCTGATCACTAGGCTCTGTAATCACATCACATGGATTCTCCTACCATTGTTACGCAGATGACACCCAGCTATTCCTCTCTTTTCCCCCAACCTCTGACACTCACATTGCAACTAGCATCTCGGAGTGTCTGGCAGACATCTCTGTCTGGACAACTGCACATCACCTCAAGCTTAACCTGAATAAAACCGAACTCCTCTTCATTCCGGGAAAAGACTGCCCTCGCATGGACCTGTCGGTCACTGTCGAGGGTATCACAGTATTGCCATCGTCAACTGTGAGGAACCTGGGTGTAATCCTTGATGACCAACTATCCTGCACCCCGTGGTCACTGCTGTGGTCCGATCCTGCAGATTTGCCCTCTACTATATCCACAGGATTCGGACTTTCCTCACAAAGGATGCAACGCAACTCCTGGTCAAGCACTAGTCATCTCCCGCCTTGACTACTGCAACTTTCTCCTGGCTGGACTCCCGGCCTCGGCGACTAAACCATTGCAGCATATCCAGAACACTGCAGCCTTGTCTTCAATCTACCCAAATTCTCCCATGTGACCCCCCTCCTCCGTGAACTCCACTGGCTCCCTGTTGAAGCATGCATCCAATTCAAGACGATGGTACTGGCCTTCAAGGCCATCAATGGAACGGCACCCATCTACCTCCAAACACTGGTCAGGCCACACGGCCCGAAGCGAGCACTTCGCTCCTCTACTTCAGCTGGCCGGCTGGTACCACCATCCACAAATGTCGCTCAGCAAAGTCCAGACTCTTCTGTGTTCTGGTGCCTCAGTGGTGGAACGAACTCCCCACCAATGTCCGGACAGCAGCCATTTGCCATCTTCCGAAAAAGGCTCAAGAATCACCTGTTCAGACTTCACCTCGACTCTGCATAGCGTGACCCACTAACAACCCCCCCCCCCCCCCCCCCAAAAAAAACCCTTATCTATAGCACTTTGATCATAGCACTGTTGTTCTTACATTATGTTTGCTGAACAGCTACTACTTTACTCAGACGAGGACCTAACACTTGTTCTATTTTTTAGCTCTTACTTTATCGGCAATGATATGTTGTCGTTTTTTTTGTTTCTTTCTTTTGACAAATTACTTATTGTAAGTCGCTTTGGACAAAAGTGTATACTAAATGACCTAAATGTAAATGTAGAAGAGCTAATCTCCCGTGCCTTCCGCTTGGACAACAGCTTCAGTGAGAGGCGTAGGGAAAGACTAGACCAGCAGAGTGCCCCTTCTACTCATCCCCAGTTCCAGTCCCCACGGCTGCCTGCCACCGAAGCCTCCCCTTTGCCACGGCTGTATCTACAGATGCTCAAATCTTCCTACTCGACACCAGCCTTCACATACAGCACTAAGGAACAAGCAATTGGGAAGGACAAGGCTCACTCCTGCCAAGAGACAGCACTGGTGTCGCCTGGGTCTCTGCATCTATTGTGGCCAGGCAGGCCACATTTGATTCAATTGTCCCTCCCTGCCTGGGCTCACCAGTCCTAGAGGGGAGACTGATAATCCAAACCTTGGTAGCTGTATCCCCCTTGGTTCGACTCCAACTTAAAGGTACTATCTTTTCATCTGTGGTTGACTCTGGTGCTGATGACAACTTAATTAAGCATTGACTGCCTTGGTTTCTCTATCTCAGGTACCCACAGCACCCCTTCCCGAACCCAAGGATGTTGCTGCACTTGATGGCAAATCATTCACCTCCTTGTTAGTTTCTAATAAGTATCATGAAACCCTCTATCTCATGCCCTCATCACAATTAGTCCACCGTCGCCTCTGGCTAAAGCTCCATAACCCACATATTGGCTGGTCCCCCTCCTCTATAACCAACTGGAGCCTCCTCATAGACCTTATGACCTTAGCATAAACCTAATCTCTGGTGCTCCATTCCCTTCCAGGAAATGGTACAATATCTCCAAGCCCAAAGAAGAAGCTATGGAGAGTTGCATCTAGGACTCACTCGCAACTACTTTACTAGAGAAGGTTAAGCACTTTCGACCCTGCATTGACTACAGGGGTTTTGAACTACAGTTTCGGGGCTGTCCACACGGAAACGTTGTTTGTGTGTAAACGTCTTGTGTGTTTGGGCCGACCGTCCACACAGAGTTTTTTGAAACCAGATCCCAGGGTGAAAAAGAAAAAACGCTGCCCTCCGTTTCGTGTTCGTTTTTGTGTGTAGATGGCAAAAACGCATACGATGACATCATTGCCCCACCCCTCCACCCTCTAGCCTGACTTCTTCCCCTGCAACAACAATGGCAGCCTACGTGCTCGTGATTGTGCTGCAGCAGATATTCTGCTCCTTTTGTACGACGGCATATTAGGGCCACTGTATGGAAAAAAAACTGAGTCGAGAGGGGCAATATTCTGTGACAACAACCGCTAGGCATGTTGTCATTGTAGGCATTTATTTTTCTAATTAACGCCTCGTTTAGGTCCTTAGATCTTAGACCTTCACAAAGCTGCCCTTCGCACAATGCTTACCACTTTGTGAGGATCAGGAAGGGGGTGGGGCGACAGGAATACCGCCTTTTAATCCTTAGACCTTAGGCCCCTTCAAATACCATGTTATGCATTTTGGACTAACAAATGGTCCTGCCATTTTTCACACTTTATTCAATGACTTACTGCGGGACATGCTGATTCGTTTGATTTTTGTTTATCTCAACAATATTCAGATATTTCTCCAGTGTGCCTCGTCGCTGCTGGCAGCTGTTCTCCAGTGTCTCCACAGGTTGCTCTTTTTGTTGGACTGGTTTCTCCCGTCTGCCTGCCTTTGGCGTTCCAGCCGGCCTGCTTCCTGTTGCCTCGGCCTCTGTTTTTTTTCCTTTTTTTTTAAGAAAAAGTTGTTTCTCAAGACCACCTCAGTCTCTGCTTCGGGGTCCTCATTCAACAAACAAAAAACTATGTCTTGTAAGCTCACACCTTGCTAACCTTTCACATTTTTCGTGTACACAAAATCCATTGTGGAACGCACAATATTAGACCATACTTGGTACAAATAATTTACTTTTCTAGATGGACCTTTTTTGTGTGTATACAATGGTGCCGTGCGGTGTCAACCAGGGGCCCGTTCCAGAAAGCAGGCTCAACCAACTCTGAACCTAACCCTGAACTCATCTCTGAGTTTTGTGCTCCAGAACAGCTGTTCTGAATTAGTTCAATCAACTCTGAGTATGTAAACTCTGAGTTACGTACGTGCCTGCCGACTTCACAAAACCATCATCAATGGAGCTACAATACTACGATTCACCATTACAACTGGGAGAGTTTTTAGATATTACTGAGTGTTCATGTAGAAAACAAGCTCATCCTTAGAAAGCGGAGCAACGTAACTGCAGCAACGTAGAGATAGTTAGCGTGGCAGACATTTACGGCCCAACTTAATACATAAAACTGAATGAAACAGTCGATTGGTCTAAAGGTGATAACCAGGGTGGGAATTTCACAACGGCCACGACGGCCATGGCCATCGTTGCCCCACACTTTGGCCTTGATGCCTTGTGAAAAAATGTTAAATTCACGGCCAAGGTTGCCTTTGTGCTCCTGTCAAAGTTCCAGTGTAAACAGCGCTAGTGACGCATGGTGAACTTTTATGGAATTACAGCCACCCTCGTGCGCACAATAGGCTCGTCCCGTGTCTGTGGATCAGAGCTGTTGCTCTGCTGGGAATGTTCCAAAATACAACTTACACAACTTCGCCAGCCGCGCAGGTGAAGTATCAACATCACATGCGAGAAGAACGTCAACCGTTCGTCAGCTTAATTACAGCCACCGAGTGGAGCTGAGCGAGCGGGCAGTGAAAGCACACAGCGGCAATTGTATTATAAAAGTACAGGTCCGTTCCGCTCCGGCGTGCACACATATTTCTAGTCAACACGAGCGGAGCTGAGCAAGCAAAGTGGCCATGAGGGGGCAGCGGATTTTGCAGAGAGCAGCATTGTTATTATAAAAGTACCGGTCTGGTTCCACTCCAGTCCCACTCACATCACGAGTCTGAAGCCCGAGCCTGACCCAGAATCCTGCTGTGTCCTACACAGTCATCAACAGTATGTTCAGTCATAAAACGGCTCGATAGCAGGGTTGAACACTGAGCGATAATGAGAGAGACGGCCTATCAATTAAAGTCTACATCATGTCCACTTTGCCCACCCGTGTATGTGCTTGTGCATCTTTATATTTAAAGATTTCATACAGAATATGTTTTATCAAGTAGTAATTCCTTTGTTAGATGTTATTTAAAAAAATTCCAATGTAAGATTAACTTGATATTGGTATTTAAAATATTTTAATACATAATTACAGTTGGAACCCAAGGGCCTGGGCTGCACGAGATTTCTGCCTAAAAGCCTATTAAGGCAGTTTTTTCTCGCCACTGTCGCTGTAACGCTTGCCCCTGGGTGATGTTGGGAATTTGAAATTGTGTTGACTCTTGAAATTTTGAGCGTATTCTAGTCCTGCTCAATGTGTTAAGTGTCCTGAGATGACTTCTGTTGTGATTTGACACTATAAATAAAATTGAATTGAATTGAATTGAATTAATTCATGTTTTGTTATGAATTAGGAAGTTATGGTATTAATCTGAAAGTTAAAACCATCTAATTTTACTCATTGGCCTTTGTGCCTTGGTGCCCCTAAAAAAAAAGGAATGTGAAGGCCAAATGGCCTTGCCCCTAAAATGACGAAATTCCAACCCTGGTGATAACGCTTTATTTTCAGCCTTGCAGAGCTTCACTTTGATGTAACAGTTGCCTATGGTGCAGGCGACAGGGATTCGACTCCCGTAGTTCCCAAAGTAGCGCAATGAACAAATAATCATTTTCATATCGGTGTAATCCCCCCCAGGCACAAAAAGAAAGTGGCTTCGGCTGAAAATTAAACATAAGAATATTGCACAAATACTAGACTAAGGCATATGATTTTAATCATATTTCACATATTAAACAGTAAATATAAGCGGCTATTTCAACAAAGAAATGGCCTTTTTCAGAAAACTCCCGGTCGCAAAAAATCTAAACAGCTCTGCAAAGAATCTGCATTATGTCCGCGATATGAAATGTTGAAAATGTCAGAGAATATTGTTTAGATATGTGATTGGTAGGAAAAACGGTAATATCCCTCTAAGTAATCAAAATCCTCTCCTGACATAAAGCTGCTAGAATCACTTTTATTTCCATATCCATTAGGTTGACGAGGAGGAGTTGGTTCAGATTCTGGAAAAAGGCAGAGACATGTAGGAGAAACTCAGGGTTTGTTGAAGCAAATCTGCCAGCGAGCAGGTTAGGTTACTATGGTAACTGACCTAAAGTTCGAGTTACCTCTCGAGTTTCAGGAAAACCTGCTTTCTGGACCAGGCCCCAGGTGTCAGAAAAGTGACGGTTCTGTAGTAGCGCTGTCACATGTGAGCTGCAATATCAAATATAAATTAAGAGGAAGAACATCATCTATATCTGGAGGAAAACCCCATGTATCTATAAAAAACAGCTATGAATCTCTCGGAGGACAAAGTGAAAGTTTTCATAGTGTAAACTAAATGTCATATCAGATAATATTACCATATGCCCCATTTGTTTATTGCTCTTATGTTGGCTGGCTTAACTGTTTACATGCTACTTCTGCTACCATGCAACTGTTATGGTTGATCGGTGGGTTTGTAATGTTTGCTTACTAAACTGTTTTCTTGTGTAGTGGTGTAGCTCTCCTGGTTGCAGGTGCTGCTCAAACACAAGTTGTTGAGCTGCTCCTGAACGCAGCCCAGGATCCCAGGGTCCCACAGAAGGAGCTGGAAGATGTTGCTGGGGAGAGGGATGTCTGCAACCCCTTCCTAAACCTGCTCAAAGTAGATGGATGGATGGACACCAGAAAATGTGTCTTCCTTCTAAGAATCTCTTGACTCCTGCTGTCTCTTTGTCAGTCAAAGCCTGATAGAAACAACATTTAACTGCCAGGTCACACAGTAATAACACCAAGGTGTAAACGCCCTGGGAACCAGCGGGGGTGCTGAGTGTGCATCGCTGCCCTGTGGTGCAGCAGCAAGGAGCTGTCATGTTGTGCAAAAAGCTTTGGCCTTTACCCTCCTCTAGTCGCTTTAATCTGCCCTGTTGAACAAGTCAGGGTCAGAACCCCCACCTACAAGACCAGGACTAGTTCCTTTGCAGACAACTGGGATGTGTAGTCAGCAATCCTCTGACATCACCTTGAAAGAAAAAAACGAGCCTACTCTCAGGCCTCCCTGTGCCGCATTACATGATAATATTAACGATAAAGGCAGGGGAGCCTGGTCCCTGCGATGCTCCATCCTCTCCACCTGGAGCCCCACACCTCTAGAGACCGCATCTAGCGATTCACTTTGAACTAGTTCAATCTGAACCCTAAACATCCACAGCCGGACTGATGCGTCTGTGTTTGATGCTCCGGTGGGACAGAGCGAGGAGTAAGCTGAGTGTTGCTGTTCTCGGCGTCCAGATGGGGACGTGGTTGATGAGGAGAGGTGTCGGGTGGAGCTGTCATAACATGCAGCGTCAGTTAGCAGCTCTGAAGGCGCAGCGAGGAGACGGTAATGATGGCGTGGTGTGTGTGTTCGTAGAAGGGGAGGTTGTTGGTGGCAGAGAGGAGCTCCCAGTGGAACTGATTATCCCCATTTTAACTTATGAGGGGGGGAGGGGGGGGGGGGGGGGCTGTGAACAGCAGGCTAATTAATTACACATTGGCTTGTGGGAATATTCTGCCTAAATACCAGTCAGGTCCCTGTGAGGCAACACACTTAACAACTACAGTACACACACACACACACACACTGACACACACACACACTGGATGCTAAAAACACTATTCTTCAACATAATTGAATTGATTCACTGCACAGTCTATGGACATATTGGTTAAAATCAACGGCTGTGTCAAAGTAATACTTTCAACATGAAGATGTAAAACAACCACCTCTGAATATTAGCATCAAATCTCTATATATGGTCAGTATTGACCCAAAGCAGCGTCTGATAGGCAGAGACCAACCACCAGGATCCTGTTGATCCAATGCAGCGTCTGGCAGTCTGTCTGTGCTAAACTGTTGTGTTGTTTAATCTACTGTAAGCTATTTTATTGCTTCCAGTGAAATGCTCTGAGTGGATTTCAGGTCCCTCTGGTAAACAGTTACAGTGTATTTGTCTTTGTGGTGAAATGTAAGAGAAGGAGGAGTGGATCTGGTCTGCGCTGCCTTTGTCAACGTTGAAAGGAGTAATAAAGTTTCCCATCTTGGTTCAGACTACAGAGCCTCCCTTTTTTGTTCACTAGAAGTTAATTAAATAAAGTGAACATTTCAAATATGTTTGTTCCATACAACGTGATTGGTTGATGCCTTCATTGTGATGAATCACATCCTTGTTGCTACCACCGTTTTCTTAGAGAACCAACAAAGCAAAGAATATATTTTATTGAGGTATTATAAACAGTGTTGGGCAGCCAGGCTTTACTTAGTGACTTGTTGCAGTAATCTGATTACTTAACACCTTTACAGTTCCATGTGGTTTATGCTTGCCTCATCACAGGCCAAAGTGACATCACACCTTCAGACGTCTTGGTGGGTTTCGGTTCGGCAGGCTTTGACTTGTCTGATCGCATCACATATTTGAGTGGGTGGAGAAAATGGGGACCGTTTTGGAGGTTTGATGATAAAGATCAGCACGGACATAAAATATCCAAACGTTTCCTCGTCATGATTCCTGCTCTACTTCTACTACTACAGCTATCATTATGCAAATATTCAAGCAGATGTGACCAAACCACATCATTAATCTGTCACCAGAGTCTCATGGCATTGCAATCCGGATGACTTTGTGTGTTTTCATTTGAATTTGTGTGTTTTTTTAGCCAGTAACAGCACTATGGAGCAATTTATTAGCATTTTGTTTGTATTCCTTTTAGACCACAGGTATGTAGTAAGTCCTGCGTCCTTCACGCCTTTTCAAATTATATCTGTTAGTGTCTTTCAGACTGTTAGCGTGCCAGCAAAAGCAGGGGAGAAGAGGCCTGTTGCTCACTGGGTTCCATGTGGAAGGCAAAGTGAACGTGTTTGTTTGGCAGCATGTGTAGGCTATATGTGTATATATATATAGCAGTATGAAACGTTTTAACAAACGTTTGGGAGATACTAAGAGAATCACATTTTGACATCCTAAAGTTGTAGCCTCTGTGACTTCATCTCCCAGAGTTCCTTTAGTAACCCAAAAGTGTCGACTGTAGGACGTCAGTATGACTTTCCTTCTTCACTTCCATTAGTTTGTTGTGTCTTTTTCTTGGACTGGAAGTTGAATGGTCTTCTTTCTCTGCCTGTTGATGCTCCATTGGGGGTCAGCAGTTATAAAGTGTACCTGGTCAAACACTTAAAGGGATAGTTCGGAATTTTGGACATAAGACCTATTTTCCAAGTGAGCCGGTGTGTTCGAGACGTCTGGAGACGTTTTCAAGAAATTTCATTCAGTTCTTCTAGTTGCCGAGTTCGCTTGTACTATGGCTAGCGCAAGTCAATGGTTCTTAGCTAGACAGGCATTAAAAACAGTCTTCCCCACTCCACAGTGCACCCGAGGCAAATCAATTAAAACACTAGACTGTGATGTACATATCTGTGTTGATAGAATAATATTTGAAATAAAACTAACCTCGCATCGCATGAATCATCCATTTTTTGAGGAACTAGTTTCTCAGCAGCAGTGGAACTTTACTTTGCTCCGTCGGGCTCAAAACTCTAAGACGCACCGCTCAAAATACTGCCCGTAAATAGGCAATCGAACCAGGCCAAACTGTCGGCACTTAAACCCTCAGACCTGGGTGAAAAGCGCTTGGACCTCACGCAAACACCGGGCAGCCCACGGCCACGCAAACCCACAATTACGCACCGCGAACCCAGACCTCTGCTCCGTCCGGAGAACCGTAAACCCTCGGACGCGTTGCGGGGATTCCCTCCGGTAAATAGACACATGAACACCGCCGAATAGTCGGGCCTCGTGCCCTCAGAGCTGGGTGAAAAGCCCTTGGACTGCAGACCAACACCGGGCAGCGGGCAGCTCCGCGAATCCACACATGCGGACTCTCCGTCGGACTCAAAACTCTAAGACGCGCCGCCCGAAATACTGCCCGTAAATAGGCAATCGAACCGGGACGAATTGTCGGGACTCATGCCCTCAGACCTGGGTGAAAAGCGCTTGGACCTCACGCAAACACCGGGCAGCCTACGGCCACGCAAACCCGCAATTACGCACCGCGAAACCAGACCTCTGCTCCGTCCGTAGACCCGTGAACCCTTGGACGCGTTGCGGGGGATTCCCTCCTGGCAACACCAGTCTCCGTTTGTTCGGCCCCGGTTCTCAGCTCCAGCTATCTCGGTCTCCACAGACGCTCGTTCACGTTCTGCCCTTTCAGCATCCCTCTCGCGCAATTCTTCCTCTGTATATTCAGGTTCGTACAGGTACGGTTGGGTTTGGGTGGAAAAAAAACTCCTCATCAAAGTCTTCAAAAGTTTCAGTATATTCTCCAAAAGTGTCCATTTCTGTGAGATTGAAGAAACTAGCACTGCAGGCTGTAGCAATGACAGCAGGTAAACAAACTATTATAGAACCGGTAACTTATAAGTGCTAGGTGATATCACTCCGCCGCTAGGAAGTATGACACGCTGCTGCTGCTGCTGCTGCTGAGACATAAATCCTTAAAAATGCAAGGTTGGTTTTATTTCAAACATTCTATCAACACATATGTACATCGATAGTCTGCCGTTACAATGGATTTGCCTCGGGTGCCACTGTGGAGTGGGCAAGACTGTTTTTAATGCCTGTCTAGCTAAGAACCGTTGACTTGCGCTAGCCATAGCATAAGCGAACTCGGCAACTAGAAAAACTGAATGAAATTTCTTGAAAACGTCTCCTTACGTCTCGAACACACCAGCTCACTTGGAAAATAGGTCTTATGTCCAAAATTCTGAACAATCCCTTTAAGACTAGAGGGAGCCTGATTCAGCAGCTGGAAGTTACTGATTTTCGATTAAATGAAACACTGGTACGCTAAACTAAAGGGTAGGATGGCCAAATTTCACTGTTAAATATGACTGTGTTAGCTACATGTAGTAGATGTAGTAGATAACATATTCCATCAACTTACAGGTGTAGCCTAACCTCTGTACATTAGTCCAGTATTGGTCATATCACATTTCAGAAAGTGCCCAAATTCATTGCTTTAGTTGAAATGTTTTGTAAATGAATGATGCTCACCATGAAAATGTCCTTTGTGATGTATTTGTTCTCTAACGTCTTAACTGTCTGAACATGTCCAGGCATGTTGTGTTGGCAGGGGAGGGGACTTGGAATCCTGAACTTAAAGGAGAAATCAGGTCATTTTTGACCCCATTTTCGTTGTCCCCAGGGTCATCCCGACAAAAATTGACGTTGCCTAGCCCGAGATCTGTACCTGCTTGGCAGCCTTCCAGACTCACTCCAATGCTAACCCATAGGGGCAAGTTTTATCTTTTTTTCTGGGTCTCAGAAAATAATTCCAAGACCTATGCAACACAAGTTGGGTCTGTACGAGACACGACAGCGCTCGTTACAGCTCCAGGAGCTGTAACATAGTCATGGATTTATTACGGACATGACGACTGCACTGCTCGATCGTTTCTTTATGGACACAAAATCAAAACTACGAGGAAAACGTTTTCGTTTCTGCGGTGAGTGGGACAGACGAGTGCGCACACAGCACGTTACTAGCTGTAAGCAATCGTTGCTATGTTGTAACATAGTCATACATATGGACATAACAGCTTCATGGATTTATTATGGACATGACGACTGCACTGCTCGATCATTTCTGTATGGATACAATCAAAACTACGAGGAAAACGTTTTCGTTTCTGCGGTGACTGGGAGGAACGAGCGCGTGCTCGGCTATCTACTGCTAATGTCTATGGGGTGATTTGAAGTGAGTAACTCCATGCAAATACACACATATTTATGTTGTTTTGCCACACTATTTGAGCTAAACGAGCGCTGTCGTGTCTCGTACGGACCAAACTTGTGTTGCATAGGTCTTGGAATTATTTTTTGAGGCCCAGAAAAGCAGATAAAACTTGCCCCCATGGGTTAGCATTGGAACGAGTCTGGAAGGCCGCCAGGCAGGTACAGATCTCGGGCTAGGCAACGTCAATTTTTGTGGGGTCAAAAATGACCGGATTTCTCCTTTAAGGTTGTGAAAAATTAAGCCATCAAGCCAATTCAACGAAGTTACTGCAACTTGAATTTTGAGTTTAAATGACTCACAATATTAAGTTGATGTAATTACCAACATTATTATGTCAACACAACTCATCAAAATAATGTTTGTAACTTAAAAGTTGTATCTAAATCAATACATTATATTTTTTCAGCCATACATTTAATTAAGTGGTAGTAACATATCCTCTGAATTCTCTTTTAGAGTGTAACTGCAATGCATTGTGGGTGATATCCACCTCTGGAGTGACCATCGTTCACTCGCACCCTCCGAGGGTCGATCACGTCAGACACTTATGATGGCGGCGGTGAGTGAGGAGGGGAAGGGAACGAGGGTGAGTGAGGAGAGGAAGGGAAGGAGGGCATGTTGAACCACGAATGAAACGCAGCATTTTGGAGCGACAGCCTGATCTCTATTTTGGCAATTCTGCTTAACACTGAAAACTTTGCAGTTACACTGATGTCCTGCACAACACCTGTTTATTAATAATAATGATAATAATAAAGCAATTGGGGCTGCATGGTGGTGTAGTGGGTAGCACTGTCGCCTCACAGCGAGAGGGTCCCGGGTTTGATTTCCGGGTTCCTTCTGTGTGGAGTTTGCATGTTCTCCCCGTGTCTCTCCGAGTTCTCCGGATTCCTCCCACAGTCCAAAGACATGCAGGATGGGGATAGGTTCATTGATGACATTAAATTGCCCGTAGGTGTGAATGTGAGCGTGAATGGTTGACAGTCTCTACATGTCGGCCCTGCGATAGACTGGTTACCTGTCTGTCTCTACATGTCAGCCCTGTGATAGACAGGTTACCTGTCTGTCTCTACATGTCAGCCCTGTGATGGACTGGCGACCTGTCCAGGTGTACCCTGCCTTCGCCCAATAACTGGGATCGGCTCCAGCCCCCCGCGACCCTGAATACAGGATAAAGCGGTAGACGATGGATGGATGGATGGATGAATAAAGCAATTGGTAGTATACATGCAGTCTACATGCAGCAGAGCCACTCTGCTCACACAAGCATGTTATGTCCAAGGCTATTCTCTCAATTTTTCAGGTGATCAGAAACTCCTCCCCGTTGTTCCCTCCTGATCTCTGGCACCTGCTGGGAGGCCTTTATGAGCTCTGGGTAGCTCCACCCACTCTCTCTCTCACACTGCAGCTTGGGCCTGCTGCAATGCCACCAGCATCCACCTTTGGGTTTTCTATGTTATCCATGGTTTGTTCTTTTGAGCAATAAATGTTACTTTGGCTGCATTGATTGTTTTTTTGACTTCTGTGTTGCTTCTCAAGAGCCGGGGTTGTAACATATTGGGGGCTCATCCGGGATGTTTTTTTTGCCTTCCCCTAGGCTGTGTAATACTGTGAGTGGTGTGCTGTGTAGCATTGTGGCTGTGGGCTGCTGTGTTTGTCCTCTTGGTGAATATAGTGTCTGAGTGTCGAGTTTCCATGATCTCCCTGGTAAGGTAGGGAGTGTGCCAGCGGGACTGAGTGATCAGTTCCTCCATCGGTTCACTCATTTGTTTTTTTGCCTTTCTTATTTTTGAGGTAATTCTGGGTGGAGACATGTTCTCTGGTGGGGGTATGGGTTCAGGTTCCCGGCCATCTGGCTGTGGTTCACTGAGTTTCTGCTTTTAAAGGAGCCTCGAGCCCGGCACACCTCAGAAGATATTTAGGGTTGAGTGAGGGTTAGGCAGGTACCAGGGGGCTTGTTTTTGATAGTCGGTACACTCCGAGGCTTGCTTGCTGTACTCACTGGGGGGGGGGGGGGGGGAGGGGTTGTTAAGTCAGGGGCATTAGAGATGGTGCTTTGTTTGGTACTATTGTGGTGATGTGTCCTGTCCCCTAACTTGTGTTATGCAGTCTGTTGCTCTGTCAGGTTATGGTGTGTGTAACTTGACTTTGTGTAGGCTAGTTTTCGCTGAGATAGTTGCCTTAGGTTTTGATTACTAGCAGGTGCCATTTGAATGGTATTTGTTTTAGTAACATTTGGTGCTACATTAGTAGCTTGATGGGTTATTTCTAGGCCTACATATTTGTGACCATGGCTTTGATGGCCATTAGAGAGAGCATTTGTGATTTGGCTGCTTTTGTATGGGACATTTAGTAGTGCTGTGTGCACTGTGTATTGGTTAGCATAAGGTTTCCAGTGCAGTTAACCAATTTTGGTAAATGTGAGGAAGTTATCCAGTATGGCAACGCTTGAGAACTTTGTTAGTGCACCTTCAGAGGAGCTGCTGGAGCAGTTTACTAAAGATCAGCTCCTAAAACTTGCCAGCTACTATGACTTTGAGATTGCTTATTTTATTTTATTTTATACATTTTGATACATTTTACTGTTTTATTGTTTTTATTCCCTCAGTTTTTAGCTTCTAACTTTTCTATTATTTTGCTGTTTTAGCCCCTCGGTTTTCCAGTGTTTCCTCCTGGGGGCCTACCACACCGGGAGTTGTTTCTGGTTCACCGTTGGGGGTGCTGTCCTGTGGACAGCCCTGGCCCGGGTGGCTGGAGAGCTCTACACCGTGGTGTGGAGCCTCCTGTCTGCCTGGGCTGGGGTGGTCCCTGTGGCGGCGCCCCCTGCAGTCATGGACCATGATTCCTCTCAGTGTGCACGGCCCCCAAAGGTAGCTTCTTCTTCACCTCAGATCTCGGTGCCCAGCCATGTCTCCTCAGCTAGTGTATGTGTGTGGGAATGTGTATGTTTGTGTGTGTGGGTGTGTATGTCTGTGCATATGGCTGTGTGTGCGTGAGTGTGTATGTCTCTGTGTATCTCTGTGTGTATATTTGTGGGGGTGGGAGGCTTGGGTTTCATGGTGTTCTTTGTTGTTCATATCTTTTTTCGTTTTTGTGTTGTTTACTTTTATTTTCTGTGAGGCACTTTGTGCTACTTTAAAGTATGAAAACTGCCATATAAATAAAGTTTGATTTGATTAGTGGTGAGAAGCGTTTGAAAGAGAACATTAAAGAGGCTCTTAAGGCTATGTTGACTGAGAAAGGTGTGTTAAAGCCTGTGCCTCCATTAGCTTCTCAAGAAAGTTTCTCAAAACCTCCTCAAACAGATGTTGCTTTTGAGTTGAGGCTTAAAGAATTGGCCTTACAAGAATTGCAACTACAAGATAAGCAAGAGGAGCGGTTACTAAAAGAAAAGCAAATGCACTTAGAGCATGAGTGTTTCCTCAAAGAACTGGAACTTAAACATGCTACTTTGTTGCGTCCCTCTCAGGTTGAGCCGTCTGCATTTGATGTAGCTAGAAACATTCGACTGGTTCCTCCTTTTGAATTGAAAGATGTTGAGAAGTATTTCCCACATTTTGAACATGTGGCTACACTTTCAAAATGGCCTGAGCATACGTGGACATTGCTTTTACAGAGTGTTTTGGTGGGGAAAGCACAGGAGGCTTACTCTGCTTTAAGCATTGGGCAAAGTACAGATTATGAAACGGTTAAACTGGCTATTCTGAGAGCCTATGAACTTGTTCCTGAAGCTTACCGCCAACGCTTTAGGAGTCTCAATAAACTTGACGGACAAACTTATGTTGACTTTGCAAAAGAAAAGGAGCCTCTCTTTAGTAGATGGTGCAAGTCTCAGAAGGCTGAAACCAAAGAGGATCTCACACAATTGATCCTGCTGGAAGAGTTTAAAAACTGTCTGCCGGATGTCATTTGTACATATATCAATGAGCAAAAAGTGTCCACCCTCGATAAAGCTGCTATTCTGGCAGATGAGTTTATCTTAACCCATAAGACTGATTTTGACAAAAGACAGGGCGAGCAAAAGGGAAGAGCTTTGTTTCATAGACCTCATTTTTCAAAGCCTGTGTCCACTTCTGCCTCCTTTGCTAGTAAACCAGGGGCCTGTACTACGAAGCGAGTTCAACATACCCAGGGTATCTTTCAGAGATCCAGCTTAAGTTACCCTAACAAAGGCAATCGGAGATAAGCGGTCACACGAAGCTGGTTATCAACTCGTTAACTCAACCCAGGGTTTACCTGTCCAGCTATGAGCGCGTGCACATGAAAGAGGCGGCGTTTGCAGCATTTGACCAATCACAAACATGGATCAGTCTACGGCAGCGGAGCGGCGTATTTCACGTACGAGGAGCGAACCATAATCTTACAGAAATACGAAGAAGTTAAACATATAATACAGGCAAAAGGCAACCGTTTCATGCCAAATGCAGGAAGGACAGCTGGCAAAAACTCGCCTACTGTGTGAATGCGGAAGTCGTATTAATAGTATTAGTAGTACTATAATATGACTGCCCCATCATAAGGGCACTAGTAGATCTGACTGATTTGAGTATAACAGTAACTTCGCTGATAGCTCAGTGGTAGAGTTACTGCCCCATGTTACGAGGCTCCTTGCAGCGGCCCCGGTTCAAATCCGCCCTGCGGCCGTCTTTTAAATCATGTCGTCACTCTTTCTTTAGTCCCTTTAACTCTTATGATGTCCTTCAGCAATAAAAGGCCGAACACATAACTTTAAAATAATGAATTTGTTGCTTGGATGTATTCTAATAATGTGGTTTATGACAATATCAGCCTCATTCTTTCAGCTGCAATCCCGGCGGTGTAAAACGGACTTGGGAGCAAATCAAATAAATATAAAAACATAATTCAAAGTGGTAAGTAGGCTGTACGCTGACAAAGAAAAATCTTTCCCTCCGATGAGAATCTGTATCTCTCATAAAAAACATCGTCAGGGACAGAAAAAGGGTTTTGCCGGTCTCTGTACACTCTATAGTTCTCCTACGAGACCCTCTCACGATCCACCGAGCTTCTTTTTTTTTCTTATCTGCGCACCAAGAGAGCTGATTGGTCAGTCGGCGGTGTGTTTCTCCACGTTGATCTCTTATCAGGAACATAACCTGCTCCGGAGCAGGTTAGCTCCACATCATAAGTTACCATGGCGATCTACCCCGGTAAGAAGTGAACCAGCGTCGTAGGACCCAGAGTTAACGCTTAAGTTACCTTGCTAAGCACAAATCCTGCTTCGTAGTACAGGCCCCAGCTGTTGGGGGCACTTCTTTTTTTTTTATTACTTTATTGCAATGTTCTTTCACCATCTTCCAGACAATTGTTTACTTCAGAGTCCATTGCACATTTTTATACTTTTTATACATGTTAAATCAAATTAATAGATAACAGAAAATAACTGCAAAATGCAAAACTCATCCAAACCAGACCAAAACAAAACAAACCAGACCAAAACAAAAAAAAACAAAAACAACAACAAACAAAACAAAACAAAACAGAACTAAACCAGACAAAACAAAACAAAACAAAAATAGATATGGGGTATGGGGTAGGGTGGGAAAGGAGGTATTGGGATTGGGATGGGGGGAGGAGTACCTTATTGCAAATCTTGGGCTAAATTGGAATAATATGTCATTTTACAGAGTCTATCTTTGGGGTAGATCTTATTCCATTTGTGTATGTGATCTCTGATTGTAAAGGTTAATTTTTCCATGTCCAAAATTTGTTCTATTGTTGATAGCCATGAATTTAGTTTTGGTGGATTTGGCTGTTGCCATGTCCTTGTCACCTGCTTTATGGCTGTCACACGCAATATGTTAAAAAGATGCATGTCCGCCGATTTTATCTTTCCTAGTAGATTAATACCCAAGGTATTTTCTAATTTCAGAGGTTCTTTTAAGTCAAAAATATACTTTAGTAGGGGTGTGACGATACACTCCGCTCACGAGACGAGACGAGACACGATATTGGGTTCACGAGAACGAGACGAGACAAGATTTTAAGAAAACTACAATGACAAAATATATGACTGGACCAACAGACTTTAATTTAACAGAGTGCACATGCATTTTGAAATATTTTATTATAACTCTTTACATGCATGATGTAAGCATGATCTTTTAATAAACTTCTTCTTTCACAAATTTAAACTAAAACTAAAATTTATAAAAGTTAAAATAAAATAAATAAAATAAGTGTAAATATGTGCAAAATCAAATCAAAGTTCTACTTTGTCAATACAGAGTGTAAATAGTGCAAACGGAGCCTGACCAAGTATGTCATGAACAACATGCTGCAACTACAGCATCTTCAGCATCTCTGACATCGCAGCTGTCAAGCGTCTCAATGCTTCGGGAGTTTTGTCTCATCTCTCGGCTGGTGAGAGCTGCTGCTATGGCAGCTTGCTGCTCAAGGTAACGAGCCAGCATATCCAACGTGCCCGTCATTAACTTGTGTGATGGTAATTGTAGCCGTTTCTGCTTGGACATTTTCACTGCGGTAGCCGCTGAACTACGATGAAAAAAAGCAGTCACACGTCTCATCCGCCCGAGTAAACGAGCGACGCGGGGAACACCGAGGCCAGCTTGGGTTGCAAGATTTATAGTGTGCGCAAAACAGATGTGCGACTTCAATCCCGCGTCGCGCACGGCCACGTCCATATTACGTGCATTGTCGGTAACAATAAGCGATGCCGTGGTTGGGTTTTTTAAGCTCCCAGTCAGTAACAGCTGTCTGTAAAACCTCAGCTACGTATAGCTCACAAATCGTCACACCCCTATACTTTAGGGTTTTCTCAACCTCTTCCCAAAAGGGTATCAATATTGGACATGTAAAGAATGTATGTGTATAGTTTGCTACTTGTTCCCCACATCCTCTCCAGCAACTAGTCCCTGCTGAGGGGTAACATTTCCCATGCTTATAAGGCGTAATAAAATATCTCATGCTCACTTTCCAAGCAAATTCCCTCCAGTATTTTGATTGTGATGTCTGAAAGTTTCCAGTTAGGGACTCTTTCCAATCTTCTGCTGATATGTTAATTTCTAATTCTTTTTCCCATTTCTCTTTTACATTATTATCTACAATGGTTAGCTTTTGCAATATTTTGTAGATATTTGAAAGCTTTTCTTTCACTTTATTTCTATTTTCAATCATGTATTGTATTAAGTCATTTTTTTGATTTATCCTCTTCTAGATGTTTCATAAGGTAGCTTCTCACCTGTAAATACTTAAATAAATGTTTTTGGTCCAACTCATATCTGGAGGCTATCATTTCATAGGAATTTATTGTATATTTTGTGAGTAATTGAGAGTATGTTACTAGCCCTTTACTAGCCCAGCAATCTAGGATTTGATCAGTTCTGTTTGGAATAAAATCAGGGTCATGCGCCATTTCTCTGAGATATACACATTCACTATTTATTTTTAGGGTTTTGCATATACGTTTCAAATTTGTTACAGTATTTAAGATACAAGTCACACTGATCTGTGTCAATTATATCTGTAATTATGACTTTTAATCTATTGGCTAATATTGCTGATATTATTTTATAGTCTGTGTTAAGCAGCGATATGGGCCTGTATGAGGAACACTTTGTAGCATCCTTCCCTTCTTTATAGATGATCGTTATTATAGAGGATTGCCATGTCTGTGCCCATTTTCCTGTATCTAATGCATAATTGTATGCTTTTAATAGTAAAGGAGTTATTTGCCTACTACATTTTTTATAAAATTTGTTTGTAAATCCGTCATCTCCTGGAGATTTTCCTGCTTTCAATCCCTGTATTTGTTGTTTGATTTCCTCTACAGTAATTGATTTTGTCAATTTAGTATTTTTTTCCTGTAGTACTCTTGGTAGTTTAAGGTTACTCAAATATGTCTTAATTTGATTTCTATCCACTTTTACTTCATTTCTATATAAGGTTTCATAGTAATTTGCAAACTCTTCTGCAATCTCTTCTTTATCGGTTATTGTTTCTGACTGATCTGATTTTAATTTTGTAATATAAGCTTTCTTCATTTGTCTTTTAAGTTTATAGGCCAACATTTTTAGAGATTTTGGTCCACCATAGTGACTTTCCTGTTGTGTAAACCTCATTAATCTATCGATCTCCAATGTACGCATTTTATCTAATTCAAGACGCTTTTCCTTTAATTTATTTTCATCTTCAGTGCTATTTGTCTTCCTATGTTTATCCTCCATTAGTTTTATTTGCTCTAATAACTGTTTTTGTTGTATTTCTCTGGCCTTTTTTTTCGCAGAAGAATATGAAATTATATGACCCCTCATGACTGCTTTAGCTCCTTCCCATAATATAATTGGATCTATGTCCTCTGTATCGTTTATTTCTATATATTCAATCAATATCTCTTGAATTTTTTCCACAAATTTCTTATCCTGTAAAAGCGAGTTGTTTAATCTCCAAACAGTTTTACGTTTTACTAGTTTTTAATGTTATTGTGAGTGAGACCGCTGCATGATCGGACATATTTATTGAACCAATGGTACAGCTTTTAGCCAATGTTACATCGTTTTTAAACAAAAAGAAATAGTCTAGTCTGTTGTAAACAGAATGTCTCCCTGAGTAACATGTATATTCCTTCTTATGCGGGTGAAACGTTCTCCATATGTCTACAAGGCCAATCTCTGTACATGCTCTCCTCAAAATACTTGCATTTTTTCTGCTCTGTGTATCTTAGCATTAGAGGAGTCTAACTTTGGGTTCAATATCAGATTTAAATCTCCCCCTAATATTACGACCCCCTTACTTTTTGTTGTTATTAACTCTTCTTCAGAGAAGGCTTGTTTCTATTGTAAGAAACCTGGCCATCTCATTGCTGATTGTCCTGTCTTGTGCCTTTTGATTCTGATCCTTCAAACAGGAAACTTATTAAGATCTGGAGAGATTCGGGAGCTTTTCAATCTTTGATCCTCAAGGACTTCCTCCAGACCTCCAAGTCTGCTTTGGGCTCTAGTGTCCTTGTTGAGGGGTTTGGTGGGGGTTATCTGTCTTGTCCTCTACATACTCTTAACCTTCAAACAGCTCTGGTCTCAGGAGAGGTGGTTGTGGCTATTTGTCCAAACCTCCCAATCGAAGGTGTGTCCTTCATCCTAGGGAATGACTTGGCTGGGGTACAGTACTTGCTGCCCCTGAAGTAGTTCCATCCCCTGTAGCTGTCAAAACCCCAGATGAGCTTGAGGAGCAATTTCCAGACACTTTCCCAGTCTGTGTTGCTACACGTGCTATGTCTAGGAAGGACCAGGGTAAAAACTTGGATCCTGAGATTGCCCTTTCTGACACCTTCCTGGTACAACTTGAGACACCAGGGTTTGGTAAAGTGTTCCTCTCTCGAGAAGAACTGAAGTTTGAACAGGAGAAGGATGCAACTCTGTCTTCCCTTTTTGGGGAGGCTATGTCTGAGGATGAGATTATAGCTGCCTCATGTGGGTATTTTGTGAATGATGGAGTGTTGATGAGAAAATGGACAACTCCTAAAATGTCTTGTCAGGATGATTGGAGCAGTGTGTTTCAAGTTGTTGTTCCAAGTGCTTTTCGTCCTGACATTTTGCATCTGGCCCGTGATCATTGTCTTGCAGGACATACGGGGGTCAGGAAGACCTTGGACCGTGTGTTGAGGCATTTCTTTTGGCCTGGTGTGAAAAATGATGTTGCCCAGTACTGTAGAACATGTCATGTGTGCCAAACCGTTGGTAAACCTAACCAGAAAATCCCACCTGCACCCTTACACCCTATTCCTGCTATCGGGGAGCCTTTCGAGCGACCCCGCACCAAGTCAGGTAACCAGTACTTACTGACCCTCATGTGTACGGCTAATCGGTACCCTGCACTGCATGAAAAGTCGGATTTTCGTCCCTGTAAACGCCCGAAAATCTCCCTAATTTTCGGGAGTTAACGACAATTTACAGGCTGCGAACGCCGCGTTCGTCTGTGCCGAAAATTGTCGGAAACGAACCACAGCGAAGGCTCTAATTAGCATATGAATAGCGGCGAAACCCCGCCTGGCCAGAGATGGCTTGAATATCCTCACTCAGGATTGGATGAAACCACTAGTTTTAAACAAGTATAATCGCTCGTGATTGGTTGGCAGATCTGGTCATTATAAATGTAAAGCCAACCCACGTTGGCAGATGTGTTACTATTGGTCAACCTGATGAGTCATTATAAATGTAAAGCCAACCCCCGTTGGCAGATGTTACTATTGGTCACACTGGGTCTTTTAAACAAGAATAATCACTAGTGATTGGTTAGCAGATCTATCACTATATATATATACACATATAGATATATATATACATATATATATATATATATATATATATATATATATATATATGAATGAATTTATTGAATTGCCAGGAGGAAGTATTCAAAGAAAGAGCTTTATTGACAACACAACACACAACTGTACAAATTTGCCCACACAACAAACAAATGAACTGGCGACATTCTGTCCGAATTTGGTCAATTTTACAGCCGCCTGCGGTGCGTGGCCCTGTACTTGGGAGTCTTCTCTAATCGCGACTGTAGAGTCGCACAGAGCTCGGTGAGCTCCTGGCTACGAGAGGATGGAGGTCGCACAATCCATCCAGACACCCCGCCAACGACGCCGTCCTCCTCATCAGACATCATGTCTGTGGTGGCGCACTTCCAACGGTCCACCTCATCGCCAGCAAGCACACTCCGTCTCGCTTCCAGCAGCTGTAAAACAATCAATAAAGACAATCAGTACTGCGCGATGCACTGCGCATGGACACAACACATCTATTAATGCACCTGAAAAATAGGTTTAGGTAGGTTTGGTCACATTGACCAAAAACGGATCTAATAAATCTAATAAGTCTTACCCTCTTTCTCCTGGAACGACTCCGAGCTGACCTCTTCACAGCTTCCGCCTGCGATGCGAGATCAGGCTGTGTGTGTCTGAAGCTCCTGCGTACCGTTTCATAGTATGTCTTACAGGCAGCTGGAAAACAATTAAATGAGTGGTATGAATAAGAAAACTTAAGTCACAGTAAAATTAAAACAAGGAAGAAGAAAACAGTAAAAGTTACTTACACACAATGGCGTCACTATCAGCGTCATAGAAATCCGGACTTGCGGACAAAGCTCCGAGCAAGTAAGAGGTCACAGCTTCGTTATGAGGCGAGGTTCGTCTGTGAAAACAAAATGAACAGTTAAGATCGGTATCTACTGTTAACGCATCTATTTCCTTATACAGCAGAATGAAAGCATATTCTTTAAATCGTACCCTTGCTCCGGTTCGTAGCGCCTACAATTCGTCTCCGAGTTGTGAAGCCGGCGTACTGCTTCCTGTAAAAGACCAACAACGTACACTTAACAAAGCAACTTAACGTTACACTGGTTCCTCTCTCTTGTTCTTTTACAAGGCTACTATGCTACTTTTAGCTTGGACTATTAGCTTTTAAGCTACTTTTAGCTTGGGCTTGCTTTGCTAATTTTAGCTTAGCTAGCAGTCACCGAACATATTCTTACCGCAATCATCCTGAGAGTCTCCAGCAGTCCTGGGACATCCTGAGAGTCTCCAGCAGTCCTGGATATAAGAATTATAACATTTAAACCACATTTTCTTAAGTGAAGCCTCTCAGAGCAGCATCCCTCCTGCCGGTGAACGTGAACGTCTCCTCCTCATAGGTCCCCCCACTGAATGAGGCGCCCGGTGTCTGCATCCGCCCCTTTAACGGACAACGGTGCACGGCGTTATTAATCACCGTTAGTAAATATATAACCACGGTTTAACATAAGCACTATATTATTAGTTAACGTCGGTAAAAGCGGCACATATTCCGCTTCGCTTGCGCTCGCTAACCTCTGTGGTAAATTAGCGTCAGTAGGCTAGCCGGCTGCCAGGACCTTCGATTCGTAACGTTAACGTACAATGCCAACAACAATAAAGTAACGTTCATTATCAATACGATTTAAAAGTCAGCTGGAAACATAACAATCATGTTACAGTATACTTACATGTGTACGTGGTTTGTGTCGGGCTGTCGCCAGAATCACCGCAGTCGTCCGCCATTATCCAAAACTTGTGAAGTCAGACGAGCCGCAATGCATTTTGGGAAGTTGAGTAGATTTAGCAAGGTCCGCTATTGTATGTGAACGCACTACGTACTCAAATTTACGTCACAATTAAGTACGAGTAGGACGTTAGTATGGCATTTCTAACACAGCCGAGATCTATGATCTATGAACCCATCCTTGACCCTCTAGCAGAACTACGACCAGCCATTATAAAGCAGTTTATAGTTGTTAATGTTGTGTCAAAAGGTACTGCATTTAAACATGTTACTGCGCAAGTTTCCTGGCTTCATCCCCATCCGGACAGACATTTTTATGGAAAGCCAATAGAAGTTTGGAGCTTGCAGGGAACAGACACGTCATACCCAGCATCATTTCTGCCTGTTGAGCGCATTGCTGGGAGATGTGTGGTTAACACATCCACTGTGCATTTAAGCAAGACCAAAGAAAGGGTCACTGTAGTCATACCACTATGCACAGTGGTTGAGCTCTAGGAGACTGTGATGTTGTTTGCATGAATGTACATTTTACCTTTGTGGCAAAGCCTGATTAAAAGTAATTGTTGAAGCAAATTGTTTTGTGTATCTTTGAATGAAGATGAAATTAAGTTATATCTTTGAATGAAGATGAAATTAAGTTATATATTTGAATGAAGATGAAATGAAGTTAACACCTTTCAGAAAAATGTCACCTGGGGGAAAACTCCCCCTGCTACCCTGATTTGCATTTGTATAGCTCACAGCATTTTCATTTACATGTTAAAGCCTCCCCTAGGATTACGGGGAGGGGGGTCATGGGGGGACAACTGCCAAGCAAGGCCCACGTCAATTCCCGGCAATTTACGTCAGTTTTCGGTGTTTCCTGCAAATTGCCGTTTGCAGTCGTAAACCTGAACTTCCACGTCAATTTACAGGGCCGCTAACTGACGAAAATCCCACTTTTCATGCAGTGCTGAAGCCATTCCCCTGCGCAGGATTACAGCTGCAGCAGTTTCTAAGGCCCTGATAAAGTTCTTCACTGTGTTCGGCCTTCCCAGAGTTGTTCAGACAGACCAAGGGTAGACCATCTCGTATTTTTTCTCAGGTGCTCAAACAGTTGTCGATCCAGCATTGTACTTCGTCTGCTTATCACCCAGAGTCTCAGGGCGCCCTAGAGAGGTTCCATCAGACTCTCAAGACAATGTTGCGAACCTACTGTAAAGAGTTTGAGAAAGATTGGGATGATGGGACCCCTTTGCTCCTTTTTGCAGCAAGGGAAGTGACCCAAGAATCCCTTGGTTTCAGCCCAGCCGAGCTGGTGTTCGGCCATACTGTGAGAGGCCCTTTGAAAATGTTGAAAGAAAACTGGTTGATAAACCAGTCTCCTCCTACAAACCTCCTAGACTTAGGAAAAACCACTCAACTGAGACAGCCATTTGCTATCTCTTAGAAAACATGAAATCAAAATTAGATGCAGGTGGCGTCATAGGAGCTGTCTTTCTTGACTTGCGCAAGGCATTTGACACTGTAAATCATAACATTTTAATGAGTAAATTATCTTATTTTAATTTCTCCTTGACTTCAATGAAATGGATAGAGTCATACATTACACAGAGAAAACAGTGTGTTAAAGTACACAACACTACATCTGCAATTTTAGAAAATTCTCTTGGTGTACCTCAAGGTTCAGTCTTGGGACCACTGTTATTCAGTCTATACATAAATGACCTACCAAATAACTGTCCATCAAATGTTACTTGCCAAATGTATGCTGATGATGCAGTTGTCTATGTACATGCAAAAACAAAACATCAAGCTGCACAATATTTATCAGCTGCCATGTCTAATGTGTCAACATTCTGATTTACACCTTAATGTATCAAAGACTGTCTGTATGTTTTTTTCAAATAGGGTAAGTGCTGATATAACTCCTGATGTATTTGTACAGGGAACAAGACTTGAGGTTGTACAGGAGTTCAAATATCTGGGAATCATGATAGACTCACAGTTACGCTTCAAACAACAAATAAAAAGATCTATGAATCATATAAAATTTAATCTCTCCAACTTTAGATACATTAGAAATAATTTAACTGTTGATTCATCCAAACTGTTCCTTAATGCAATGATAGTACCACATATCACCTACTGTATAACAAGCTGGGCAATGGCATGTAAATCCACACTAAAGCCTATTGAGATTGCATACAAACAGTCTTTGAAAATTCTAGATAAAAAGTCCAACACGCACCACCATTGTGCAATCCTGAAGAAATATGAACTCTTGAGCTGGGACAATATAATTAAATATTCAGACTGTATCCTTGTATATAATATCTTCCATGGTCTGGCTTTACCTCCATTAAATGTATTTATAAAGAAAAACATAAACAGGTCAACCAGAGCAGGATCTAGAGGTGACTGTATAGTCCCATTCAGAAAAAGTGGTTTTGGACAGTCAGTGTTTTCATACCGAGCATCTCATACATGGAACACAGTACCAAATGTCATACGAGACATACCCACCCTCACCTCCTTCAGTAAACACTTAAAAACATGGCTTCTAGAGAATCAAGCCTGCACTCATATTATATCTTAGTGTATTTTATTGCTGTAAAGTGTGTGATCATCTCCTGGACTGTATATAATGCATGTGTGTCTGGAACTGTGTTTTACATCAACCTGCCCCAGGGACTAAAGATGCAAATTAGCCACTGGCTATAATCTAGCATATTTTACATGAAAATGTTATCATTAATATGCATTGTCCCTGTTTGTTTCTTTTAAAAATAAAATACAAATACAGATGAAGGGATGGTATGACAAGAAGGCGAGGCATCGAGTGTTTTCACCAGGGGACCAAGTTTTGGTGCTTTTTCCACTAACCGGTTCCACTCTGCAGGCTCAATATAGTGGACCATATGTGATTGACTATCAGGTTGGTGAGTGTGACTATTTGGTTAAGACTCCAGATCGTAAACGAAAGACGCGCTTATGCCATGTGAAGCTGTTGAAACCTTACTATTAGAGGAACCAGCCCATGCTCTCGGATGTGAAAACTGTTGCTGTGTTGAGCCCTTCAATTCATGTAGGTGAAGACACTGTTGTTGTTTCAGAGGACAGTGATGTGGTTCCAGAGGACCTTGATGTTACTGTTAGTCCAGAATTCTCTCAGGGTAGGTTACCAAACTCTAAAATTTTTACTAACTTGGGTGTCCATCTTTCTTATTTGGTCCCCCCAAACGTTCTGACATCACTGAGTTGATACATAAATATCCTGCCCTGTTCTCTGATGTGCCGACACGCACAAACGTTCTTCAGCATGATATTGATGTAGGTGATGCCGCTCCTATTAAGCAGCATCCTTACAGAGCGAATCCTGTGAAGCGACAGCTTTTGCGTAAGGAAGTAGATTATATGCTGCAACATGGTATTGCTGAACCTAGTGCTAGCTCGTGGAGCTCCCCGTGCCTGCTTGTTGAAAAGTGAGGTCATACACTCCGTTTTTGTACTGACCTTCGCAAGGTTAATTCTGTTACCAAACCTGATTGTTACCCTCTTCCCCGACTGGATGATTGTATTGACAGGGTGGGATCTGCCATGAGCTCGTGAAATCTCTGCTTTTGTGACACCAGATGATTTCTGTCAGTACACTGTCATGGCTTTCGGGATGCGGAATGCACCAGCTACGTTTCAGCGTTTGGTAAATAAAGTACTGAAGGGAGTCGCAGATTGTGAAGCCTATCTTGATGATGTGGTGATTTACAGCTCTTCCTGGTCTCAGCATGTAGCTCAGCTGGAAGAGGTGTTCGACAGGCTTGCTGTTGCCAAATTGACCTTGAACTTAGCCAAATGTGAATTTGGACAGGCCACCGTAACGTATTTGGGAAAAGTGGTTGGTCGTGGAAAGGTTTGTCCCATTGAGGCCAAAGTGGAGGCCACTGTGAATTTTGGTGTGCCCAGTTAGAGACGTGATTTGAAACGTTTTCTTAGCATGGCAGGTTATTACCGGAGTTTCTGCAAAAATGTTGCCACTGTTGCATCCCCTTTTTACTAACCTGCTTAGTCCTAAGGTTCCTTTTGTTTGGACAGAGATGTGTCAGTTCACCTTTGAGAGCCTGAAAGCACTGCTGGCTAGTGCTCCTGTTCTTGCTGCCCCTGACTTTAGCAGGCCTTTCAAACTAGCGGTTGATGCAAGTGATGCTGGTGTTGGAGCTGTTCTCCTCCAAGAGGATTCCTTGGGGGTAGAGCATCCTGTGTGTTACTTTTTCGAAAAAGTTTAACTTGCATCAAAAACACTATTCCACTATAGAGAAAGAGGCGTTGGCCCTTATTCTAGCTCTGGATCATTTTGGTGTCTATGTTTCCTCCAGCCAGACCCTAGTGGTCTACACCGATCATAACCCCCTGGTTTTCCTTAACAGGATGAAAAATTCCAACCATCGGCTAATGCGATGGAGCTTGGTCTTGCAGGAGTTTAACCTGGATATCCAGTATGTGCGCGGGAAAGATAATGTTCTCGCAGATGCCCTTTCAAGGTCGTAAGTATATTGATTTTAGGCTATAATGTGGCAGACTATGTGTTAGTCGAACTGTGAGGTTGCTTTAGAGCAACCTGCTTATGGGAGGGGGTGTTATGTCCAAGGCTATTCTCTCAATATTTCAGGTGATCAGAAACTCCTCCCCGTTGTTCCCTCCTGATCTCTGGCACCTGCTGGGAAGCCTTTAAGAGCTCTGGGTAGCTCCACCCACTCTCTCTCTCTCTCTCTCACATTGCAGCTTGGGCCTGCTGCAATGCCACCAGCATCCACCTTTGGGTTTTCTATGTTATCCATGGTTTGTTCTTTTGAGCAATAAATGTTACTTTGGCTGCATTGATTGTTTTTTTGACTTCTGTGTTGCTTCTCAAGAGCCGGGGTCGTAACCAGGATAAAGCGGTAGACGATGGATGGATGGATGGATAAAGCAATTGGTTGCAGTCTACATGCAGCAGAGCCACTCTGCTCACACAAGCATTGTGGCAGCGTTAACCTGTTAACACAGACGCTGGAATAAAAAGTGGAAGCGTCTGCAATGCTCCTGCTCTGCTCACATGGCAGCGTGCTGCAGGAAACAGGTTGTTTTGTGCTGTCATGGTGCTAGAAGAGAGGTGAATGTCTACTTGAACTTGTCCAGGGAGTATCGTGGTTACAAACACCTATGGGCATCGCCACCATATATTGAGGGGGGGTTGGGACCCCCCCACCTCTTAACAAAAGTTGTTGGGACCCCCCACATTTGCCGTTAAAATATCAGTGCATGATAGGTCTAATTTGTCCAGCGCTCTTTTCATTGCTTCATGATCAAATCTGTTCCACTTTATCAGTAAGAGAATCATCAATAGAAAACCACTCCGTGTTTCCCTCTTTCACACACACACACACACACACCCGCAGCACACACGAGCACCAAAGGAAGTTTACTTCGGTCCTCCCGTGTTGCAGCTACTTGGTCAACGCCAGCAACACGGGAGGACTGGCCATCGGTCACATTTTATTTCAGATGTCAGTTCCAATCATGGATGTATTCAAACGTGACGGTACGGACCTCCACTGCAACAACGTTTAAACCACCTGCAGACAGCGTTAAACGCCGGAGCTCTGGCCCGGCAGTCAGACAGTTTATTACTGTCAATTAGAGGGGGGGATGCGAACGGCCCCTCTCAACTTGGACTGTGCACAATGCATGCTGGGTAGTTTTGTGTCCAACTTGATCCTGACTTGCTGTGACATCATGCACACATGGGCAACGATAGTTTCACTGGATCAAGGTGACCGCAGTTTTTGGAGCGAGGCCCGGGGCATGATGGGAAACGCCGGTCTCTCGCCTCATCTAAAACTGATTGGCTCTTAGTTATGACAACAAACACCACATTTAGTCAAAAATGCAAACTTCTGATATTTAACGCTAGATTGTGGGCTGTTAGTCTCATGTTGTGCAATAAAACTTCAGTCTGTTAACAAACATCTCATGTGTTGATAATTGATTGGTTGATGGTTGATAATAATAACTGTCAATCTACATTATGTCCACTAGATTTTATGATACTACCTCAACAGCAGATACACTACTATACCGTATCGTGTTTTTATATACATTATGTTCATACATTACTTATATTTATTGGAAGTATTTTATATTTTATACTTATTTGACTCTTTCTTTCCTGACTCTTATGAAGCAACTGCAGCTGTACAATTTCCCAAGGGATTACAAAATTATTCTGTTTCTGATTTCCACAAATATTTCTGAAAAATGGTGGTCGCAAACTACAGATAGCCTACAGATCGGTCTAACACGATGTAACTTTTTCTATAGCCCCTTTTAGACAGCCTTTTCGTTGCGGGAGCCGAGGCTGAAAGCCGCACCAGAATATTATGCCTCTGAGACGCTAACGGATGTCGTCACAGAGGAGAGACAGGGCGATACGGCGTTCTATCTAAATGTCCAATCACCCGAGGAGGAAAAAACGTGACGTAGTGAAGACGTGTTACCAGGGCAACACGCCGCCGGCGCAGATCCGAAGAAGATAAAGCGCCGGTAGATGCTTGTACAAGGCCGCCGTTATACACATCCACATGTTTATGATGCAGCAATGTCGCTTGTTGAAGAGTCTTGTAAATATGTGAGATGAGCAAAAGTTAACCTTTCTTAGTTGATTTGAGGCATCGAGCTAATCAGATTTCCGACGCTCATTGAATGCGTCACACGGCCGATGTTATCTGCAACTGCGAGTGCAAGTTGTCAACATGTTCGGCATTTGTTCTTCATGGGTCACGTCATGTACTGCCCTCGCAGTGCGTGTAGCTATGCAAAGCTAGACAGTCAGTTAACGAAACGGATAGAAGCTCCCCAAAAAACCACAAGGCTTGAACTTTTCTTGTCCTTTAATGGAGTCCTCTATTTCTCCTTCTCCGTAAAACTGAAATTATCACAAACAGAAACACAATTTACTTACAGTAGCATTGTATGAATACATTTCAATTAGCATCCATAGGTTAGCACAATGAAGAGTTAGCATATAAGCTACTGACAGCTAGCAAAGTATATTTAGTGTAAACATAACTAATCATGTCTTAACCATAAATACACAATTACATAACACTATTCACATACTATACTCACAGATATATATTCCCCAAGGCAAAAGCGTCCAACAATATTATTTGGCAGTCTGTTTAGCCGTCTGTGCTCACTTTTACACCTTTTGCATGAGAACTAGCATGTAACGGAAAAAACACAGCATAGCTGGTAGCTTGACGAGCCGAGCGCTCACTCCGACGCGATTTCGCTGAACCAAAGAGAAGACCACTCACTCTGACGTGGTTTCTTTGAACCAAAACACACACTTTTTTAGACCTGCTTAATTATGAACTTTAACTTAACATTTCAACTCTTAAAGACAGTACACTCCCCGCTTGATATGATTACATTATATCACTCCAGATACACACAAATTTAAAGGGGAATGTCTTCTGGAAACAATACACATTAAGTCTCTGAAAGAAGGACTACAATCTCTGAGACCGGCCTTAAGAACACCTTAGCTGTCCCATCCTTCACAATCCGCACCTCTATTTTGCGGACTCTGTTGTCACTGCTTGGGAAAGTCTTAACAACCAGTCCCATTGGCCACTCATTCCTGTGGGCTTGGTTGTCTTTCAGCAAGACGACATCTCCTTCTTTGACATTCGGTTTGTCTTTTGTCCACTTCCTGCGGCTCTGTAGCGTAGACAGATACTCTCCCTTCCATCTCTTCCAAAACGTGTCAGCAAGACACTGGACTTGCTTCCACTGCTTGCCATACAACTGAGCTGAGTCAAAGTTTCCACAAGGGGCTGAAACTGCGCTCATCTTTTGAGTAAGGAGCATCGCTGGGGTGAGCACCATAGGCATCTCTGGGTCGGTGGATATGGTCACAAGAGGTCTCGCGTTCATGATTGCCATGACTTCCGCCATGAAAGTGCTGAGGACTTCGTGTGTGAGACGTGTTGGTCCCGTCTGAAGCAACATTGCATCCAGGATGCGCCTGGCAACTCCGATGAGCCTTTCCCAGGAGCCGCCCATGTGGGAAGTATGAGGGGGATTAAACAACCAGGAGCAGCCTTTCTCCTGGAGGTACTTCCTGACTGTTGTGTCTTCTGTGTTCATATTCAATTCTTTACAAGCTCCCACAAAATTGGTTCCTCTGTCAGACCGCAAAAGTTTGGCTGGACCACGAACCGCAAAAAACCTCCGGAGAGCGTTGATAAAGCTGTCTGTTGACATGGTTTCTATCAGCTCGATATGCACTGCTCTAGTTGACATGCACGTAAACAACACAGCCCAGCGTTTGTTGTCTGCATATCCTCCTCTGGTCCGACGTGTCATTACAGACCACGGCCCAAAGACATCGAGGCCGACGGTGGTGAATGGAGGCTCAGGAGTGAGTCGGTCGGCCGGAAGGTCAGCCATCTTCTGGTCCTCCAACCTTCCTCGCAGTCGGCGGCAGGTAACACACTTGTGAATGACAGAGGACACCAGACGCTTGCTCCCAATTATCCAGTATCCAGCTGATCTGATGGCTCCTTCTGTAATGTGTCACCCTTGGTGAGCTACTTGTTCGTGAAAGTGTCTCACTAGTAGTGTAGCAATGTGATGTGTGTGTGGGATGATCAGTGGGTGTTTTTCTTCTCTTGTCAGATCAGCACAAGAAAGACGACCTCCGACACGAAGCAGACCATCTTCATCCACAATCGGATTGAGCTTTTTGAGTGTTCTTTGCTTGGAGAAGGTCTGTCCACCTTCAAAACATTTAAATTCCTCCTCAAAGGCACTATGTTGCACTCTATCAACGGTGGTAAGGAAAGCTTTACCTTCCCATCCATGGACTCAATGGTGAAATTAGCAGCTCTTCTACCGGAAGTCTCTAATTTCCCAGCACAGGTTTTCAGGGTGTAAGGGGCGGAGCTAGTCTTCACTTCAAAAAGACTGAAAAACTCTGTCTTGGCGAGAGACTTGTTGCTTTGTTCGTCTAACACCGCATACATCTTGATTGCCTTCTCCTTTTTCCCTTCAGGATATGCTTTCACCAAACAGATCTTGGAACAAGACCTTGCACCGTCTGCACTTCCACAAACCTCCGTACATTTGGAGGTGACTGAAGATGGTAGGCTTTCGTTTTGCTCCCCGCTCTCATCTCTGTCGTCCACCGCACTCTGTGTGGTCAGAAGAGGAGGACCCGGGTGCAGAGCTGCGATGTGTCTGTCACTGTTACACTCAAAACACTTGACAGTCATTTTACAATCTTTGGCCATGTGTTGAATAGACCCACAACATCTATAACAGATGTGATTCTCTCTGAGGTATGATTTGCGCTCTTCTAGAGTTTTGTTTCTAAAAAGCTTGCACTTTTTCAATGGGTGGGGCTTTCTATGTATCGGACACTGACGCTCCGGTTCTTCCATTTTCCTTAGCGCAGAACTGGCTTGAGTACCTGATGACTCTGCAGGGATGTCAGTTTTATGTACAGCGACAGACCCTTTACCACTGTACCTTGTAGGCTTTTCCATCCTGGAAGTGACATGACTGCTGTTGGGGGTTATAGTGAAGCTTGGATCGTTTTTTATCTTTGCTTGTTGTTCAACGAACCTTGAGAAGACAGAGAAGGGAGGAAAAGCCACTCTGTAATCCTCCTTATACTTGCTTCCAAAGCTGATCCATTTCTCTTGGAGGTTATAAGGGAGTTTTTCCACTATTTGTTTCACCCCATGAGCTGTATCCAAATATGAGAGCCCAGACAGTGCACCATCTTGCTTAGCGCACTCCAGTTCACGGAGAATGTCGCTTAGCTCTCTCAGCTTAATAGTATCTCTATTGGTCAGCCTCGGAAAGTTCTCAATCTTTTTGAGCAGTGCGTCTTCGATGACCTCGGGAGTCCCATAACACTCTTCGAGACGTTGCCAAACCATGGCAGCGCCTGCAGCGGGATTGAGGACGTGCACTGCACGGATTCTCTTAGCCTGCTCCGATGATTCAGCTCCCAGCCATTTAGTTAACAGGTCTAATTCTTCTCTGGCTGAAAGATTCAAATCTTTCGTGGAACTAAGAAAAGAAGCCTTCCATGACCAATAATTTTCTGGTTTGTCATCAAATTGCAAAAGACCAGCACTAACCATCTCTCTCCTGATGAGATATCTCGCGAAGTCTTGTGTGCCCTTAGACTCAGGTAAGTACTCTCTTTCATGGTTAGCTGCGTGCTGAGTACCATAAGGGTAAGTGTCAAACAGACCTACATTTCTTATTGGCTCTTTTTCCACATCTCTGTAGACTGGCTGTGTGTTTCTTTGGATGTCATAAGAAACTCTATGCTTAGTGTCCAGTGTTTCCTGTTTATCCATTTTTCTTTCATGTGTCTCCACGACTACAGGTTCCAAAAGCTGTTCCTGTTTGAACATGTCAGAATGTTGCCGGACGTACTCACCGGTACGTTGAACTGTACTGAGGGGATCTTCTCCGACATCTGGAAGCTGGCTGCGCCTCCCGCTTTCCACCTCTGCCTCCTGGAAGGCTGTAGCCTCAGCTTCAGCTGCAGCAGCAGCTCTTTGACACTGTAGGAGATGGAGATCAGCGTCGAAGCTGGCCTTTTGCTTCAGCATGTTTGCTTCCAGTTCAGCTTTCTGCCTCATTGTCTCAGCCTCTCGTTCAGCGAAAGCTAATTCAGCCTTTGCAGCTTTCGCCTTGGCGTAGACTTTTGTGGCTGAAGAGGATGTTGATGAGTATCTACTGGATGTTTTGGATGACTGGGACTTAGCATCACGTGGTTGATGAGTTACCTTCTTCTTTGTTGCTTGATCTACAACCTCCGTTTGCTGTTCTCCACTAGCTTCTTCTAGCAGTGTAGTGTTATCTTCTTCTTCAAGATATTTTTTCCCTGAGCGTAGACTCATGTTTGCTGAATATTGTGTTTTGATGCTTGAGCCCGCCGTGTAATATCTTTTTACTGTACTGCCCTCGCAGTGCGTGTAGCTATGCAAAGCTAGACAGTCAGTTAACGAAACGGATAGAAGCTCCCCAAAAAACCACAAGGCTTGAACTTTTCTTGTCCTTTAATGGAGTCCTCTATTTCTCCTTCTCCGTAAAACTGAAATTATCACAAACAGAAACACAATTTACTTACAGTAGCATTGTATGAATACATTTCAATTAGCATCCATAGGTTAGCACAATGAAGAGTTAGCATATAAGCTACTGACAGCTAGCAAAGTATATTTAGTGTAAACATAACTAATCATGTCTTAACCATAAATACACAATTACATAACACTATTCACATACTATACTCACAGATATATATTCCCCAAGGCAAAAGCGTCCAACAATATTATTTGGCAGTCTGTTTAGCCGTCTGTGCTCACTTTTACACCTTTTGCATGAGAACTAGCATGTAACGGAAAAAACACAGCATAGCTGGTAGCTTGACGAGCCGAGCGCTCACTACGACGCGATTTTGCTGAACCAAAGAGAAGACCACTCACTCTGACGTGGTTTCTTTGAACCAAAACACACACTTTTTTAGACCTGCTTAATTATGAACTTTAACTTAACATTTCAACTCTTAAAGACAGTACACGTCAGCTAGATGGATTTTAATATCAGTGGTGTCACAGATATTGAATAAAAGAGAATATTTAATGCCAAAGAGATACACTTTTTTAAAGTTATTTTTAATTCTTATTTGTGTAGAAGAGAGCAACGGTTTAAAAACACAAATTTGTGGTGGAAATACAATAAAACCTCAGATTCTAGATGATCATGTGGTTTTATTATTATAAAATATAATTAATAAATATTAAGTAATCTAACCTATAACATCTTCATGACGTGAAATTATGATTGCTAATGCAAAAAAACGTCAACTTTCAGGAGTGCTGCCATGGAGCACTTTTGTGTCCCCACCAATCTCAAAATCAAACCTACTCCCTTGGTAACGCCCCAGACACAGTTCTATGTAAACGGGTTCTCGGCATATTTTGATTCGCCTTTCCACCATAACGGTCTGTCAAAAAGGGGCTTATGACTTCCTGTCAAATCTTTGAAGGCTGATGGAAACTGTCCAACTGGAGTGCAGCTTTGAGGCTCCGCCTCCTGCTGCTGCTGTCTGCTCTCGTCTACTTTCCAGGCGAGGCACTAGTGATGGGAATTCCGGCTCTTTTTGGAGAGCCGGTTCTTTTGGCTCGGCTCACTAAAAAGAGCCGGCTCTTTCGGCTCCCAAGTGGCTCCTCAGATTTTCTGTTGCTTAAAGTATTTTTATCACCAAAAATAATGCAAAACCATGTGTAAAATGAATTACTAATGTGAAAAACATACACTATATCAAATATGTATCATTTATATAGGTTTATTAAGGTACTGAATACACTCAAATTTGAACAGAATGCTACAAAAATAAATTATTAAGTAGGCTATAAAAAAACAAAGTCCCATCCAGGGCTCCAGACTCCTTGTTTCACCAGTGTTTAAAAAACAAAACAAACAAAACTGAAAATTCACTGATTGCATATATGCAAGAAGATGGACTATTTACATTGAAGGTCCTCATGTGCCTGTGCAGGTTATTTGTGGAGCCTGCTCTATATGATATTTTCACCTTGCACAAGTTACACTCCGCCTTTGAGCTGCTTATAGCATTGAAATGGGTCCAAATTCTACTACGTTTCCTGCTGCTGTCACTCATTTTCTCACCGTTTGTTCGTCGCGCTCTCTCTCTCTCTCTCTAGCTCGCTCGTTCTCTCGTCCTCTCTCTCGCTCTCTTGTCTCCCTCCGTGTGCGTGTGCGTGTGCTCACTGCTGTGTGTGTCTGAACCTCCCTGTCCCCTGCCCCCACTGCTCTGTGTATGGACACGCAGTTGCCGCCACACATATTGACCAATCACCTGTGGCTTTCACCAAAACTAGCGGAGGAAAAAAAAAAAAAAATTAATCGGCTCCCAGTGAGGAGCCGGCTCCCGTCGTTCACTTCAAAGAGCCGGCTCTTAGAGCCGGATCGTTCGCGACCGACACATCACTACGAGGCACAGTTCATCTCAAAGAGCCTATTACTTCCCTCTGAAGATACACAGAAAACTAAAACATGTTGAAACAAAAAAAGATGGTAGAGATGAGAAAGAAATGGATAATTTAAGTTGCTGGAAAAAAAATCCTTGTGCAAATTAACAATGAACTCAGATCAATAGTTACTGTGGCTACTGTGCAAAAGCTTGTTTTGATTCTGTAGTTGTATAACTACTATTGCAAAGGCATTATAAAAATGTCGGTATAACAATAATAGGCCTATTTAATTATCATTTTCATTTCTAGGAACGAGAGACATTAGATACAGAAGAGATATCTTCTAAAAACATCTTAGAATGTACCAGAATGTGGGAAATTTCATCTACTTAATTCATTAATACAGGACCACCCCCCCCCCCCCCCCCCCCCCCCCCACACACACACACACACACACACACACACACCTCAAATGCTGCCCCTGCATACATAGTGGCTCTCCTTTTGCAATTGTCATTGTTAGGTCTGGTGAAGTGGAGTTGTGAGTGGGCGTGACGTGAATGCTTTGATGTACAGTAAAGACTGTTTGTTTTTCTACCATATGCCACTACATTTATTCAACTAAACAAAGAATTTAAGCCTTTTGTTTTCCAAATTTCTGGCAGCTCCACTTTCTGCACAAAGTATAATTGCACATGAAAACAGGTAGATGGAAATGAACCTATCTCTGCTATCAAGTGACTGCAGTAGCAATGTCCTCATGAACCATTAATGATGGAACGGTTTGAAATATTGTAGGAAATCTGTTGTTTGTAAAAGACTCTCCTACTAACTTCTTCAGCAAACATAATTCATGATTTGAGCTATGGGAGGAAAATGATTCAGATGTCAGTGTAGGAAAACCTCTCATCCTGCTCGTGCTGTGAGGGGATTTCAGGGAGGATGTTGCTACTTAATCATTGTATGGAATTATGTATGAGGGTTGCTTTGTGGGTTCCCCATGGTTGCAGAGCTGTAATGCATGTCAGCTGTCGATGCTGCCCGTGTTAGAAGGCTTTTTTGAAGAGAATTTCGCTTCGATGAGATGAGTCATTTGCAATATGCAAAACTAATTATAACTATAATTCGGGGATAAGTGTTGATTGCCACATCACACCTTTCTTTCCTTCACCCACGGTGAGGCCTCCAACAAACTGTTGTATCGGTCATGTGGTATCAGACGTCCCCCGTCTGTGGGTGGCTGTTTGTGTGTCAATGCTTGCCTCCATTGGTAGCCTGCATGTCTGGAGGGTCCTCGTGAGTAGCCTCACCTCCTCCAGTGCCAGCTTTCCTTTAGCATTAGCTGCCTGATGAGCGTTTCTTTCTTCTGTCATTCGTATCCTCCTCCACTTCTGGCAGAGAGACCGCCTGCTGAGGCTCAGCAGGCAAAGTTAATGGTTCTACTGTGTGTGTGTGTGTGTGTGTGTGTGTGTGTGTGTGTAGTACTGTCCTGTCTTTTGTGTGCTATGTGTGTCCTAATGCAGATGGTCTGTTCGGTCCACATCAGACGGAGGAGAATTAAATGAAAGGGAAGGCAGCGAAATGGCCCAGCGCTGCAGAGACAAGTCCAGAATGGATCCGCCACAGATTCTCACCATATGCTGGTTAGACTGGGAAGTCCCTACACATTCCCCACATGGCTGCTAGCACACCATGTCTCTGCTGCCTCTCCCTACCACATCACATTCATCTATATGGGCTCTGTGTGTGTGTGTGTGTGTGTGTGTGTGTGTTTGGAAGTGTGCATTAAAGCTCTGTAGATGTGTTAGTTTTCAGTTTAATGATCAAACAATAATCAACATTCATATATGTATATGTATTAGGGCTGTCAAAGTTAATGCGTTAATCGCGCGTTAACGCAACATCCTCTTAACGCCGTTAATTTTTTTAACGCGCGATTAACGCTCGGTATTAAAAAAAAAATTATGATTTATGGCCGTCGGTGGCACCTGTAGTCTTGATCCAGAGGGAAGGTGCGCGTCCACAGGCAGCGGTGTTTCCCCGCGTCCCGTTCATTGTCTATAGGTACGTGTCCACAGGGGCGATTTTAAACGCGTGTGGACGCGCCGCTTCCCAGTATTGCAGGCTTGGTGGGCTGCCACTAGAGGATGATTGACAGGCGCTCTCCTTCAAACAACACATTTTTGCGAGCGTTCGCGAGGCGGCGAGTCGAGCCCGGCGCCTCTGATTAGCATGAAGTAGATTCGACTTCAAGGCAAATGAGGAGCGGCCAACTCGCGCGCCGTCTCTCGACATTCGCCGCGACGCTACCAGAATGCATTGCACGGCGTTTCACATAGACAATGAATGGGACGCGGGGAAACACCGCTGCCTGTGGACACGCACCTTATGTGAAAAGCTGTTCACCTTCAAAAGACTGCCAGATGGTTCAGTCGATAATACCAAAGTCATCTGCGCGTACTGTGGGTATGAAATGAGCTACCATAGAAATACGTCCAGTCTGAGATATCACTTGCAAGCCAATGCACTTATATCCTAACTGTACTTATGTCCTGTTACACTATCTCCTGTGACATGTTCACTTTAATTGTTTGTGATATATTCTTATAACCCTGTTTTGATCCCATGTTTTGGTAAGGGGATATTTGAAGTGTTAAATAAACATTTTCATAAATCAAGTAAATTTGCCCTTATGTTGTTAAAAGTATTAAGAATATGAACAAAATACATTAATGTACATTTAGAAGAAAAAAAATGTGCCAAAAAAATGCGATTAATTTGCGATTAATCGCGAGTTAACTATGGACAAAATGCGATTAATCGCGATTAAAAAAATCAATCTTTTGACAGCCCTAATATGTATATATACAAAACATTTAAAACAAAAATCTCCTTCTCACCCCTGGGGTGGTATCTGTGTCATCCTCAAGCTTGGGTCCTCTACCATAGGCCTGGAAGTTTGAGGGTTCTGCGCAGTATCTTGGCTGTTCCTAGGACTGCACTCTTCTGGACTGAGGCTTCACATGTTGTTCCTGGGATCTGTTGGAGCCACTCTCCCAGTTTGGGGGTTACTGCCCCGAGTGCCCCCATTACCACGGGGACCACGCTAGCCTTGACATTCCACATCTGTTCCAGCTGCTCTTTCAACCCTTGGTACTTTTTCTCGTGTTCCTTCTTCCTGATGTTGGTGTCAGCTGGGATCGCCACATCTATCACCACCACTGTCTTCTGCTCTTTGTCCATCACCACTATGTCCGGTTGGTTAGCCAGGAGCTGTTTGTCAGTCTGGAAGCTGAAGTCCCACAGAACCTTGGCCCTGTTGTTCTGTGGTATGGCCCATTGGGATTTGGGTACTTCTATTCCATACTGGTTGCAGATGTTCCTGTGTACTATCCCAGCCACTTGGTTGTGCCTCTCCATGTACGCTGATCCAGCTAGCATCTTACACCCTGCTACTATGTGCTGGACTGTCTCAGGTGCTTCTTTGCACAGTCTGCATCTTGGGTCTGATCTGCTCTGGTAGATCCTGGCCTCTATGGCTCTTGTGCTTATGGCCTGTTCTTGTGCTGCCATGATTAGTGCCTCTGTGCTGTCTGTCAGTCCTGCATTTTCCAGCCACTGGTAGGATTTCTTGATATCAGCCACTTCCTCTATCTGACAGTGGTACATGCCATGTAGGGGCTTGTCCCTCCAGGTTGGCTGCTCCTCCTCCTCCGCACTCTCATCAGGGTTCTGCTGCCTGAGACATTCACTTAGCAGTTCATCCTTCGAGGCCATTTTTTCGATGTAATCTCGAATTTTCGATGTTTCATCCTGGACCGTGGCTTTGACGCTCACTAGCCCTCGGCCTCCCTCTTTCCGCTTAGTGTATAGCCTCAGGGTGCTGGACTTGGGGTGGAACCCTCCGTGCATGGTGAGGAGCTTTCTATATATATATACTCACCGGCCACTTTATTAGGTACACCTTGCTAGTACCCGGGTTGGACCCCCTTTTGCCTTCAGAACTGCCTTCATCCTTCGTGGCATAGATTCAACAAGGTACTGGAAACATTCCTCAGAGAGTTTGGTCCATATTGACATGATAGCATCACGCAGTTGCTGCAGATTTGTCGGCTGCACATCCATGATGCGAATCTCCCGTTCCACCACATCTCAAAGGTGCTCTATTGGATTGAGATCTGGTGACTGTGGAGGCCATTTGAGTACCATTTGAATTGTCATGATCAAGAAACCAGTCTGAGATGATTCGCGCTTTATGACATGGCGCGTTATCCTGCTGGAAGTAGCCATCAGAAGATGGGTACACTGGTCATAAAGGGATGGACATGGTCAGCAACAATACTCAGGTAGGCTGTGGTGTTGACACGATGCTCAATTGGTACTAATGAGCCAATAATAATCAGTTTCCTGTTCTTAGCTGACAGGAGTGGCACCCGGTGTGGTCTTCTGCTGCTGTAGCCTATCCGCCTCAAGGTTCGACGTGTTGTGCGTTCAGAGATGCTCTTCTGCATACCTCGGCTGTAACGAGAGGTTATTTGAGTTACTGTTGCCTTTCTATCAGCTCGAACCAGTCTGGCCATTCTCCTCTGACCTCTGGCATCAACAAGGCATTTGGGCCCACAGGACAGCTGCTCACTGGATATTTTCTCTTTTTCGGACCATTCTCTGTAAACCCTAGAGATGGTTGTGCATGAAAATCCCAGTAGATCAGCAGTTTCTGAAATACTCAGACCAGCCCGTCTGGCACCAACAACCGTGCCACGTTCAAATTCACTTAAATCACCTTTCTTCCCCATTCTGATGCTCAGTTTGAACTGCAGCAGATCGTCTTGACCATGTCTACATGCCTAAATGCATTGAGTTGCTGCCATGTGATTGGCTGATTAGAAATTTGCGTTAACAAGCAGTTGGACAAGTGTACCTAATAAAGTGGCCGGTGAGTGTGTGTGTGTGTGTGTGTGTATTATGACTTGGGCTTTTATTGTGAAAGGTAAGAATGGAATGAGCTTGGGTATGGATTGACTTTGTACAGGATGAAATATTACAGTTTGACGTCTTGGTTGGGACCAAGGAGCCATGTTCCCAGAAGGCCGAGCACAAAGGACTTCAAACTGCAGAGTGACGTCATCTGGACCTGCTGTTATTTGTGGGAAGGAGGTCATTCAACATGTGCTAATAATAGATAGATTTTTCCACATCATGTATTTGAATGTTTTAAAACCAATCATTTTAACATGATTGATTAATATCTTCATTTACCCGCTAACAAAGGCTTTAACTGATCTCATTCCAGAATAAAAATTCTATTTAAATAGCTTGCTTTTTCAACGTGTAATCGCATTCTTTGTGAAAGTATTAATGACAAAAGCAACAGATTAAAAAACTCCCCAGGGTGTTAAAGTTATGGTTCGGAGTGAAATGGACCTAGGTAATTTCCACCATGACATCCAGCCAAACACCCCCTCGGAAACATTTTTAGCGATGGTCAGCATTGGTCAAGATAGGGCGATCAGCCGAATGGCTTTGTAATAGCGCGACGGTACAGAGAGTATATCTCGTAAATTTCCCCACTAATAATGCATGGAATGTTACCAAACTTCTGCAGTAGTACACATAGGGTCTGTACTCACAAAACGAGGCATTTTAAAGTTTGTAAGTACATCAGGAGTTTATTTAAAAGAACACTTGCCTGATAGCTTCTACTACTAAAGCTGCTAAAGCTGTTTACCCAGCTTCTTCTTCTTCGTTGGTGTTTAATGGCAGTCGGCGTTTACCCAGCTGTTTCCGTGACGCGAGTTTCACGCCGGAGTATGAAAAAGTTTCGCTGATTTTTTATAAATGCTTCTATTATCAGGTCGACAAGTGTTGACATGATAATACAAGCAAACTCGCGTTGGCATTGGATGGGTGGCATTGGCTGGGTGGCATTGGCTGGGTGTTTTCATTATTTGAGTTGCTGGCAAATTTGTATGATTTGCGCATTTTGTGTTACTCATGAGCTGATGGTGGTTCTGAAGCAACAATGGTTGTTAGTATGAGATTTCGAATTAAATTCAATTGTATTTATATTGTCATATCACAACAGAAGTAATCTCAGGACACTTAACACATTGAGCAGGACTAGAATACACTTATGATTATTTTGATCAGAGTCAATACAATTTCAAAGTCCCAAAATCACCCAGGGGTAAGCGTTACAGCGACAGTGGCGAGAAAAAACTGCCTTAATAGGCTTTTAGGCAGAAATCTCGTGCAGCCCAGGCCCTTGGGTTCCAACTTCATTAGGTGTTGGTAGTAGTATAGTAGTAGTTGCATTAACAGTAATGGTGGTTTTAACAGAAGCAATAGTATCAACAGTAGTAGCCCATGGCAGCAGGCACAGCCCCGCCGAGATGGATTCATCCCAACCATGTCACCGTAGACCAGAAAGCAGGAGTAGGTGGAGCTACAATATGGTGTTTCCAGCATCAGGCTAGCATCAGTCAGGACCTCAGTGGATTCTGCTGGACCAGAAAGCATAGCCAGACTCCCGGGAGTAATCCTGGGAGAAGTGGAGTTAGTAACAGTAGAGATGGTGATTTTAGTCTATTTCTTTAATCAATAGTCAGCAGCCTTAAAAATACTGGCGGTAAGAGTCAAACAAGACCACAGCATCGGTGCAGTCTGGATCAGGTTCCACCAGGGTCCAGGGAGACCTGCTAGGCTAGAAAGAACAGGGACTCCGGGGGACATACAGAGAGTGAGCGAGAGAGGGAGAGAGCGAGAGAGAGAGGCTCAGTGTGTCACTATAAATAAATCCCCCGGCAGTCTAGGCCTATAGCAACTTAACTAAGAGTTGGTTCAGGGCAAACCTGAGCCAGCCCTAACTATAAGCGGTGTCAAAGAGAAAGGTTTTAAGCCTACTCTTAAATGTGGGAACAGTGTCTGCCTCCCGAACCAGAACCCGAAGACGGTTTCACAGAAGAGGAGCTTGATGGCTGAAAGCTCTGGCCCCTGTAACCCTTTATACTGAGATTGTAGTGCTCTAGCAGGACGGTAGGGTTTAATGAGCTCTTTAAGATGGAGAGCTTTAAGAGATTTATTAGAACAGCCTGATAATAAGGAATTACAATAGTTCAGACTTGAGGTAACAAATGCATTGACGAGTTTTTCTGCATCTCTTTGAGACAGCTTTGGCCTAATTTTAGTAATGTTACGCAGGTGAAAGTAGGCTGTCCTTCTCATTTGTTTAATATGTGAGTTAAAGGACAGGTCCTGATCGAAGATAACTCCAAGGTTTCTTACAGTAGTATTTGAGGCGATGGCAATCCCATCAATAGTTGCTATATCTTTAGACAGTGAGCTTCGGAGGAGTTTAGGCCTAAGAACAATCACTTCCATTTTATCTGAGTTTAACATCAGGAAATTGCAGGTCATCCAGGATTTTATGTCATCAACACATGCCTGGAGTTTAACTACCTGATGTGTCATAGCCAAGAAAGCTGGTTGTGCTTAGTTGTCTTGTGTCAATGTTGTCTCATGGTGTCCTGTTTTATTTTGAAAATGATTCTCCCTTCTTGTTTCAGGTAACTTGTCTTCTCCACCCTGATTGTTTCCACCTGTTCCCCATTACCGTGTGTATTGCTGGTCTGCGTCTCCCTTTGTCTGTGCCATTTCTTCTTGTCCTGCATACCAGAGAACCAGCTCCGTGTCTCCATTTTGCCATAGATTGTTGATCCTTTGTTCCATGCCCTTGTCCTGTCAGGTTTTGTATTTACTTTGATACTTTGTCAAGCCCTTGCTTTTGTTTGTAGACTTTCCCTCAATAAAGTGGTTTATGTTTATTAGCTATTGCAGTGTTTTTTGCAGGGTCACTGGTGAGTGATTTTCTGTTGGACTTTTCTGAATAAAGATTTATTTGTTCACTTTGTCTCCTGAGTCATGTGTTTGGTTTTAAGTACTTGTTCAGTTGTGATAGATTGGTTTCTTCAGGCTTGATTGATAGATATAATTGAGTATCATCTGCATAACAATGGCAGTTTATAGAGTGTAATCTAATGATATTTCCTAAAGGAAGCATATATAAGTTGAAAAGAATTGGTGCGAGCAGGGAACCTTGAGGAACACCGTAATTAGTTTAGTTTAGTTTATTAGGATCCCCATTAGCTGCAGCAAATACTGCCGCTATTCTTCCTGGGGTCCGACACATGCATACAATTATAATAATGCATCCATCCATCCATTTTCTACCGCTTATCCTGTATTCAGGGTCGCGGGGGGGCTGGAGCCGATTCCAGCTGTCATTGGGCGAAGGCAGGGTACACCCTGGACAGGACGCCAGTCTATCACAGGGCTATAATAATGCATCATTATAACAAAAAATTAAATTAAAATAAATTTAAATTAAATTAAAACATATAAAAACAAAACAAAAGAACATCACTGTAAATCAAAACACACTGCACAGACAGTACAGTTCTTGTCGCCATGTAAATTATATAAATGGATTGTGTAATATCAATATTACACATCAATATCAATATCACACAATCACACTATATATCACATTAATATCACACAATCATAATCTATTCCATATTGATATCAATATCGCACAGTCATACTATATACCATATTAGTATCAATATCTGATAATCTATTCCATATTAATATCAATATCACACAATCTTACTATATACTATATTAATATCAATATCACATAATCATAATCTATTCCATATTGATATCAATATCACACAATCTTACTATAACCACATTAATATCCATATCACACATTCATACTATCAGTGACAGCGCAGGGGGGGGGGGCAAAGGCTGCACCCCCCCTTTTGCCCCCCCTCCCCTCAAAATATTTATGGATTAAAAACTATAACAAATATAGAAAAAATTAAGACACTGAGACATCAACAATCAATCATCTGAAGAAATATTGTTTATAACGTTCCTATGGTGATTGGGTTTTTTTTTTTTTCCTGTGTCATGCGATTTGTTTGGCCGGTTTGCACGCAGACGGCAGGCCGAATTTGACGTTCACGTTAGCGGTGGTTGATGCATAGCGGCTAGTTAGCGATTGTGTCAACAGAGCGAAATGGACCGATTTGTGATAGCCAAAAAGCAAATAAGAGTGGACGATGGTGGTGGTGATTTACGGACGCAGGACAGAGTGATGACGGACTTGGAGGATGAGGATGAAAGCGAGGATGAAGAAGGGGCGGTAGTAGGTGAGGAGAACAGAGAAAGGAGGAGGGGAGAGGAGAAGAGAGAAAGACTGTCACGTTCGGGGCAAGACGGAGACTCGGAAAAAAGGGGAGGTGAGGACCAAAATGCAGTTAAAAAGAAAGATTTATTTAAATAATAAACTAAATACAAAACAAGAACTAAGACCAGAACAAAGTCTCAACCAAAAAACCACAAAGGCAAAAAACGACCATCAAATAAACACTTACAAGAAAGGAACCAAAACACGAAGAGACACGGGAGGCAGGACGAGGTACAAAAATATCCAGTGACAAGACGTGGTGCAGCATGCAGGGGAAGACAATGACATCTGCGACAGCGACAGCAACATCGACAATGAGACAGGGAAACACACAGACTATACACAGGGAGGCAGGGAGCTGACGAGGAACAGGTGAAACACATTAGGGCAGGCAGGGTAGTCAACACGAGAGGGTGGGGGAGTCAAGACAGCGGAAACAACAAGGACCAGGAAGTACGAGACAGGAAATCACACCAAGGGCAAAATTACAAAATAAACCAGGGAATCAAAATCAAGAAACCACAGATCATGACAGTCAGACCGCTCAGGAGGCCGGGCATGAGGGCGACCTAGCGGGCGGGACCGCTCAGGAGGCCGGGCATGAGGGCGAGCTAGCGGGCGGGACCGCTCAGGAGGCCGGGCATGAGGGCGAGCTAGCGGGCGGGACCGCTCAGGAGGCCAGGCATGAGGGCGACCTAGGAGCGTAGGACGGCCCCCCGTTGGAACAGGAACGGGTGACGAGCGGACCTCCCAAAGGCTGCTCGGAGCAGGCGTAGGACGGCCCCCGTCGGAACAGGAACAGGTGACGAGCGGACCTCCCGAAGGCTGCGTGGAGCAGGCGTAGGACGGCCCCCCATCGGAAAAGGAACGGGTGACGAGCGGACCTCCCGAAGGCTGCGTGGAGCAGACGTGGGACGGCCCCCCGTCGGAACAGGAACGGGTGACGAGCGGACCTCCCGAAGGCTGCGTGGAGCAGGCGTAGGACAGCCCCCCGTCGGAACAGGAACGGGCGAAGAGCGGGCTCCGGGACGACTGCGGGGAGCAGGCGTCGGACGGACCCTTGTCGGAACAGGAACGGGCGACAGGCGAACCCCCAATAGGCTGCGAGGAGCAGGCGTGGGACGGTCCCCTGTCTGGGCTGGTGCCGGACGAACCTCCTCCTCGAGGCCGGCAACCGACGAGCCAACTGCCGGTTAGCCAGCTGGATGCTCCTTGGCCCTCCTAGGGCCAGACGAGTACCCCTAAACGGGTTCGGGCAGGAGCTGGGAAGCTGTGCGGTGATGAAAATATTTGAACGCATTGATGATGCTGTGTCCCTATGTATCCACTCTGTTCTTCAGCACCTAGAGTCCCAAGGCAACTATGCCAAGATTCTTTTTATAGATTATAGCTCTGCTTTTAACACAATTTTACCTATCAAACTTTAAAACAACTTTAACAGATGAGTGTGCATGACTCTCTCTGCCATTGGATCCTGGATTTTCTGCTGCACAGGAAACAAGTGGTAAGGGTAAACAACAAAACCGCTGGGGTCAAATACACCAGCACTGGCGCCCCTCAGGGATGTGTCTTATCCCCCTACTTTACTCACTGTACACCAATGATTGTGTATCACACACTGACTCTGTCAAAATGTACAAATTTGCAGACGACACAACATTGGTGGGGCTCATCTCTAAGGATGATGATGATGTGGCCTACAGGAAAGAGGTACTCACATTAGTGGAATGGTGTTCCCACCACAATTTAGAATTAAATGTTTTAAAGACCAAAGAAATGGTAGTGGATTTCGCCGCAAGGGGCTAGTCTCCCAGCCCCTGGCCATCAATGGAGTTGAAGTAGAACGGGTGGACAGCTTCAGGTTCTTAGGGACCATAGTCTCATCCTCAATGAAATGGGGCGACAACCTGAGCTGCATTACTAAAAAAGCCCACCAAAGGCTCTTTTTTCTCCGGCAACTGAGAAAATTTGGGGTGGCCTGCAAGGGGATGTTGCAATTCTATCGTGCCACTATTGAGAGTATTCTCTCCTTTTCTATTACTGTCTTGTATGGAAACACCACTGCCCAGAACAGGCTACAGCTAGACAGGATAGTCCACACGGCCGAGGAGATCATAGGTTGCAAACTCATCCCCTTACCAGAAATCTACAAGGCCCACATGCAACGAAAGGGCATGAAAATCCTGCTGGATGTAACTCACCCTGCCAACCATCTCCTTAGGATCCTCCCATCAGGAAGAAGGCTGAGGGCTATTAATACAAAGACCTCCCGCTTTTTAAATAGCACATACTGTAGTGCAATTAGATTTTTAAATAGCTCTCCATCCTTGCACCAATACCTCATGGAGGTAGATCAATCCAATATAGGTCGTGGATAGTGTGTTTTTGAAGCAACCTGTTTTAAACTGTAACCATGCTATTTTGCTACTGTATTACATAGCCTGTTACATTTGCACTTGTGGTAGTGAACTTAAAACCTGCACTTTAGGTGAACCTCCACTTAAGTCACATGCCATTTTTGACTCTTGCCTATGTAGGGATGAGCCATGAAGGAACGAATGAATTATGCATGTACCTTGTTCTATGTCTATGTATTAGGCTGCCTAGTTTTTGTGTGGTTCTTGTCCTGTCTGTTGTTTTATAGAGCACACTGCAGCAAATTCCTAATAACTTCTGTTGTTTGGCAATTAAAGTATTGAATCTTGAATCTTAAACAGCAGTGTTGGGCAAGTTACTCTAAAAAAGTAACTAGTTAAAGTACTAGTTACCTCTCCCAGAAAGTAACTAAAGTAGTTACTGAGTTACAAATTCTAAAAGTAACTACTTACTTTGGAAAGTAACTATTGCGTTACTTTCAAATAATTTTTAAATACTGATGTGTCAAATAATTTGGACCCCATCTCCATCCCTCTTTGATTGAATGTTCAATTATTTATGATAAATCTTATTTATCATAAATAATGAAATTATAATGAAATGCATACTCAATACATTACAAACAGAAATCCACAGTGCAAAAATCTAAACAATTTTAACGTTGCTGTGGGAATGTGAGACTGGCATCCAATAAAATTTGATAGAATATGGTAGATATTATAATTACTAGGCAAGGCAAGGCAACTTTATTTGTATAGCACATTCATACACAAGGCAGACTCAAAGTGCTTCACATCATACAACAAAGTGAAAAAAAATAGAAGAATTAAAAGAAAAGTGGTCAGAGTTGGGGCAAGTCTTACATCTTCAGGAAGTTTATTCCAGCTATTTGTTGCATAGTGACTAAATGATGCTCCCCCGTGATTGTTTACTCTGGGAATCACTAACAGATTGGTCTCAGAAGATCTTAGTGGTCTAGAAGGCTTATGTAGTGGGAGCATATCGGTGATACACTTCGGCCCTAGACCATGTAGTGATTTATATGTGAGCAGGAGGATTTTGAAATCAATCCTCAATTCAATTCAATTTTATTTATAGTGTCAAATCACAACAGAAGTCATCTCAGGACACTTAACACATTGAGCAGGACTAGAATACGCTCAAAATTTCAAGAGTCAACACATTTTCAAAGTCCCAACATCACCCAGGGGCAAGCGTTACAGCGACAGTGGCGAGAAAAAACTGCCTTAATAGGCTTTTAGGCAGAAATCTCGTGCAGCCCAGGCCCTTGGGTTCCAACTGCATTTGGTGCTGGTAGTATGGTAGTAGTAGCATTAACAGTAGTGGTGGTATTAACAGAAGCAATAGTATCAACAGTAGTAGTCCATGGCAGCAGGCACAGCCACGCCGAGATGGATCCATCCCAACCACTTCGCCGTAGACCAGAAAGCAGGAGTAGTTGAGCAGTCACACAGTGGGCAGGTGGAGCTACAATGTGGTGTTTCCAGCATCAGGCCAGTTAGCAGTCTGCATCGGTCAGGACCTCAGTGGACTAGACAGTAGAGATGCCGATTTTAGTCAATTACTTTAATTAAAAATACTGGCAGTAAGAGGCAAAAAAGACCACAACATCGGTGCAGTCCGGACAAGGTTCCACCACGGTCCAGGGAGACCTGCTAGGCAAGAGAGCACAGGGACTCCGGGGGAACATACACAGAGAGAGAGCGCGAGAGAGAGAGAGAGAGAGAGGGGCTCAGTGTGTCACTATAATCCCCCAGCAGTCTAGGCCTATAGCAGCTTAACCAAGAGCTGGCTCAGGGCAAACCTGAGCCAGCCCTAGCTATAAGCGGTGTCAAAGAGAAAGGTTTTAAGCCTACTCTTAAATGTGGGAACAGTGTCTGCCTCACGAACCAGAACCGGAAGACGGTTCCACAGAAGAGGAGATTGATGGCTGAAAGCTCTGGCCCCTGTTCTAATTTTGGAGACTTTAGGAACTACAAGTAACCCTTTATTCTGAGAGCATAGTGCTCTAGGAGGACAGTAGGGTTTAATGAGCTCTTTAAGATATGATGGTGCCTGTCCATTAAGAGCCTTGTAAGTGAGGAGAAGGATTTTAAATTCTATTCTGGATTTTACTGGGAGCCAGTGCAGAGAAGCTAATACAGGAGAAATGTGATCCCTTCTTCTGGTTTTAGTCAGAACACGAGCTGCAGCATTCTGGACAAGCTGGAGAGATTTAAGAGATTTATTAGAGCAGCCTGATAATAAAGAATTACAATAGTCCAGCCTTGAGGTAACAAATGCATGGACGAGTTTTTCTGCATCTTTTTGAGACAGCATTGGCCTAATTTTAGTAATGTTACGCAGGTGAAAGTAGGCTGTCCTCGTGGTTTGTTTAATATGCGAGTCAAAGGACAGGTCTTGATCAAAGATAACTCCAAGGTTTCTTACAGTAGCATTTGAGGCGATGGCAATCCCATCAATAGTCGCTATATCTTTAGACAGCGAGCTTCGGAGGAGTTTAGGCCCAAGTACAATAACTTCCGTTTTATCGGAGTTTAACATCAGGAAATTGCAGGTCATCCAGGATTTTATGTCATCAACACAAGCCTGGAGTTTAACTAGCTGATTGGTTTCTTCAGGCTTGATAGATAGATATAACTGAGTATCATCAGCATAACAATGGAAGTTTATAGAGTGTCCTCTAATAATGTTGCCTAAAGGAAGCATATATAAGTTGAAAAGAATTGGTCCGAACACAGAACCTTGAGGAACACCGTATTTAACTTCAGTGTGCCTGGAGGATTTTTCATTGACATGCACAAACTGAGATCGATTGGATAAATAGGACTTAAACCAGCTTAATGCGGTTCCTTTGATGCCAATTAATTTTTCCAGTCTACATATTAGAATCTCATGGTTAATGGTGTCAAATGCAGCACTAAGATCTAGCAGAACAAGTACAGAAACCAGTCCTCTGACATACAGGAAGCCAAAGTAAGGATTTTAAGAATTGGTGTAATGTGCTCACATTTTTTGGTCTTTGTAAGAACTCTAGTTTTTTTTTCGGAAGACCTGCAAGGAGACCATTACAGTAGTCTAGTCTACTAGTAATTAAGGAATGTACACGTTTTTCTAAGTATTGAGCTCACATGAGCCCTCTAAGTCTTGCTACATTTTTGAGGTGATAGTAGGCTGATTTTGTTACTGATTTAATGTGACTGTCGAAATGTAAATCAGAATCCATAATAACCCCAAGGTTTCTGGCTTTGTTTGAGGTTTTCAGGGACAGAGAGTGAAGGTGTTGAATTACTTTAAACCTTTCTTTTTTAGCACCAAAAACAATTATCTCAGTTTTGTCCTCATTTAGTTGTAGGAAGTTTTGGCACATCCAGTCTTTGACTTGCTCAATGCACTGGCACAGAAGATCTATGGGGCGATAGTCGTTTGGTGATAGTGCTACATAGATTTGGGTGTCATCGGCATAGCAATGGTGGTCAATGTTATTATTTTGCATGATTTGTCCTAGTCGGCACCAAGATTGAACCTTGGGGGACTCCACACATTACATTGGTAGGTTCTGATACAAAGTCGCCAATGGAAACTAAATAGTTCCTATCTTGTAGATATTACTTGAACCAGCTTAAGACTGTGCCTGAGAGCCCCACCCAGTTTTCCAACCTGTCCAAAAGTATTGAGTGGTCGACAGTGTCAAATGCAGCACTGAGGTCTAATAGCATTAATATTGAAGCTTTGCCAGAGTCTGTGTTAAGACGGATGTCATTTACAACTTTAATAAGGGCCGTCTCGGTGCTATGAAAAGGTCGAAATCCTGACTGGAAGTTGTTGTGGGAGCCAGTTGAAGCCAGGAAGTGATTTAGTTGTTGGAGGACAACTTTCTCAATTATTTTACTTATGAAGGGTAGATTTGAAATTGGTCTGTAGTTGTTGATAATAGAGGCATCTAGGCTCCGCTTTTTTAGAAGAGGTAATGACTGCAGTTTTGAAGACCTTTAGGAAATTGCCTGATTGAATGGAGTTATTAACTATTTGCAATACGTCTATTTGATAGGCAGTCAAAAACATTCTTAAAAAAGTTGGTGGGTAAAGCATCAAGGCAGCAGGTGGATGATTTTAGATTTGTCACAGTTTCCACTAGAGTTTTAGAGTCTATGGCATCAAAGCTTGCCATCATTACTGTGTTACTTTTGCCTGAACAGGGTGGTGATCCAACTTTTTTGTTTGAGATATTGATGGCGCGTCTGATGCCTTCAATTTTATTAGTATAAAAGAATGCAAACTCATTGCATTTCTGCGTGGAATGGAGTTTAGCTGGTATTTGTGTTGGGGGGTTGGTCAGTCTGTCAACAGTTGCAAATAGGGTTTTCGCCTTATTAGTGTTGTTGTTTATGATATTGGAGAAGAATGTTTCTCTCGCACTTTTTAAGACTAAATTGTAGGCCCGGAGGCTCTCTTTATAGATGTCATGGTGAATATGAAGTTTAGTACTCCGCCAGATTCGTTCAGCCTTCCTGTACTCTTCTCTGGGCTGTCACAACAGCAGCTTTTCTCCAGGGTGCCTTTTGCTTACCAGAAATTGTTTTAACTGTAGCAGGTGCAATGACACCTATGACATTTTAGAATTTTGGAATTAAAGATGTTTACAAGATCATCAGCATGACATGGGTTTAGAGGTGGTAACGAGGAGATGGCATTTTTAAAGAGTACATTGGCATGTTCATTGATGTACCGCTTTTTGACCTTATTTGATTCTGTTTGTGTGTCAGGAATGACAGAAATATTAAAGAAAACACAGAAGTGATCAGACAATGAAGGATCAGTCACGAAAACATCAGAAACATGGAGACCTTTTGAGATAATCAGGTCCAGGGTGTGTCCCTTACTATGCTTATAGAGTGGACTGATAAAAATAACAATATATCTTTTGGAACTTTTTATATTTATTGCACCACAACAGGTCACAACTAAGCAAAATTAAATTATGGTTGTTAAGCAAGTACCAAAAATAAATAATAAATATATTTACTCTTTGTAGTGTAAATTAGGGGGAAAAAACAGTAGACATACTGTACGTATGTTTTTATGTGGCACACCTAAGACTGTGTGACCACATTGATTTGATTTATTAGATACAAATTCGGCAGATTATTCAAATATAAACCATTTGAATTGGAATATATATTTTTTTGTATTTTCGTTTACATTTAATGAGGGAACAGATTACAGGATAATCAGAGCAGAGTGTAATGTGTGACAGTGGGGCGGAACGTTTGTGTCACTCCAGTTGTTGCAGGGACGGTAAATAATGCAAGGCTTCCCCCCGTCTCGTCAGACGCAATCTGGAGACGAACGAGACGCACCATGTCCTCATTTGCTGTGTCTTACCTGCTTTCCTTAACAGGACATATATCTGCCTTACGGTGCCCTATCCTGGGACCCGTAACATTTACGCAATGTAACTTGTGTGTGTCTGATCTTGACAGGCGCTCTCCTTTAAACAACACATTTTTGCGAGCGTTCGCGAGCGTTCCCGAGGCGGCGAGTCGAGCCTGGCGCCTCTGATTAGCATAAAGTAGATTCGACTTCAACTTTAGGCAAATGAGGAGCGGCCAACTCGCGCGCCGTCTCTCGACATTCGCCGCGACGCTACCAGAATGCATTGCACGGCTTTTCACATAGACAATGAATGGGACTCGGGGAAACACCGCTGCCTGTGGACACGTACCTTAAGTAAGCAGACTAAGCACCCGCCCAACTTCCCCTCTGATTGGCTTACCATAGAATTTTACTCAACCCCAGCCAATCGTCATCACTTTTGCGGGTGTCTCGTGCTCCCGCCCTCACCAAGGACAAGGAGGAACAAGACATTTCTCTGTCACTCGGCTCAGAGGTCCGATGTATAACATCTGCCTTCAATGTAGTAACGCGACACATTTTTTGGCAGTAACGATAACGGCGTTATAACAATGAGATGAGTAATCAATTAGATTACTCGTTACTGAAAAAAGTAACGGCGTTACTAACGCCGCTACTTATAACGCCGTTATTCCCATCACTGTTAAACAGATGCTGTTTTAGTAATAATTTAAATCAGGTTTTACTGTTTACCTGTGTGATGTGTCTGGGGAGTGAATTCCACTCATACATAGCTCTGTACATGACCATTCTTTTGATAGCATTTGTCTTTACTTTTGGTAGAGTAAAATTACCTGAAGTAGAGTGTCTAGTTATGTAGTTATGTTTGTCCGTACTGAAAGATAAGTTGTGATACAGAATTAAAAGATTTTTTCGTGACAGAGACATTTCTAATAAATACAAACGAAATAATAACTCCTTTACAGGTAACCAATCAAGACTCTTATGCATTTTTACGACATTCATTCTATAATTACAACGGAGTACTATGCGTGCTGCTCTATCCTGTAGCACTTGCAATTTCCTCAACATTTCTGCTGTGGCATTAGACCAGACTGCTGGGCAATAGTCAAGGTTTGACAATATTAAGGCCTGAGTTACTAGTTTTGTTGCTCTTTGTGTTAAAAAAGTTGCACATCTTCTGATTGCAGAGATCGTACCTCCCATTTTAGCAGTTATCTTATTAATATGTTTTGTCCATGATAGTTTATTATCTATGATAATGCCCAGAAGTTTGGTTTCATGCACTTGGTTAATACACACATCATTTATTCTAAGGTTTAATTCTGGATTTTTACTGATGGTGTGGTTAGAGCCAAGTACCATGCTATTAGTCTTTGATATATTTAGAACCAGTTTATTTCTTTTTACCCAATCAACTACTGAATGCAACTCGTCATTTAAAACCATATCCAACGTATTGGTTGTGTGAGCAGACATGTATATTGTTGAATCATCCGCAAACATCGCAATTTTAGCCTTGTTTAGGACAATTGGTAGATCATTAGTAAAAATATTGAACAGTAAAGGTTTGACGCAACTCCCCTGGGGTACACCACTCGTTACAGCTCTGACATCAGAATTACTACCATTAAAGAAGACAGTCTGTGTTCTGTCATTTAAATAACTCTCAAACCAAGATAATGCAGACTGATCAAAGCCCTAACATTCCAATATTTTCAATAATGATTTATGATTGATGATATCTAATGCTGCTGAAAAATCTAACATAACAGCACCGACTATTTTCTTTTCTTCTATTTCCCTTAGCCAGTCATCAGTCATTTGAGTCAGAGCTGTAGCTGTTGAGTGCCCTTCTCTGTAAGCATGTTGGAAGTCTGTAACTAGACTATTTGTGTACAGATAGTTTTTGATTTGCTCATATACAATGCTTTCCATAATTTTGCTCAACACGGGCAATAGACTGATCGGACGACTGTTTGATCCAAAAAATGTTGATTTCTTGTTTTTAGGCAGTGGTATTATCTTGGCTCTTTTCCATTCATGTGGACAAAGGCAATTTTTGAAACGTAAGTTTATAATATGACAAATAGCTGGGGCAACCAAGTCTGCAACCAATTTAAGAAGTTTCCCGTCAAGTCCATCAACACCTGGTGGTTTATTTCTATAAGTCCTTATCCTATTTTCTACCTCACTTATGTTTACTCTGTCAAATTTATTTCCTTCATAATTTCATTTTTTATGAATAGGTAAGATATATTATCGATATTTGGTATGTTATTACTTAATTTGTCTACTTTATCTATAAAATAGTTATTAAAATAATTAGCAATATCTGTTGGTTTTGTTAGGAAGTTACCTTCCACCTCTACAAAGGATGGAGTGGCTTTAGTGTTTCTACCTAATAGATCATTTAATGTATTCCCTAATTTCTTACTATCATTCCTAATATCATTAATCCTGTTTTCATAATATAATTTCTTTTTATTTCTATTTAATTTTGTGACAGAGTTTTTTAGTTTACGATATACCTGCCAGTCATATTCATATCCAGTTATAATTGCTGTTTTTTTCGCTTGATCTCTTTGTTTCATATGCTCCTTGATCTCATTGTCCAACCATGGTGTTCTGGTATTTCTGACGGTAAACTTCTTAAGTGGTGTATGCTTATCAACCAGAGACATGAAGATTTCATCAAATTTGGACAGAGCTTCTTCAGTATTAGTACTCAACAACACATTAGACCAGTTTACATTCTTGACTTCATTCACAAAATTGTCTTAATTAAATGTTCTGTACGATCGTTTAAGCACTACTTTGGGTCCTGGCTTAGTTTACTTTTGTATTCCTTACAATAACTATTAAATTATGATCACTGCAACCAGTCTGAACAGATAATACTTTGGAACATAGCTCGGGTGAGTTGGTAAAAATATGGTCAATACATGTGGAGGTCATGGTGCCATCATTTTTAAAACATATCCTGGTAGGTTTGTTCATTACTTGTGATAATCCACATGTATCTGTAGCAGTCAACAGTTTGTTTTTTAGTGAGCAGTTTTGTGAGAACCAGTCTATGTTCATGTCACCCAAAAAATATGTTTCATGACCCAGAGTGCTACTAACTAATTAACTTCAGTGTCAGGAGTTTTCATTAACATGCACAAACTGAGATCGATTGGATAAATAGGACTTAAACCAGCTTAATGTGCTTCCTTTGATGCCAATTAATGTTTCCAGTCTACATATTAGGATCTCATGGTTCTCATGGTGTCAAACGCAACACTAACATCGAGCAGGACAAGTACAGAAACCAGTCTGTACACAGCCACCCCGAGATGTATCCATATCCAACATGTCGCCGCGGACTGGAAAGCAGTCAATGATGAGCAGCATCACAGCAGCAGCTGGAGCTACAATATGGTGTTTCCATCATCAGGCCAGTTAGCAGTCGGCATCTGTCAGGATCTCAGTAGACTGCTGGACAAGAAAGCACAACCAGTCTCCCGGGAGTCTAGTTAGTAAAAGTAGATCCAGGGAGACCTGCAAGACGAGAAAGCACAAGAACTCTGGGGAACATATGCAGAGAGAGCGAGAGAGAGGGAGACTCAGTGTGTCATTATAAATCCGCCAGCAGTCTAGGTCTACAGCAGCATAACTAATGCGGCGTTCACACCGGACGCGATAGACGCGAATACAATCGCGTGAGACGCGTGTATCGCGCCGCTTGATCATTTTGGACTATTCGCGTCATTCGCGTCTTTCGCTTCATTCGCTTCATTCGCGTCATTCGCGTCATTCGCGTCATTCGCGTCATTCGCTTCATTCGCGTCATTCGCTTCATTCGCGCATGACGCTCATTTTTGAGGGGAGCCGGCGGGTCACGTCGGCGGACCCTCCTCCTCCGCCTCGGGGTACCCGATGCCAGAGTCCGTGAGCCTCCTCCGGGAGCCACGTCCCTCGCACCTCTCCCCAGAGTCGGGGCCACATTCGACCTCAGATCAGATGAGACAACCCGCTGAATTTAAGCATATTACTAAGCGGAGGAAAATAAACTATCTAGGATTCCCTCAGTAGCGGCGAGCGAAGAGGGAAGAGCCCAGCGCCGAATCCCCGTCCGACGGGCGGGCGGATGTGGGAAATGTGGCGTACGGAAGACCGATTGCCCGGTGTCGCGCGGGGGCCTGAGTCCTTCTGATCGAGGCTCAGCCCTGACGGTGTGAGGCCGGTACGGCCCCCGTCGCGCCGGGGTCCGGTCTTCCCGAGTCGGGTTTGGTAATGCAGCCCGTCCATCTCAGCTCATCTGTCTGTCGGCTTGAACTCGTCGCTGATTGGATGTCGCGGCGCGATGCCGCCTGAAAAGTTCGATATTTTCAACTTTATTCGCGCCGCGTCAGACGCGCCATTCGCGCCGCGTCAGACGCGCCATTCGCTCCATTCGCGTCAGACGCGCCATTCGCGCCGCGTCAGACGCTCCATTCGCGCCGCCTCCGCCTGAATCGCGTGTCATCGCGCCATTTACATTGGTTTTCAATGTAGAGTCGCCGCTCAATTCGCGTCTATCGCGTTCAGTGTGAACGCCCCATAAGAGCTGGCTCAATCCTTGAATCCATGTAGAAAGTGTCTGAGGCACAGATAAATGTCTTCATGAGTAAAATGTGACTGAATATCTTGTCCATGTTTTACAGTCGACACAGGTATTTAGCCCATAGGAGCTATGTGAGCCGGTGCTGGGGCTTCCTTGGGCAGAGGGTCTGAGTCGTGATTCCAGGCTGTGTAGTACTTTGTATCCCCAGAGCGTTTCCAGACGCCCAAGGCAACTACGTGGGGTTCAGACTGCCACTCGATTAAACCTTTATACATAGCTGCTGATGATCTCCTTGTCCGGCCTCTCATACTGTGCACTGAGGTCCTCGGGGATGGGGATCTTCAACATTTCATCAGTGTATGGTGCCGGGTCCAGAAACACCATGTCAAAGATGAGGTCCATCAAAGATGAGGTCCATCAACTCATCAACGTTACCTGTCCAATAACCAAGATTATTGTTTATTTTTTATGTTTGTGTACTGGAAGATTTTTTACTATTCATTGTATTTATTATCCATGTTAAACTTTATACAATATTTATGTTTTCACATTTTTGTTTGCTTTCACAACATTTTTTAAAAAATTGTAATTAATTGAAGTGCAATAATGAAAATGACCTTTGGAAGAACATTGTGCAAAATAAAAATAATGCAATAGAGAATATCGTGGCAGTCTTTACTGGTTTGGCGCGAGCCTTCCTAGCCTTTGGGAATATCAGCTTGAAGAGAGGATCTCATGTAGATGACGATGCCTGTGCACGGTCTGCGTTCGCTTTTCCTCTTTGCTCTCACCCCTGCCTGCGATTTTCTGCTATTTTTTGCTATCTGCTTCTCCTCAACAAGAAACAAAGAGCAGCAGCTCCTGGATACTTACAAAACCAGTGGGATTATATTTTCTTTGAGATAAAACAAGCATTTTTCAATATTTTTACAACTTCCTCAACGGTACGCGAGGAGGCCTACCAAACAAGATAAGCCTGATCCTGTGCTACATTGCTAAAGGTAATTAGCAGAAGATGCCTCCCTTCTCTACGGAACATTACCATAAACTCCTACAGAAGATTTTACTGCTGGAAACAAAAATTAATCGGTTAGAAGTAAATGTAGAAGTGAATGGACTTTGTGGGAACAACACCACTCTAGCACTGACTCAAAACAGTGGACAAGAGCATGCTAGAAGTAGCAATAATGAAGCTATGAAGAAACGGGAGGACCCTGTAGGCTACACGGTAATAAATCTACCAGCAATAATCCTCCCTGGAACACACTTGGTGCGAAGCCAAAGAGAAGACCATCTCCCTGTGACATGGGAGAACGGATAACTGGCAGGACCCAGCGCCCCGATATCTGTGATCTGACCGGCTGGCCTGCGTTACCATCTCCATCCAGGCACAGCGCCTCCTCAACCCCACTGCCTCGTAGGACACAGCAGTGGACAGCTGGGAAGAGGAGAGCTACCAAGAAACCTCCCCAGCAAAAAACTGTTCCACTAAAGAACAGGTTTGCTCCACTGCTGCAGGACCATGGATCCCCTTCTGATTGCCTGGATAACCCCCCACCACCACGCAGCAGGGTAACACCTGCTAACTTAAAACCACAGAGAAAGCTAACGACAGGGCCTGAAAATCTGATTGTGGGTGACTTTTCTGTGAAAGATATGAAAAGCAGTAATAACATTAAAGTACTCTGCTTTCCGAAGGATACGGTGTCTGACTTGGAAAAGAGAATCCTGGAAATTGTGGCTGCACACCCAACTGTGAAAAATATAATTCTGCACATTGGATTTAATGACATTGAAAAACAACAATCAAGAGACTCTTTGAAACAGTCAGCTCTGTGAATGCTGAGGTTTTCATCAGTGGCCCTCTGCCCCCGACCGGGAGAGGAGTTGAGACATTCAGTAGACTGTTTTGGCTCAACAAATGGCTCTCAACTGCATCTCTTGCTCGCTCAATGCATTTTATTGACAATTTCCGCTTTTTCTGGGACCGCAGGCATCTTTTTAAGACAAACGGACTTTGCCTAAATAAGCTAGGAGCAAAGCTTTTCATCACCAACATGTCTTACTGCCTGCGTCATCCATCTGTCGCCAAGGACAAGAGGAACCAACAAAGAGGGAAGACAAAACACAGACTATCAGAAACGTCGAAGGAGGACTGAATGTGGATTCCCCCCCCCCAAATCCCCATCCAGGTCTTCGTCATTCTCCCTCCCTCCAATAAACCTGTCTCTCCCCTCCTCCCCCTTGGAGTTCCAGGAGCTACCCCTACCTACCCACCACCCTACTCAGACCCCCTCTCCCAAGACTGCAACTAAGTCACCAAAACCCAGGACCCCCTCATCCAAGACTGCAACTAAGTCACCAAAACCCAGGACCCCCTCTTCCAAGACTGCAACTAAGTCACCAAAACCCAGGACCCCCTCTCCCAAGACTGCAACTAAGTCACCAAAACCCAGGACCCCCTCTTCCAAGACTGCAACTAAGTCACCAAAACCCAGGACCCCCTCTCCCAAGACTGCAACTAAGTCACCAAAACCCAGGCGATCTCCCCCTCAGCATAAACATCCACCTCCAGCAGTTCATCCCAGCTGTGACGCTGCTCACTCCCCCCCCTTATGGCCACCCCCTCCCCACCCTGACAGCAGCCCTGAATATTACTGAGACAGAAAAGGGTTCAGCAGTAGACTGCATTATCAGCTGGACCCAAGGTCGCCTACATCAAAACATGGCACCTTCTGCATTCCTGTTGTGACTACTAAGAGAGTAAACATTGGGAAACTTGAACACACAGCTAACCTAAACAATCTCATTCCTGTTCTCTCAAAATCAAAGTCAACCTCAAAGCCTGTCAATAACACCATCAGGATGGGTCTGCTAAATGTTAGGTCTCTTAATAACAAATCATTTTTAGTCAATGATTTTATTACCACTTCTAAACTTGATTTTATGTTTTTAACTGAAACATGGCTAGAACAAAATAACAGCAAGCATTCTGATCGAGACAGCACCCCCCAACTATAATTTTATTGATGTTTGTAGATCTGGGAAAAGAGGTGGAGGGGTTGCTGCTATATTTAAAAATACATTTCAGGGGAAACAGATATCACTTGGTGTTTTTCCATCATTCGAATACCTTTGTGCTGTGTTGAAATGCTCTCCCAGAGTTCTCCTGTTAATTATTTACAGGCCACCTAAATATTCATCAAATTTTTTCGATGATTTTACTGAATTATTGTCTAGCATCTCCACTGATTTTGACTGCCTAGTTATAACTGGTGACTTTAATTTTCATATTGATGATTTGAATGACAAGGGTGCAAAAGAACTTTTTAATATTCTAGACACATTTGACCTTTCTCAACATGTGAAAGAGGCTACTCATTGTAAGGGAAACACCCTGGACCTGATTATCACAAAACGTCTCAATGTTTCGAAAGGATCAAAGGATTTCGACCTTTTCATAGCACCGAGACGGCCCTTATTAAAGTTGTAAATGACATCCGTCTTAACACAGACTGGCAAAACTTCAATATTAATGCTATTAGACCTCAGTGCTGCATTTGACACTGTCGACCACTCAATACTTTTGGACAGGTTGGAAAACTGGGTGGGGCTCTCAGGCACAGTCTTAAGCTGGTTCAAGTCATATCTACAAGATAGGAACTATTTTGTTTCTATTGGCGACTTTGTATCAGAACCTACCAATGTAACGTGTGGAGTCCCCAAAGGTTCAATCTTGGGGCCGACTTTATTCAACATCTACATGCTCCCACTAGGACAAATCATGCAAAATAATAACATTGACCACCATTGCTATGCCGATGACACCCAAATCTATGTAGCACTATCACCAAACGACTATCGCCCCATAGATCTTCTGTGCCAGTGCATTGAGCAAGTCAAAGACTGGATGTGCCAAAACTTCCTACAACTAAATGAGGACAAAACTGAGATGATTGTTTTTGGTGCTAAAAAAGAAAGGTTTAAAGTAATTCAGCACCTTCACTCTCTGTCCCTGAAAACCTCAAACAAAGCCAGAAACCTTGGGGTTATTATGGATTCTGATTTACATTTCGACAGTCACATTAAATCAGTAACAAAATCAGCCTACTATCACCTCAAAAATTTAGCAAGACTTAGAGGGCTCATGTCAGCTCAAGACTTAGAAAAACTTGTACATGCCTTTATTACTAGTAGGCTAGACTACTGTAATGGTCTCCTTGCAGGTCCTAAAAAAAAACTGTCAGGCAGCTACAGCTTGTTCAGAACGCTGCTGCTAGAGTTCTTACAAAGACCAAAAAATGTGAGCACATCACACCAATTATTAAATCCTTACATTGGCTCCCTGTAAGTCAGAGGATTGATTTAAAAAATCCTCCTGCTCACATATAAATCACTACATGGTCTAGGGCCGAAGTATATCACTGATATGCTCCCACTACATAAGCCTTCTAGACCACTAAGATCTTCTGAGACCAATCTGTTAGTGATTCCCAGAGTAAACAACAATCACGGGAGAGCATCATTTAGTCACTATGCAACAAATAGCTGGAATAAACTTCCTGAAGATGTAAGACTTGCCCCAACTCTGACCACTTTTAAAACTAGACTGAAAACTTTTATGTTCACCATAGCTTTCTGCTAAATCTTTTAATGTCTGCACATAATTTTTAATTATTGCAAATATGTTTTTATTCTCATTGTCTTTCTGTAATGCATTTTAATTGTGCCTTTATTTTCTTTTAATTCTTCTTCTTCTTTTTTCACTTTGTTGTATGACATGTCATGATGTGAAGCACTTTGAGTCTGCCTTGTGTATGAAATGTGCTATACAAATAAAGTTGCCTTGCCTAAAATGCATGGCAGCCAGGTAAAGTCTGGTTGAGTAATGGAAACAAAAAATAGCATAATCTGTACACATTGTCACTTGTTCTAACTAACTAAAGTTTAACTTGCCTGCACAGCATTCCAAGAAATGGAAAGACAACATTTTTCGGTGCAAATCGGAGGATGGTGCTGTGGAAGACTCCAAAGATGACCTCTGGTGGTGCAGGTTCATTTTAGCAACATCCTTCAGAATCCTCTTGTTCGTCATGACTTTTTCTAGCTTGTAGAAGGCAGGAGTTCCTACAAAGGACATAAACATGTATTATACGTGATAATGCGGTTTGATTAACATAGTTGAATGATTAGGTCAGACAAACACTTTTAGAGAATATTTGTCCTTGATCATTATGGGAAGTGGAGTTATGTGATTGGGAAGTATTGGACCTGCTGACCTGCTACAAGCCATTTTGTGTGGTCCCTGGATTGCCGCAGTGGATGTAAAATTGGAAAATGGAAAATTGGATGGGAATGTCCTGGACATGGTTCATAATGAACATCCATTTCGCCACTCGCTCAGGTCCGGTTGCTGATGGTTCTTTATGCTCCGCATCCACTGGAGAAGTTTCACATAGTCCTTCGTCTTTGCAACCACATCAAGTTTCTTTGACATTCCTAGAAAAACACATTACTTTAGTTTATCTTCATACAACTTTCCATAATAAAATACTATCCAACAGGAATATATGAATTGTACACCTAAAATAAATGCATGCGTTACACTAACCCCCAATTTCCACTGCATGCGTCTCCGCTGTGTGGCGTCTCCACCACGCCAGCGGAGCAGATACGTTTCACTTTAGTCTATGGGTGAATCCCCACCAGGTCCGCTGCGCTGCGTCTCCGCTGCGTCTCGGCTCCGGCAGTCCGCTGCTCTCCGCAACAAATACGCAGGTCTTCTATTTCTGGCGGATGCTGGACCACGGCGCAGCAATTCAGCACAGAGCAAACAGGAAGTTCGGTACATACTCAACAATAAAACATCCAGTTACTTCAAAATAAAACACTTGTGTTAATAAAACCTCTTGACGACGGATCATATTTCAGTTAACTACGTCACAAAAACGTCAGAATGGGTGGGGCCAGGTACGGAGTCAACAGGTCAGAGGTTTTCAGAGTTCTTTAACTGCAGTCTCGCACGATTACGTATTGTCGCGAGGTCTCGCGGCGTCACAGTCGTTCTGCCGGACTGCGCCGTGGCGGACTCAAACGCATCCTGTGGGGATTGGCGGACGGCGGACCGAAGCTGGATCGGAGACGCACCGCAGCGGAGACGCATGCAGTGGAGACGCATGCAGTGGAAATTGGGCGTAAAAGTAGGGAGTATGTTCACTCACGTACAATAGCCTCATACCTATTTCGATCGGTCTGTTAACCCATGCATTTATGTGTTGTCTTGTAAACATAAGTAAATATACATTTCTTGATGTGCCAGACATCATAGAATTGGGTGACGTTGCACTCCCTCAGGTATTTCTGGATTTGTGGATGCCGGTCTGTGACGATGCAATCCAGAGTGACACCTTGTTCCTCCAACCGGTCGAGAGACTCCTCTTCAGACCTTCTTTCTCCATGTGGTAGCTTCCACCGACCTCATTACCCATGTCATAAAAATACATGTAGAATACGTACATACAATACAGGTGCTGGTCAACGAATTAGAATAATTTGAAATAGTGCAATCATTAAATTCTTTGAATGCATTTTTTGTGCAGAAAGCAAATCAGGTGTTCACCGCACCTGTCCTACTCGTTAGACTAATCACAGAACTCGTTACCTGTAAAAATTTTGCTCAGCTGAGCTTTCCAAAAGGCCCATTTAGGCCATTTAACTGTGACACTGTTGTTTTATTGAATTAGAATAATGGAGAAACCGTTTCATTGAATTAGAATAATTTTTATTATAATTAGAATCATCACTTTCTCAGTATTTTGTGGCTGCCCCCTTGGCTTGTAGGACTGCCTGAAGTCTCCGCGGCATCGATTTGACCAGCTTGTCGCAAGTTTCCGCACTCACAGCTTCCCAGGCAGTGGCGATGTTCTGCTTCAGTTGGTCCAGCGTAGTAGGCTTTCTGTCGCGAATTTTCCGCTTGACGATGGCCCAAAGGTTTTCAATGACATTGAGGTCAGGCGAGTTGGCCGGCCATGCCAAAACTTCAAGCTGTTTTTTAGTGAACCAATCTTTGGTCGACTTTGCCGCATGAGCCGGTGCAAGATCCTGTTGAAATATGAAGTCTTCTTCGCCGAACTGTTCCTCAACAGTCGGAATCAGGAACGTTTCCAGAACATCTTGATATACGGCAGCATTGACAGTCGTCTTGAGGAAGCAGAGTCTCCCTACACCTCGAGCGGACATGCATCCCCAGACCATAACGCTCTGGGGAAACTTGACGGATCTTTTCATGCACTCGTGGTTGTAGGTTTCGCCACCACGACGCCAGACACGAGGACCTTGGTCACCGAAGGAGATGCAGAAGCGTGATTCGTCACTGAAGACCACTTTCTGCCAGTCTTCAGCAGTCCACTCGACGTGTTCTTTGGCCCACTTCAGCCGTTTCTCCATTTGTTTCTTGTTCAGCATCGGTTTTACTGCTGGAACGCGAGATTTGAAGCCGAGTTCGCGCAGACGACGGTAAGTGGTTGATCTGGAGACGTCAGCGCCGGTCTGCTTGTTCCACAAGTCGGTGAGCTCGGAAGTGGACTTGAACCGGTTGCTGACTGCGATCTTTCTCAGCTGCTTGTTGTCGCGAGCAGAAGTTTTTCGGACGCCGGAACAGTTGGTGCGCTTGCTGCAGTTTTTCTTGAGAGCTTTGCAGACGGAAGACTGGCTGATGCCGAGCTGCTCAGCAATTTTAGTTTGGGTCAAGCCTTGTTGGCGAAGGGCTTGAATTTGAGCCACTATTCCGGTTGAGAGGTCGCGCTGCTTACCCATGATTGATTTTACAACTTAGAAATTCTACTCAACCCTGACTTTATACTGCACAGTGAACACTCTTCACAGAAAACAAAAATTCGAGCATTTATTCTAATTCAATGAAACGGTTTCTCCATTATTCTAATTCAATAAAACAACAGTGTCACAGTTAAATGGCCTAAATGGGCCTTTTGGAAAGCTCAGCTGAGCAAATTTTTTACAGGTAACGAGTTCTGTGATTAGTCTAACGAGTAGGACAGGTGCGGTGAACACCTGATTTGCTTTCTGCACAAAAAATGCATTCAAAGAATTTAATGATTGCACTATTTCAAATTATTCTAATTCGTTGACCAGCACCTGTACAGTTAACAAGTGTTATGTATATTGTGGAAAATAATACTGTAATAATATGTTGAAATTTAGTTTCTTCATACTCACCTGAACCAACTGAATATCAACAGTATTGGTCTTGAGGTCCGTCATGGTCTAGCTTCCAAACTTTGCAGAGTGGCCTGAAAATATTCATGCCTTACATTACTTCATGTATGGTATGATAGCATATATTGATTCAGTGCATGTCATAGGTTTTTAAAGCACCCTCACACACAAAACACTTGAATATACAAAGTCAATAACAGAAATACCTGGAGAGTCAGCCCTCATGTCACCACCAACTATGCGTAGTCATCTTCACGGAGCTGCTGCAGTATGACTCCTTGTGAAGATTTCCATTTTTTTAAACTTTCTTTTTTATTAAAAAGAAAAAAGAACAGGCACTCAGGTGAATTTGAAAAAGTTAAAAACCCTTTATTTTAGTGGGTAATTTAAAAAAAAACACCAACGCGTGTCAGCTTGCGCCTTCCTCAGGGTGTATGCAGACAAGAGACACATCCCAGTAATTATAATACAATCAAGTTCAGCTGCGAATCCTTAGATCTGTGCAGTGCTCCTCCTGGCCTGCGGGAGGACCATGCAGGAGCACTTTAGTAGCACCATCAGGGACCTGAAGAAATTCTACTTCTAAAAAAATCACAGTCAATAGACAGACTTATTTGACCAATAACAAAATTAAAATCTAACAATCTAACATAAACCATGGAATTTAACATGGAGACCATACAGAAAATAATGTAACTCAATGAACAAAAACACCCAAATAGTCCAACTGAATATAAAGACAAAACATAAAGAGGCAATGCAAAAGTGTGAGTAATAATGTAAACATAATGTAGAAAAACAAATAAGGATGTCAAATCATTACACAACAAAAATATATTTATCACAAAAACGATAAGAGGTCAAAATCTTCATTGAGGCCAGGAAAGCAAGTGGCCTTCGGGGAATGAATCCAGTAAGCCTCTCTCTGTTTGGCCATGGGATAATTCATATTCCTTATTCGAATGGCATATTTATGCTCCGCCACTCTGTACCTCAATCTTCTGTTAGTAAGGCCTATATAGAAACAGCCACAGATACATTCAAGTCGGTACACAATATGAGTGGTGTTACAATTTATGAAACTGGAAATAGAATACATTTGGTTGCTAAACACATCTCTAAAAGTGTCCGTTTTAACCATGTTTTCACAGCATCTACAGTTACAACAACGAAAGTTGCCCTTTGGTCTACACAGCCAGGTGTCTGGCTTGTGAGCAGGAAGATAACTCCTCACTAATTTATCCTTGATGGTGGGGGCCCTTCTAAAATTGATGCCCGGCGGTTCAGGGAATACCTCTTTTAAAGAAGGGTCACTCTCAATGATATCCCAGTTTTTCTTGATAATGTGTTTGATCTGGACAGCTTCTTTGCTGTAGCGAGTGACAAAATAGGGTTTCTGAACTTGTTCCTGTTTAGGTTTAAGGCTAAGCAACTCCTTCCTCTCCAGTGATAAAGCCCTATGATGAGCCTGAGTAAGAAGCTCAGATTTATACCCTCTCTGTCTAAAACGCTGCTGCATGTCCATGGACTGATATAAATCCTGATCAGTATCAGTACGTCTTAATCTTTGCAATTGTCCATAAGGGATATTCTTAATGAGCCATGGGGGGTGAAAACTGTCTGCATGCAATACAGCATTGCGGTCGGTTTTCTTTCTAAAGATGGACCTGTGCAAGTATCATGGTCATCTTTTGAGATCTGCAGGTCCAAAAAATTGATGACCTTTAGGTCATATTCTAAGCTCAGCTTCAGGTTTTTGTTCAAATTGTTCACATAGACATGGAAATCCAGGAGCTCTTCTTCTGACCCAGAAAATAATAAAATTATTTCTTTTTTATTAGTTTTTCAGCTGCATGGTGGTGTAGTGGGTAGCACTGTCAACTCACAGCAAGAGTGTCCCGGGTTCGATTCTCGGGTCTGGCCCGGGTTCCTTGTGTGTGGAGTTTTCATGTTCTCCAAGTGTAAGCGTGGGTTCTCTCCGGGTTCTCCGGCTTCCTCCCACAGTCCAAAGACATGTAGGATAGACCCTGAATACATGATAAGCAGTAGACAATGGATGGATGGAAATGTACTGATATTTTAGTAACTCACGAAATGTTGAGGCTGTCACATTTTTGGCCGACTCTGCAGGGTCATATGTGGCATCAAGCTCTTCTGAAGTCAAGGAAGAGCTGCCCTCCAAAGTATCCTCCTCCTCTACCAGATCCAGGCGAGCTCATTTTGATGGTCTCCTTATTGAAGTGGATGTCAAACAGGTCTGCTGGAACCATGGCTGTGCCAACACCAAAGTCCTTGTAGGACACATTAGCCTGGGTAGCTGTAACAGAGTTGTATGGAGGAATGAAACCCATGATATCACATACTGTAAATCCTCTAATACTGGCCTGTATTCTATTACCGGCCGGTCTCTAATATTGGCCGGTCTTGCTGTCGGCGGAGTTAAATAACGGCCGGTCTCTAATGGAGGCCGGGGCAAGTGTCCACAGGCAGCGTTATTTCCACGCTTCCCATTCATTGGCAGCCGTGCAATGCCTTCGTGTCGCAGATATTTTGGCTGAAGCTATATTAGAGGATTTACAGTATGTAAGAGGCCCTACAATGCATTCGGCTCCCGCAAGCTCTCGAAAATCTTTTAAACTGACTGTTGTCGATCTAAAATAAAGACAGATTCAGAAACTGCATAGCTTATTTCTCGCATAAAATGTTTTCAGAAACACATTTCGGTGAACTATTGTCGTAAAATAAGAGAAAGTTTCCAAACGAGCCGCCATGATGGTCGGTTTGAAATCCGGGAGCAGACAGGACAGCTGTGAAAGCGATCGTCCAATCAGGTGCAGCCATGAAGTGTGCCCGTGATTGTATGAAGGAGAGCGCCTGTCAATCATCCTCCTAGTGGCAGCCCACCAAGCGTGCAATACTGGCAAGCGGTAAACGTTGTTTACCGTAATATGGCAGCTGCGGAGCCAAAGAGGAGATTTTTTCAATAAATGAACCTATTTTTTATAGGTTCAAATAGACACATTTGTTTTTATTCATTCTACTGGTAGTCCGTTTTGCTCAAATAGAAATAGGGGCCTGTCTCTTATTCTGGCCTCCTTCCAATAAAGGCCTAGGCCGTGATGCACTTGAGTAAATAAAGGCCCGGGCCTATATTAGAGGATTTATGGTAGTAGAAATACACATCTGCACGACTACTAGTAGTTGCTGTTTTGCTGTTAAACCTGCTCTAAAGTAGGCTACATGTCAGGCTACACACCTTTACTTGGGTAAGGAGCCTGTAGAGTCCTCCCAGACAGGTGAGTGCCAACAGTACGCTGCTGTGGTGGGTTGGTGTGGCCGGCAGAGGCCCTCGGTGTGGGACGCTGATGTCCACTGCTGCTCTGTAAGCAGACAGTTAGAGTTTACAACTACATCTGAAATGTGGAATAAGTTACTATTTCACTATAACTGATGTTGTGACCGGCCAAAAGCTTGTAAAATCCCTTTGTTAGCGGTGCAAAAACGGTTTGTTCTTTTGATGGTGTCTTCGCATAGGCATGTATAAACAAGCACTGATCAGCTGATCTTGCTGCCACTTGCGCTAGCCGCTAGCACATTCATGCTACAAAAGTTCCCAAGCAAACTGATCTCTAGGCATTATGTTCACGTTGGAATAGCCCCTCGCAGTACTACGTAACGTTAACGGTCTTCAATATCAATACAATGTAAGCTTTTCGCGCAACATGCCAACGCTAACTTTAGAAGGTAATTCGGCAGGGTAAACTGTAATACGGTGTCTGTGATTGGCTCTCGGACTGTCGGTATTGGTCCAACCTTTAGCCTCAGGTTAGAGGCATATCCTGAGCTGTATATCCTGGGCTGTACCGACTAAAGTTGTCAAAGCTCCTGTCGGTGAAGTGCGTAGCACACAAACATTTTCGGACGCGTATGGACACATTTCCATCGTAGATGAAGTTCATCCACCGGGCCTTGAGATGCTCCGACGATGGGAGTAAATATCGGCAATTGTGCTGAATGCTGCAGTCAAGGACTGCACAACTCGCTCTCTTTGATTTTGGCATTTTTGGTTTACTGGTTTATCACACTGACAGCTAACGAGGTATATATGGGGATTATGTGGGCGGGACCACACAGCTGGAGCGGGTTCTAATGAGCCAAGATAACCCATATAAGGCACACGGGTCCAGAAGAAATTCGCCGCTGACGTCATTTAGTGCACATTACAGTGGACGCAATGTACCGCAACGCAAAATTTCGAGTAAACCGGAAAACGTGGTGCGGAATCGTTAAGAAGAATCGATAACGTTGGAGGCGTAGGATTCCGATGGAATTGGTTAGTTGGAGCCGGTTCTGAGTAGGAACCAGTTCTCGATTCCCACCCCTAGGCTCCATCCAAAGTGGGGTGGATGCCATCTCTCCTCATCAGACCAGGTTTTCCTCAGAAAGGCTGCCAATTATCAAGGAAGCCCACATCGTTATCGGGGACACCACCTCGACAGCCACAGACAGTGGTGGAAAGATGACATGCGGCTATACTTGTCATCACTAGTAAAGTTTGGCAGGGGAACTACATTTATTACATGTACTCTTATCAGTAAAGGAGGCGGAGAAGTAGCTAAACATTAGACACACTGGGCAGGAGAGAACAGAAGGAGGACAGGGAAAGAGAGAAGCCGTCGTAGCTGCTAGTTTAGCTGTTGCACTAAAGTAGCTAACAGAGATAGCGAGTAAACAACTGCAAATTTAGCGAGAAGGCAACTTAGAAAATGAGCGATGTGTCTGCTGAAGCAGAGATAGCGTGTGTTTAAGCTTAAAGATGGAGTCTACGATTTTTCACTTGAGCCAAACTCAAGTTATTTAACTCCGCCGACAGCAAGACCGGCCAATATTAGAGACCGGCCGGTAATAGAATACAGGCCAGTATTAGAGGATTTACAGTATGTGATATCATGGGTCTGCATGGCTACTATTGGCTAAATGTTCCGATCCAATCCTCGCTCACTCTCCTGCTCCTGCTCACGTCTCGTCCCGATTCACTTCCGCGTTTGAAACTACGAGCAGACAAAGACGCTTGTTGCCCTGAGCAGTTCAGGCATGGAGCAGGGCTCTCATGTGATTTTGGCTGAGGCTGCAGCGTCAGCGGGGAGGGGAGGAGGGGGGTGGGATTGTGGCGAGTGATCGCCGAGCAGTTTGGGATCGGGGACGTACTGCGGTCTGGGTGAGAGAGATATCCGACCGGCACCCGCTGCGTTTACACCGATAATGTTTCATCATTCGTTGCCGTAATAAACACTATTACTGCTTTGTACATGTTGTGGAAGTCCCGGACACACCGGGAAACTAAACGGAGTCCTGCCTGAGTTCATAGCGGAGGGAACGTTCCCATTCATTGTCTATGTAAGAAGCCGTGTAATGCCGGCGCGGAGCGGCGAGTTTCCAGAGACCGCGCCGCCTCCCGCAAGCTCTCGAAAATCTTTCAAACTGAGCGTTGTCGATCTAAAGTAAAGACAGATTCAGCAACCGCATAGCTTATTTATTGCCTAAAATGTGTGTGTGTGTGTGTGTGTGTGTGCGGGGGGGGGGGGGGTTCAAATCTTTCAAATCGTAGAATACAGCTTTAAGCTTAGTGGTAGTTAGCTACTGAACAGGGAAACTACGTTAAATTATTAGAGTTAGGCTAGAGAGAAAAACACAGCCTGCAGTGAGCGGAGAAAACATTTCTGTCTGATGTATGTTATGTTATGCTGTACGTTAACACCTTCTCTGCTGTTTGGGTTTCTAATTGTGTCGTGCAATAGAGCCGATATGCCAATTGACAGGTTTTGTCTATAATGTTGTATTGTAGCCTTTATAGAGCTCTGTTGGTAGACCTTTTGTTTTAGGAAGTATTTTGTCATCGTTGCGTTTGTAACGCATCAGTAAAATAGTATTTTTTTCAATTTGTGTAAATTTGTCATTTTTTTAGTTCTAAGTTTTTATAAATCTGGGAAAAGATGGCCCATCCACTTTTGTCTTGGCCCACCCATATATGATTTCTTCCTATGACACTAGTTTCAAGTCTTCTTCAATCCAGCATGATGTTTATTTAGTAAATTACGGTCCATTTAGAGTCCAACAGACCAGAAAGTAAGGGTGCTGCTTCGGGGTGCCGATCTGCCACTTGTGTTCATCAGATCCACCCGTCGCTCCTCCACAGTCCAAATATGGTCACTTCCTTCACTGTTTGCAAGAAATCCAAGATGGCAAAAATGGCGTCAAAACTGTAGTCCACGAACCAGCGGTTGGAGTCATGGTGACTACGTCCACTTCTTTACTGTCCATGGGTTCACTCACTGCTCATATCTCATATGGAATATGAAAATGGTATAAAATACCAAATCTAAATATCAAGGCTTAGAAAGAGCTATGTATTGAGGCATTGTGTGTGTGTGTGCTGCATGAACAGAGTGGTTAACATGCTATACACAACTGTAGGTGAGACCTTGTAGCCTTTAGTTGGACAAACACAGTAAGACTCCCAGTTTGTCTTTACCTTTCATGGGAAAACGGCTTCTTTTACCAACAGTGTACTATAGTTTTCATCATTTAGACTGGCGATGCTGAATACTGAAGGACTGCAGGAAGGTGAGGGTTCTTTATTTCCATTTGATCTCTCTCAAGTTGGATCTCCACCACAGCAGCTCTTATGGTATCCTGCAGAAGGATGTCTCAGAGGAAGCCTTTTATGATAAGCCAAGCTGGGTCGACTCTGAGAGCCATGCATGTAACTCGCTGCTAATCCAGCCAGCATTCTCATTTTCACGCCTCTTTTTCCAACTAGGCTGGGGTTTCCTTTTGTCTCCCTGTGCTCGTGCCCGATTGCCCGGCGAGTACACTTTGTTCTCCATGTAAAATATGGCTCCACGTTAGGAAATATTCCTACAGTTTTAGGCCAAGGAATCCCCAGAATTCTCATCTTGGCACATAAACATTTCTGTGTGTGCTGTCTGGAAAGGCCTTATATGTACATTCAGGGCACCAACCTCGACCTGCCATGTTAAACATGGGGAAATATTGTTGTGGTAGAACATAGAAAGTTGTTTTAACTGGAGGATTTATGGAGATTATTCAGCTCAAAACTCAAAAAGAAGAGGGAAAAAATCACTTCCACTCAAGCAGACAAAAAGATAACTTATGTAACTTAAGTCAAAGCCCAGTAGGTAGAAAAGACACTTTTTGCAAACTATTACTTCGCACTGAAGCCCATTACAATTTCACAATAAATTCCCTGTTTCCCGTTGATTTAAAGGGGCCCTATTATGCTATTTTTCCACAAGTTAATATAAGTTATTGATGTCTCCAAACCTGGTCTTTGAATTCCTCAACTGGAAAAAACAATCGGAACATGTATTTCGGAGTGGATCACACTCCTCATTTTCAGCTTTTTTACCCCACTTTTTCAAACGGATGATTCTGTCGGGGTGTAGCCTTATGCTAATGAGATTACCCCTGACCCCGCTCCTACTGAGGAAGTGGTTGTGTCTCTCCGCCCCTTGCTTTCCGCGTCCAGCTTGTTGCCATGGTTATGGTTCTGCGCTACAAACTAACAGCGGTCCAGCCGAACTCCGACCGGACTCCGACCCAGAACCAGGACCAGCTCCTGTAGAAGTTCTACACCGCGGATGCAGCAGGACGTTTCTGAATGGTTAGTTAACATGTCTGTGTAACGTTTTGGACGGTAACTCGATGTGTGTTAGCGTAGCTAGCGCTAGCCACAATGACACTAATGCTGCGTTCTTCGCTCTATAAGTAACGTATCTGTGAGCTATTATTGGCAACAATTAATATCGTTAGTAGTGCCGTGTTGTTGACAGTTCACTGTTGCATGTTTTCCAAATGGGGACGCAACATTATATTTAAACGGATGAAAACCCGATGAAAACAGCGTCCTGTATGCGGGCAGTTTGTTTACATCACATTAACGGGATTAAAAACTTGATCCTCTACAAATAAAGATATACAAGGAACGGGATTTGGTCAGTATCATGTCGTCCTCCAGAATAACGTGCTGAATTGTGAATTATAGGCCGTGTGCTGTGTTTTATAAACGTGATTGTGCTCCATCTCAACATTACATGCTAAACTGTTACAAAATTCAAACATGAGGTTTACACCTCAGCTTGTCAGCAAAGTCCGTCAGGTTACCATATTAACAAGATGTGTTGTTGAAATGCTCAAATTCTGTACTATATTCATCTAGGTGACTAAGTGGGCCTTCAGACACCGAACATGTCTGCTGCATGGAGACACCACAGGTAATGTTACTGTCTGTTACACCAAGTTGTCTGTTGATTATTATTCACATAACATGACGATGATCATGATTCACACTAGGTAAGAAGACGGATGCAGCAGCTGGAGGAGGAAGAGGCTTGCATGGTGGGACATCCTGGTTGGAACCATCTGCCTGAATGTTCTCTCTCCAAAACGCATGAAATATATATACAGCTGGTTATGGTGCTTTACACGTAAGAGGAATACAGCAGTCAGTTGTTTGTTCATCAATTGTGTTTTATAAAAAATAAATCCCTCTATGCAACATATTGTGCAGTCTTCCTGACCATTACTTCAGTAATATTAACCATGACACATTTTACAATTACTGTAAAGACTTTATTGTCAAATTAATCCGCAGTTGAAGTTCACAGTTATCTCAGAACACAAATGCAAACTGTTTGTGGCCGACTCTGCAGGGTCATATCAAGCTCTTCTGAAGTCAAGGAAGAGCTGCCCTCCAAAGTATCCTCCTCCTCTACCGGGTCCAGGCGAGCTCTCTGTGATGGTCTTCTTATTGGAGTGGTTGTGAAACAGGTCTGGAACCATGACTGTGCCAACACCAAAGTCCTTGCAGGACACAGTAGCTGTAACAGAGTTGTATGGAGGAATGAAACCCATGATATCACATAATAGAAATACACATCTGCACAACTACTAGTAGTTGCTGTTAAACCTGATCTCAAGTAGGCTACATGTCAGGCTACACACCTTTACTTGGGTAAGGAGCCTGTAGTCCTCCTAGACAGGTGACTGCCAACAGTAGCTGCTGTGGTGGGTCGGTGTGGGACGCTGATGTGAGCTGCTGCTCTGTAAGCAGACAGACAGTCAGAGTTTACCACTACATCTGAAATGTGGAACACGTTACTATTTCACTATAACTGATGTGGTGACGCACCAATAGCTCGTAAATCCCTTCGTTAGCGGTTTGGTGACGTCGTCTTTGCATCGGCGTGTATAAACAAACAGATCAGCTGCTCTCGCTGCCACATTCAAGCTACAAAACGTTCCCAAGCAAACTGATGTCAAGCATTATTTTACAGGTTTGAGCCCCCGCAGTACTACGTAACGTTAACGGTCCTCAATATCAATACAATGGAAGCTTTTCACGCAACACGCCAATGCTAACTTTAGCGCAACACGCCAATGCTAACACACCAATGCTAAGAAAGAAACGGTAAACTGTAACACGGCATATTACATAATATTTAGAAACTTACCGCTTCAGCGTCTGTGGTTGGCTCTCGGACTGTCGGTGCTGATCCAAACTTTAGCCCCAGGTTAGAGGCATATCCTGAGCTGTAGCGACCCATGTTGTCAAAGCTCCTGACGGTGAAGTGCGTCTCACACACAAACACACATTTACGGACGCGTGTGCGCACATTTCCATCGTAGATGTTCCGACGATGCCAGTAAATATCAGCAATTGGACTGCCAACTCGCTTTCCGTTGATTTTGGCATTTTGGTCCACTGGTTTGTATGTACATCACACTGACAGCAACAGGTATGGGATTATGTGGGCGGGACCACACAGGTGGAGCGATTCTAATTCTTCTTCTTCTTCTTCTTCTTCTTCTTCTTCTTCTTCGTGTGGAAGGTGTGTGAGAGGAAGAGCTGAGAGAGAAAGACTGTTCTTTACATTTTTTTCGTTGTTTGTCCTTTGGGCTTTAATGGCCTTTTGGTTGTGGGTACATTAGTTAATTGTTTTGTGTTTTGGTGAGTTTTATTTCATTACACGGTAGTTTTGTGTGGGTTTTCCAGCCCGGCCTTTGTCCGGTTGGAGGGCCACGCAGACCCCGCAGGTATGGCGGCTGGTGGCTTCTCCAGGCTGTCGCGGAGGCACGGCATCAAGACTGGTGCCGGGTCTCCGTGCAGCGTGGAGGAGGTGGCGCTGGCTGTGGGGGAGATCGTCGGGCACAGTTCAGTTAAATCTGCCGCCCGTGTGAATAAGGCCGTGGTTCTGTTTTTAGAAAAGGTGGAGCAGGTGAACACGCTGGTGGAGACGGGAATCACCGTGAACGGGCTGTTTGAGCCGCTGCTGCCGCTGACGCAGCCGGCGACTCGAATCACACCTTCAAACGTACCTCCGTTTATTAGCGATGAGTTCCTTATCAAAGAGTTGTCTCGCCACGGAAGAGTCATCTCCCCGATTAAGAAAATGCTGTCGGGGTGTAAGTCGCCCCTGCTGAGACACCTAGTGTCTCATCGCAGACAGCTTTTCATGATATTGAACAATAAAACGGAGGAGTTCAGTTACCGCTTCATTGTGCGTATAGACGACTTCGATTACACACTGTTCGTCACCTCTGCTTTGGCTAAATGTTTCGGCTGTGGTGAGGAGGGACATTTGGTCAGAGCCTGTCCGAACCGGGCCGAGCCCGGCCGCCACCGGAGAGACGCCGGCCGGGGAGACGCCGGCCGGGGAGACGCCGGCCGCCGCCGAGCGGCCCGGTGGCACGGGGCAAGGCGGTTCGGGGGCTGAGCGGCAGGTGGAGGAGGGACAGAACCAGGATGGTGATCGTACTGAGGTGAGGGGGGAAAGGGAGAGTGGTGTCGGTGAAGGTGGGGAGATGGTGGCTGAGGAGACAGGTGAGGTGGGTGGAAACACAAAGGAGGGTGAAAACAAAAAGGGAACAGGTGAGGTGGGTGGAAACAGAGAGGACACAGGTGCGGGGGGTGAGAATAGAGGGGAGACAGGTGAGGTGGGTGAAAACAGTAAGGAGAAGGGTGAGGTGGGTGAAAAGAGTAAGGAGAAGGGTGAGGTGGGTGAAAACAAGAAGGGGACAGGTGAGGTGGGTGAAAACAGTAAGGAGAAGGGTGAGGTGGGTGAAAACAGTAAGGAGAAGGGTGAGGTGGGCGAAAACAAGAAGGTGACAGGTGATTTGCTGTTCCTGCAGCGAACCAAAGGTGTGAAGGGCCTTGATATGGAGCAGCATTTTCCAGATCTGCTCAACTTTTATAACTCAGCTAAACAAATCATTAAAAACAAAGCAACATCAGAGCTCACTGATCAGGAGATATTCAGACTGAGAAAACAGATGATCAAAGTGAGAAAACAACTGAGGTTTTAATGATGATGAAGCTGCTGGTTTTATTTTTATCCTTAACTGTTTGTGTTTTTAACATCTCCCTCATAATGAATTCTTTTAGAGTGGGGACGTTGAATGTAAACGGTGCCAGAGAGGCAAAGAAAAGGGCACTGGTTTTTGACACAGCACGAACGAAACGCATTGATGTACTGTTTTTACAGGAGGTTCACAGTGATGAAAGCAATGAGGTGGACTGGAATAAGGAGTGGGAAGGACAGGTTGCTTTAAGCCACAACACCACACTCAGTGGGGGAGTGGGCTTCCTGTTCTCCAGAACATTCATTCCTTCTTCACTGGAGGTCGAGCACGTTGTAAAGGGGAGGTGTCTTTTAGCCAAGGCACAGTTTGAGCATCACACTCTGGTTTTTATTAACATTTATGCTCCAACCAACGGTACAGAGAGGAAGAGCTTTTTAGAAAAAATCAGTACTAGACTGGACGGCTGCGGCCAGGAGGATTTTTTATTCTTGGGTGGGGATTTTAATTGCACAGAATACGAGTTTTTAGACCGTAATCATGCAGAGCCTCATCCAGTCTCCCAACGCGCTCTGATGCAGCTGGTCCACTCTCATGGCCTTGTGGATGTGTGGAGAAGGATGCACACAGACTGCAGACAGTACACGTGGTCCCACCTGAGAGAGGACAGGATCTCCTTAGCCAGACTTGACCGGTTTTATTGTCTTAAGCACCATTTTAATGTGTTTAAGGAGTGTAAGATTGTGCCAGCTGGTTTTACTGATCATTCTTTGGTTTTGTGTCGTGTTGTTGTCAAAAATACTTTACCTAAGAGTGCATACTGGCATTTTAATTCAGCTTTAACTTTTGATAAAGGTTTTAGAGAGGCTTTTAGTTATTTCTGGAATTCTTTTAGACAAAGGAAAGCTGAGTTTAAATGTCTTAGGCAGTGGTGGGATCACGGCAAAGCAGAGATAAGGCTTTTATGTCAGCAGTATACTCTCAATGTCACAAGAGACACCTGTCGATCTATTAAAGACCTGGAGACTGAAATAGTGGAATTGGAGACACTTAGTGATTCCACAGGAAATCGAGGATATGTTGAAATCCTCAAGTCTAAAAAAATGGCTCTAGCCAACCTGCAAAGATGTCAAAGTACAGGGTGCACTGGTCCGGTCCCGGATGCAACACATCACCGAGATGGATGCTCCCTCTAGCTTCTTCTTCTCCCTGGAGAAAAAACACGGCCAAAGGAAAACAATTCACTCTTTGTTGTCTGACACAGGGGAGGAGCTAGGTGAGCCTGGCCAGATACGAGAGCGAGCTGTTGAATTCTACACGTCCCTCTTCACCAGCGAGTACGTGGAGAACGACGCACTGTGCGAGGGGTTCTGTGGTGAACTACCTCAGGTCTCCACGGAGACCAACTCACAGCTGGACCAGCCATTAGGAATGGAGGAGCTGCACACCGCTCTGCAGAGCATGCAGGGACAGCGGTCTCCTGGCATCGATGGTTTGACTGTAGAATTTTATAAAGCCTTCTGGAGCATCATAGCGCTGGATGTACTAGAAGTTTTTAATGAAAGTCTGGCTTCAGGTTGTCTTCCACTGTCCTGCCGCAGGGCAGTCGTAGCTCTTTTACCTAAAAAAGGCAACCTGCAGGACATTAAGAACTGGCGTCCTGTGTCTCTCCTGTGCACAGATTACAAGATCCTGTCAAAGGTTTTGGCTAACAGGCTGAGGGAAGCTATGGAGCAGGTGATCCACCGGGACCAGACCTATTGTGTGCCTGGCAGGTCGATGGTAGACAACGTCTACCTGATTCGGGATGTTTTGGAGGTCTGCAGCTCACTGGGCATCAAGACTGGTCTCATTTCGCTAGACCAGGAAAAGGCATTTGACCGTGTTGAACACAGCTTCCTCTGGAAGATCATGGAGAGGTTTGGGTTCAGCACTGGTTTTATTGCCAAGATCCAGGTGTTGTACAGTAACATTGAGAGTATGCTGAAGTTCAATGGCAGTCTGTGTGCTCCTTTCAGGGTGCATAGAGGCATCCGGCAGGGCTGCGCTCTGTCTGGGATGCTCTATGCACTCTCCCTGGAACCCCTCCTCTGCAAAATACGTGCAAGCATTGATGGCCTGATTTTACCTGGTTTTAGCAAGAACATTGTTTTATCAGCCTACGCTGATGACGTCATCGTCCTAGTAAACGATCAAAGGGATGTTGACATTTTAATTAGTTTAACTGACTCTTTTAACACACTGTCCGCAGCAAGGGTGAACTGGAGTAAAAGTGAAGCCCTTGCTGCGGGTGGATGGTGTAACGGCCTTCCTGTTCTCCCACAGAGGCTAGCCTGGAGAAGAGACGGTCTTAAGTACCTTGGTGTCTTCCTGGGGAATGAAACGATGGTTAGGAGGAACTGGGAAGACATCATGGGAAAAGTCAGTGGAAAAATGAATACGTGGAAATGGCTACTCCCTCAGATGTCCTTCAGAGGTAGAGTTCTTGTTCTTAATAATCTTGTAGCCTCACTGCTGTGGCACCGCCTGGCCTGTTTGGATCCCCCATCAGGTCTTTTATCCCAGATTCAGGCAAAAATTGTCAACTTCTTTTGGGATGGTTTACATTGGGTGCCACAGGGGGTGCTTTTTTTACCGAGAGAGGAGGGGGGACAGGGCCTCATCCACTTGGCCAGCAGAACCGCAACTTTTAGAATACAGTTTATACAGAGGTTTTTAACAGGACCGGCAAACCTGGTGTGGAGGGAAGTGGCCAGCTGCATTCTGAGACGCGTGAGTAACCTGGGACTGGATGCTGCACTGTTTTTAACTGATACCAATTTTTTAAAGTTAAAGGGGTTACCTCCGTTTTATCAGGGTGTTTTTAAATCGTGGGCCCTGTTTAAATGTAGTTCTAGGAAAAGCTCTAACTCTCTGTACTGGTTGTTAAAAGAGCCGCTGGTCTACGGAGCCAGGCTGGACGTCTCCAGCGGAGCCACGCCTGGACTAACGGCAGCCTTGCTCCGGGAAAAGATCCTGGTCCTGGAGCAGGTGGTGGACGCTGCGGGGCCAGAGCTGACTGACTCCCAGGCTGTGAGCTCCTTGCTGGGTTTCCAGTCCACCAGGATGGTGGTGAAGGTCCTGCAGGCGTGGCGACAGAGGCTCTCTGGAGGAGAAAGAGTCCTAATGACGGAGTATGGCTGTGGGACCAAACCCAAAGATACAGATCCTTTTCCAGAGATCTCGGTGACCCCCCAGTTCGGAGAGGCAAGTGGGCCTCTCCTCAAGCAACCAGACACACTAGTCCTGCAGGCCACAGACACAAAAACCTTTTACAAGAACTGCGTGAAGGTGCTGAACAGGAGAGGACTGAGTGGCAGAGCGCCCTCTGCATGGACTGATAGACTGGGGGGAGTGGGTCCACAGTGGAGGGTTTTATACAAACCCCCCCTCAGGAAACGCACAGCCGACCTCCAGTGGAGAATTTTACACGGTGCCATTGCCACGAACGCTTTTATCTCTGTTGTTAACCATGATGTGTCGAACCAGTGCCCTTTCTGCCACCTTCGTGAAACAGTGTTTCACGTTTTTAGTGAGTGTACGAGACTCATTGGGCTCTTCACTCTTTTAACAAACGTTTTTAACCTTTTTAACGAAACCTTTTGTATACCAGTGTTCATCTACAGTGTCAAATATAAGAAAGCGAACCAAAAGAAATGGCAGCTACTGAACTTCATGCTGGGGGAAGCGAAGCGTGTCCAGAAAACGCAAGTTGGAGAACGGAGTGGGTCAGGAGGCAGCCTCAGTCTGGCGCTGCAATGTAAAGTGCAGACTGAGGCTGGAGTTCAGGTTTTACAAAATGATTCACGACTTGGACAGTTTTAAAAACATCTGGTGCTACAACAATATTCTTTGCACTGTTTTTAATGATGACCTGCAATTTGCACATTTTCTATCTGAGTAGTGGTCTTAATTATATATATATATATTTATTTTTTTAGCTATGTATATATAAACTAACATTGCCTTTAACCACTGCAGCACTTTAGTGAAACTGTAAAATGATTCATATCTAAATAAAGTGTGTTTGAAAAATCAAAAAAATCTTCTTCTTCTTCTTCTTCTTCTTCTTCTTCTTCTTCTTCTTCTTCTTCTTCTTTTTAATGGCGGTTGGCAAACAACTTTTTGTGCATTTCCGCCACCTTCTGAACTGGAGTGTGGATCAGAATGGGTTTGGACGATTATCGTTGGATGAGAAAAACAAAACAAAAATAAAATAAACCAAACAAATATTCCATGAGAATATATTTAAAAACAAATAAATCAAACCAAATACAAAAAAAACACAAAAAAAAACAACAAACAAACAAACAAAAAAAAAAAAAAAAAAAAAAAAAAAAATCCTAATTAACTATGTGAGCGATTCTAATGAGCCGAGATGACCCATATAAGGCACAGGAAAATTCGGTGCTGACGTCATTTAGTGGACATTCTGCAAACCGTTCGTTTATCGTGAGGATTCCTTTCAAACTGAGAAAGTGAAACAGGTGGTCTTTTCTGATACTGTGGGGACTTATTGACACCCCAGTACAGGGACCCATTTTAGGGTTGAAAAACATGGAAAAGTCGATTTTTCATAATAGGGCCCCTTTAAAATAAGTTGTGAGGGCACTCAAGCTTCCGGCCCTGTGAGAGTGGTGAGAGTCACTCACTGCAACCAGGTGTGTGTGGCACTGATTGTCTTTGATTAAGGCCAGGTGTGGGGAGCCTTCAAATACTCTGAGTCTCCAGTGCTCTGTGCTGACTCATTATCTCACCTTCAGAGGTAGTGAGAGGTTCTCCCTGTGGTTTTGCAACTCAGTGCTTTGTGTGTATTTGTGGTTATTTGCCGTGTGTTTTTTGGGTCTCCTGGACAGTTTTGGTTTTGGGTCAGCTGCTTGGCAGCGGTGGTTAGGTTAAGCATTTGAGCCCCTTTGTTTCATTAGGGAAGCCTGTAGTGGCTCTAAACAGTTTAGTTGTGTTTTCTTTCCCCCCTTCCCTCCTATCGCCTTGGCGATTTTGTGGTTATCCCTCTGGGGTAACTTTTAGACACCCTGGGTCCGCGCCTGCGTCCCAATCCCCCCTTTCCTGACAGAATGAGTCAGCCAGTGGCGGACACAGCGGACCCCCAGACTAGTGTTTCCCCGACTGAGGCGCTCAGTGGGAGACTAGCCGCACATGGGCAGGCCATCACTGCACAAGGAGCCCGTTTAGGCTCTCATGAAAAATTGCTGCATGCGATTGCTGAACAACAGGCGTCTCATGACAATTTGCTTAGGGAGATACTCGCACGTCTACAGACACCTGGGCCAGTCCCAACCCTAGCACAAGCACCTAACCTCTCTACTCCCCAAACATCTCACGTTCCACCTCAGGGCCCTATTGTGATTACGGAGACCAAGCTGGCAACCCCAGCCCGCTAAGACGGGCACCCAGGGAGGTGTAAGGGATTTATCACTCAATGTAGTTTAGTGTTTGAGTTACAACCCTCCATGTTCAGCACAGACCGAGCCCGGGTAGCATATATCATATCCCTCCTTTCCGATAAGGCCCTTTCATGGGCTACAGCCTTGTGGGATAAGCAGACCCCGGCCTGTGCTAACTCCGATCTCTTCATGGCGGAGATGAGAAAAGTGTTTGATCATGACGTAAGTGGCCAGGAAGCAGCCAAACGCCTCCTTAGGCTACGTCAGGGCTCTTCAAGCGTAGCAGAATTTTCAATTCAATTCCGAACTTTAGCTGCGGAATCAGGTTGGAACAAGGAGGCCCTAGTAAGCACTTTTAGCCATGCCTTGTCTGAGAAGGTTAAGGATGAGCTAGCATCCCGTGAGGCCCCAGCTTCACTGGAGGATTTGATTTCATTGGCAATTAAGATCGACAACAGAATCCGTGAGCGCAACAGAGAGAGAAAGCAGGCGTACACCCGCCCAATGTCAGAAGAGGTTTACATCCCCCATGAAAGACCCAAACTGCCCATGGAACCCCCCAGTAATGATTATCAGGAACCCATGCAAATAGGACGCACACGGCTTACTTCATCAGAGAGACAGAAGCGTATGAGCAGTGGGGCTTGTCTATACTGTGGGAGGGTAGGTCATTTCATCCGCCAGTGCCCCTCGATGCAGAAACAGGATACACGGGGAAACGAGTAGACTCGTCAGATCATGGGGAGGTCTTGCCGAGTCTTAATAATTCCCCATCTGTGGCCAATAATCATACCCTGTTGCCTTTTGAGTTATTATGGAATGGACACTGGCACACCTTCTCGGCTTTTGTCGATTCAGGAGCAGCAGGCAGTTTTATGGACTCAACCCTGGCCCGAAATCTTAAGTTACCCACCTTTGATCTTCCTTGTCCACTTGCAATCACTGCAGTGGATGGGCGACCTTTGGGTATGGGTAGGGTTGAAAGGGTCACCTGCCCGATTTGCATTCGCATTGACAATCACACGGAAGAGATTAAGTTTTTTCTTATTGATGCACCTCAGTTACCCCTCATTCTGGGACACCCATGGCTCAAGGAACACAACCCTCACGTCAATTGGAGGGCTGGGAAGGTACTGGGCTGGGGCCCAGACTGTGCAGCGCACATGATGGAATCAGGCCCTGTTCAACTTCAACCTTTGAGTCTTAAGCACCCAGCGGCCACCAGCGCCCCTGCCAAAAAATCTCCAAGTTCAGTAGAGCCCACCGGTTCTACCCCCATTGATCCCCTAACCCTTGGGGCCCTCGAGTCCTTGACTCCCACCCCTTCGTCTTCTGTGCCTTTTCTACCCGATGGGGTCCCCGCAGAGTATGCTGAACTAAGTGAAGTCTTCAGTAAACAGAAGGCCTCCATCCTTCCCCCCCACAGGCCCTATGACTGTTCCATCAGTCTCCTCCCAGGCACTACACCCCCAAGGGGTCGCCTGTATTCGTTATCGCGACCCGAAACATCAGCTATGACAAGATATATTGATGAAGCTTTAGCTGCAGGCTTCATTCACCCCTCCACATCTCCAGCGGGGGCCGGTTTTTTCTTTGTAGGGAAGAAAGATGGGGGGCTTAGACCCTGCATTGATTACAGGGGTCTAAATAGCATCACCACTAAAAACCGCTACCCGCTCCCCCTCATGTCCACGGCGTTTGAGCGGTTACAGGGTGCGACATTCTTTACTAAGCTGGACCTTAGGAACGCCTACAATCTCGTGCGCATACAAGAGGGGGACGAATGGAAAACAGCTTTCAACACTCCACGGGGGCACTATGAATATCTAGTCATGCCCTTTGGACTTTCAAATGCCCCCGCAGTTTTCCAGGCCTTTGTTAACGATGTTCTTAGAGAGATGCTTGAACATTTCGTCTACGTGTATCTGGATGACATCCTGATTTTTTCCAAATCCTATCTGGAGCATGTGTCTCATGTTAAGAGGGTTCTCCAGAGGTTGTTGGAGCACCAACTCTTCGTTAAAGCAGAGAAATGCGTCTTCCACGCCTCCACAGTCAAGTTTTTGGGGTACATTGTGGCGCAGGGCAGTGTCAGAATGGACCAGAGCAAGGTCAAAGCGGTGCAGGAGTGGCCACAACCGGGCTCTGTCAAACAGGTTCAGCGCTTTTTGGGGTTCGCAAATTTTTATCGACGCTTCATTAGGGGCTTTAGTTCAATTGCCGCCCCTATTTCAGCACTGGTAAAGGCTCCTCAATCACGATTCCGTTGGTCCCAAGAGGCTGAGAAGGCATTTACAGAGCTCAAGAGAAGATTTACCACCGCACCAGTCCTAACTCACCCAGACCCCTCAATACCGTTTGTTGTCGAGGTTGATGCCTCCGATGTGGGAGTTGGGGCAGTTTTGTCCCAACGCTCTCCAAAGGACCAAAAGCTCCATCCGTGCGCATTCTTCTCTCGGTGTCTGCTACCCGCCGAGAGGAATTATGATGTGGGTAACAAGGAGCTGCTTGCCGTGAAGCTGGCCTTGGAAGAATGGCGCCATTGGCTTGAGGGTTCTGAACATCCATTTCAGGTCTGGACAGACCATAAGAATCTGGCCTATATCCAGCAGGCCAAACGCTTAAATCCTCGCCAAGCTCGCTGGGCCCTGTTTTTCAACAGGTTTGACTTCAACCTTTCGTACCGTCCAGGTTCGAAGAATCTGAAGCCAGACGCCCTTTCTCGCCGATTTGAGGATTCAGGTAGTGACAGTTCCCCAGAGCCCATTGTGCCCCTTATCCGTATCCTCGCCCCACTCACTTGGGAGATTGACACGGTGGTTCAGGAGGCAACAGCAGGAGCCAGACCCAGGAGAGGGGCCCCCTGGCTGTCGATATGTTCCAGCAGGGGTGCGCTCACAAGTGCTCCAGTGGGGTCACTCCTCGCGCCTCACAAATCCCCCTGGTGCTCGTCGCACCCTTGGCTTTCTCAAGCGGAGATTCTGGTGGCCCCGGATGGGGAGAGATGTGAGCGAGTTTGTGGCGGCTTGCACTATTTGCGCCCAAAACAAGACTTCACAACAGTGCCCTGCTGGTCTGCTCCGGCCTCTACCCATCCCAAATCGCCCTTGGTCTCATGTAGCTCTGGATTTTATTACCGGACTACCCTCATCTAAAGGGTTCACTGTCATTATGGTGGTTGTAGATCGGTTCTCAAAGGCAGCCCATTTCATCCCTCTCCCCAAACTTCCTTCCGCCCTAGAGACCGCCCGACTTGTAGTCAAGCATGTCTTTTGCTACCACGGCCTCCCCCAAGACATTGTGTCTGACCGAGGTCCGCAATTTTCTTCCCGCTTCTGGAGGGCATTTTGCTCCCTTGTGGGTGCTTCAGCTAGCCTTTCGTCAGGGTTTCACCCCGAGACCAACGGTCAGACTGAACGCACCAACCAGACACTTGAGAGAACACTTCGTTGCCTGGTCTCCTCCAACCCTACCACGTGGAGCGAACAACTGATGTGGGCTGTGTATGCTTATAACACATTACAGAACGCATCCACGGGTTTCTCTCCCTTTGAGTGTCAGTACGGATATCAGCCGCCGTTGTTCCCAGAACAGGAGAGAGATGTTGGGGTGCCCTCTGCTGCTCAGTTCATCCAGCGGTGTCGTACTACCTGGAGGCGTGTTCGTGCGTCTCTTCAACAGGCGGTGGCACGGCAGAAGCATTACGCAGACCAGCATCGCCGTCCAGCCCCAACCTATCGGGTTGGTCAGAGGGTGTGGCTCTCTACAAGGGATCTCCCACTGCGGGTAGAGTCCCGCAAATTGGCGCCACGTTTTGTTGGCCCCTTCAAGATCGTTCGAAGAATTAACCCCGTCACTTTTCGCCTCCTGCTCCCCCGGTCCATGAGGATTCACCCCTCGTTTCATGTTTCCCGCCTCAAGCCGGTCTGCTCCAGTCCACTGGCCCCTCCAGGGAGGCCTCCGCCTCCACCCAGGTTAATTGGTGGTCAACCAGTGTACACGGTTCGGCGGATATTGAACAGTCGTCGTGTGGGACGTGGGGTTCAGTACCTTGTGGACTGGGAGGGATATGGTCCTGAGGAGCGGGCCTGGGTCCCAGCTAGGGACATTTTGGACCCATTTCGCCGCCTCCGGCCTGCTGGCCCAGTTAGAAGGTCAGGTGCCGTCCCTTAGGGGGGGGGTCCTGTGAGGGCACTCAAGCTTCCGGCCCTGTGAGAGTGGTGAGAGTCACTCACTGCAACCAGGTGTGTGTGGCACTGATTGTCTTTGATTAAGGCCAGGTGTGGGGAGCCTTCAAATACTCTGAGTCTCCAGTGCTCTGTGCTGACTCATTATCTCACCTTCAGAGGTAGTGAGAGGTTCTCCCTGTGGTTTTGCAACTCAGTGCTTTGTGTGTATTTGTGGTTATTTGCCGTGTGTTTTTTGGGTCTCCTGGACAGTTTTGGTTTTGGGTCAGCTGCTTGGCAGCGGTGGTTAGGTTAAGCATTTGAGCCCCTTCGTTTCATTAGGGAAGCCTGTAGTGGCTCTAAACAGTTTAGTTGTGTTTTCTTTCCCCCCTTCCCTCCTATCGCCTTAGCGATTTTGTGGTTATCCCTCTGGGGTAACTTTTAGACACCCTGGGTCCGCGCCTGCGTCCCAATCCCCCCTTTCCTGACATAAGTTGAACATTGACTCTTTTACTGGCACAATCTACAGATCATTTGGATCTACGTGATAATTTTTCTTACACCACAGTTGGGTGACAGGTGATGCTGAAGCTCTAACTGCATTGTATCAGGGATTTTTATTTTGGGATTTGCAATGTTTGTACTGGTTTAAAGATGTGCATCTAATGATATATGCACAATGATTACAGAGAGGCTCTCATTGGCTAACCTGACTATGAATAGATAATAAGTAAAAATCTTAAGACATAAAATAGTGTGTTAAGATGTAGGAATAAAATATAACATATTAAATCGGAAAATACATATTAGTAATAACGTAATGAATAAATTAAAATAAGATGCATTTGTGTCTGCAGTACGTAGGTGGAGCAGGCCAGCAGCTGACAGATGGAGAATAAAGGTGGCTCAGTCATTTTGTCATTATGTGGATTTATTCTCCTTTTTCCGAATCCCCCACCAAGGAGATTTTGTTGCTGCTGCTGCTGCTGCCGTTTCTCTAGCACCAAGAGAAATGCTGCAATAATTTCTTCCTGTCCTGCCTCTCATCCTCTGTGGTGCTGGACCTTCATGGATCTGAGTCCGCCTGATGAAAGCTTCTGCTCCTTTCACAACAATGGTGATGCTGCAGCGTTCTCACAGAGCCATACAAAGTGGACTGAAGAGAGACGCATGACAAAAACACGAGAACACATGCAGCTCTGTCTCCTGATATATTTCATTTGATGATAATCATTTGATGATAATTGCTAAATGTTTCTCACAGGAACATTTGGGTGTGAAACAAGCCACTGTTTAAACACCTAACAGTCTGTGATTTTATTATTTAACCACATTTCCCCAACATTAAACAAGTAGGTTTACTTTTATTATTGCATGTAAAATTGGTATTTTAAGTGATGTCGTACAAATCACACGGGATAAATATGAAAACATTACCCTTAAATTTATTTCTTAACCTTGGATTACTTTTTTTTTTTAAATCCCACTTCATTTATTTAAACCCAACCAGGCAGCAACCTCCAGTTCTGAAAAGAAAAGCCAACGCCGAAGTGCCTTTAACATCGAAGTGTATGAGAAAATGGTCCTACTTCTTTCTTGATGTATTATCTCAGTAAACATTGTAAACATGAGTTTATGGTCTCAATCTCTAGTTTCAAGTCTTCTTCAATCCAGCATGATGTTCATTTAGTACATTATGGTCCATTTAGAGTCCAACAGACCAGAAAGCAGGGAATGCTTTAGGGGCAGGGCTACCTGCTGATTGACAGGTCGCTACCACGCTACCAATGCAGTTAGCTACTAAGCTGTAAAGTTGACTTTAATTATGAAGCTAACTTTGTTAGCAACTTCACAACAGAATCCAGATGGATCCAGATCCAGTAAGGATGCTGCTTGGGGTGCCGCATGTGTTCGTCAGATCCACCTGTCGCTCCTCCACAGTTCAAATATGGTCACTTCCTTTACTGATTGTAAAATTTCCAAGATGGTGATGGACAAAAGGTTGAACTCAAGGGTTCAAAATCGTAGTTCTTGTATACAGACTATGACCCTGAGCCAGTTGCCAGAAAAACTGCTGGCATTGTAACTTTCTGCAAACCGTGGGATACTTTGAATTTTGAAGAAACAATGAATTTAGAAGAAACGTTTCAAAAATATGTTTCATATCACGCTTGCACACAACAACCTAACATAACATCTGAGTCTTCGGTTCCAGAACAGCAGTTCTGAATTAGTTCAATCAACTCTGAATATGTAAACTCTGAGTTACGCGAGTGCCTGCCGACTCTACAAAGACATCATCAATGGAGCTCCGATACTACGATTCACCATGGCAACTGGGAGAGTTATTAGATATTACTGAGTGTATGTAGAAAACAAGCTCATCCTTAGAAAGCAGACCAACTTACCTGCAGCAACGTAGAGATAGTTGGCGTGGCAGACATTTACGGCCCAACTTAATGTGTATAACTGAATGAAACAGTCGATTGTCTAAAGGTGATAAGACTTTATGTTCAGCAATGAAGAGTGACACTGTGGTGCAATGGTTAGCAACGCTGTGTCAGGCTTGGACAAGGAGGAGGACTCCGATGCAGAGTTAGAACAGTTTATGATCTTTTATTTTCAGCACTTCCAGCGACAGAGTGAAAACACAAACAGGCTATGAAAATACTAAACTATGAACCAAGGATCGCGGAAGTCCTGATAACTCAAAGCACCCTAACGGGGAAACGGTAAATAAAAATCACTCCTAACGGAGGAAAAGAAAAAGGCTATGAGAAACACAAACACCCTAACTGTTATGTCTCGTCAAGTATGTTGAAGTTAGTCATGTTCAGTGTTTTGTGTTCAAGCACTTCCTGTTTTATTTTTGTACTCACCTTTTTCCTCTCGTTTCAGACCCAGACTTCCTCCCTTTGTGTTATTTTCCCGCCTTGGTAATTGTCTGCCCCGCCCCTGATTGGCTTCACCTGTGTTCACTCCCCTCATGTATAAATAGTCCTCGTCTCCCTTTGTCCTTGTCAGTTCGTCTTGTTCATGTCATCGATGTGTTCGCCCAGTTTAGGTGTACTCCTGTTCAGTATCTGGCGTAGGTCGTTATATTTGATCCTCTTTGTGAGCGCCTTTTGTTTGTTTTTTTTGCAACCTCTTTTGAGAGCGTTTTTTTGTTTGTTCCATGAAAGAAAAGGAAATAAATACTTTTTGTTGAACACCAAGAACGGAGTCGTGCATTTGAGTCCCTCAGTCTGTCTCAGGTCGTGACACTAACGGGGAAACTGTAAATGAAAATCACTCCTTACAGAGGCAAAGGAAAAGGCTATGAGCTACACTGCGCTGAACGGGAACACTATAAACGTGACTAACAAAAATTCACTCCTGCGGAGGAAACGGGCAAGGCTATGAACGGGAGGTTACAGGAGCTATACTAGAGCAAAACCGTACAAAAGAAAATCACTCCAACGGAGGGGAAAAGGAACAAATCAAAAGACACTCCAACAGAGGTCAGCACGGGGCTATAAACAAAAGAAACAGGCTTCACTAACTCCTAACCAAAATTTACAACAAAAATCACTCTTGACGAGGAAAGCATGAAAACAAAGGAATACAAACTTAGTCACAAGAAGTGGGCTGTGGACGATGGCAAGAGGTCGTGGAACGAAAACATAACGTTATACTCGGACGCCGGACAAGGGGAGACACAGACTATTTAACACATGAGGGTAATGGGGAACAGGTGACAACAATCAGGTCATCAGTCAGACAGGAAACACATGAGGAAGGGCAAGTGACCTGAAACGAGAGGAGAATTATTTTTCAAAATAAAACCGGAAATTCATAAGACAATAAACCCATGACAAGACACCCCTCACCGTGGCGTGACACGCTGCCTACAGTGCAGGGGACAGGGGTTCGACTTCCGTAGTTCACAAAGTAGCGGAATGAGCAAATGATCATTTCCATATAGGTGTAATCCCACAGGCACAAAAAGAATGTGGCTTCAGCTGAAAATTAAGTATAAGAGTATTGCACAAATACGTAGACTAAGGCATATGATTTTAATCATATTCACATATTAAACAGTAAATATAAGCTGCTATTTCAACAAAGAAATGTCCTTTTTCAGAAAACTCCCGTTATCATAAGAGCTCTGCAAAGAATCTGCATTATATGTCCTGAAAGAAAATACATGTTTTTAAAAAATATTTGAAAAAATAAAGACAGTCTTTCTTGACTTCACTTAACTTCAATAATTCTTTTGCATATTGTAATGGCAGTACAACATCATGAATGAACATTTTATGAATATTGAACCAGAATTAGAGCAGCAAGGATTGGTTTTATGAAACAAAGGATGAGCACAGTCCTCAAGTATCAGCGGCGTGATGATGAAGGGAGGGGGCGGGGCCAGTGAGACAATTCTCCACTAAACACTCTCAAGAGAGACTCCGCTCGCATTTCAGCACAAACTGAGTTGGCAGGAGCTCCGTGAAATCGAGAACTCGTCTTGTTTATTCACACGCTGCGCCTTTTCACCATCACCGGGCGGGACCTGCTCTTTTAATGTGGTTGTGCCATGCTGTGACTCTAAATGTTTTTTCAAGTTTGACGTTGTATTCTTGAAAGTAGACAACACTTTGTTGTTAACACAGAGTGTACAACGAACCTTTATGTTGCCATCTTTTGCTGAGATGAAGTCGAAATAATGTTTGTATTTCCAGCTGGAAAATGCGTAGGCCTATCTCTCCCCCTCCATTGTTTACGTTTCTGCCGGTATAGCCGACTACACGCGACCGTCCGTGAAGGTGTCGGCTAACCTACATCACCCCCCTGAGACGCAAGAAGAAAGCAAATCTTTTTTTTTACTGACAAAAATAGTAACGCATAAAACCGTGTATTTTGGATAAGTAACTTTAATCTGACTACTGGTTTGGCAATAGTAGCGCGTTAGACTACTCGTTACTGAAAGTAGTCAGACTACAGTAACGCATAACTAAGTAGCGCGTTAGTGGCATCACTGATGGTAACTGACCTAAAGGTTGAGTTCACTCTCTTTTTGGAATGGAAAACTCAGAGGGCCCTAGTTTCGTGGCGCAGCGCAGGGTGGCGGAGCTGGCGCAATGCAAGTTTCGATCAGCGCAGCCTTGCGCACGGTCAGTTTGACAGTTTGGTGGATCGCCTGCGCCAAGATGGGTGTGGCGGCGCAGCAGGGGGAGGTGTCACAGATTCAGCTTGATGCAGCGGAAGTTTCGTGGCAAAAAGCCTCGCCAGAAAGACTGCGCCGAAAGCCCGCCAGCTCCAACTTGGTCTACTCTTGGCGCAAGGCGAATTACAGCTGGCGGAGTGGCAGTTTGGCTCACCGGCACGCAGTGCGCACACGTCACCAATACCTCACAGGCAGGTTTCCACAGTTCCAGGCACATTTAAATTCAATAAATAATCACAACAAACACTATTTAATGCAACTGATTGAATCAACACGTGAATTTATATCTATATAGATTGTCCCATCACATCTGACGTCAGATCAAAGGTGGATGGCACGCGTAACGGAAACTCAGCCTGACTGAATTAACACTGGAACCGCGGCTGCAGCTGGTCTGATCGGCCCGCGAGGTCCCGGTGTCTCGCCGTTCTGGTGTTGGACGGGGACGGCTTCTTCTCCTCCTTCTTTCCCACTTGCGCGGGTGGGCGAGACGGGAGGCGAGACGGGAGGCGTGCCTGCGCGAGCCTGCGCAGTGCACGAAACTTGCAAAGTCCAGGCAGACACACCCCGTCGGCGTGGTGCAGGTGCGCTGCCCCCCGACTGCGCCTGGTCTAAGAAACTAGGGCCCAGAGTATCCCTCTTCTCAGGGTTAACATACTCAGAGTTTCAGGAAAACCTGCTTTCTGGAACGGGCCCCAGACCTATGAAATGTATTTTGCTTGAGTTGTGTACTTTCATTGTACCAAATGTTTCCAATCATTTTCAAACCCAAGAGAAATTAACTTTAGTCAAAACTGTGCTGCATTCGGTCGCCTGTTAATGGTATATCCTCTTTGTGTGTCAGCATTATTTGTATTCCAGAAGCTCATAAATTGACTTTTTCTGCAATTTTATTACTTTATTTAAGGTTTATTTAGTCATGGACAGTGCACATTTATAAACATGAATAGCCAAAATGGCAATTTGCATCTGTTTTAAGCCATGTTTTACAATCTTTAGATATTTTTAGAATATTTCGTTTTTCTCTTTTAACCGGACGAAGGATTTGAGTCATCAATGTCTGGATTCTAAGTTATCAGAGAAACAAGCTAAGTAAACGCTGGCGGCACCTCAGCTCACGCCAGAGAAACACTGATGCTTAACGCGTAATTACTTTATTCCGTGTTTTTAATGGTTTGTTTTGGTGAGGAGGAGACCATGTGGTAAAAACCTCCTGAACAATGCACACTGAAGGAATCAGAACCAGGAGAAGCTGACTGCATTGAAGACAACACCCATGATCCCATGATACTTCACCACGTCACATGTATTGCTATTGAGACCCCTAGTGAGGAAAGGTTAATTTGCCTCCAACGGTTGGATCGAGATAGAGAGCAAGACTCGAAAGAATCAAACGTGATCTAAACGCGTCTTTGTCTGAATTCCTGCTGACTACAGTAACGTCGTGTCCATCTCCATTCACTTCCCGTCCATTCACAGTGCTTCTGTCTCTGAACAGAGGGTTAGAGACTAACACAGCTTTACTCCTCCTCCTCCTCCAGTCTGGATCAGAGCCAGGCTATTCATCCAACCCCCTCATCCTCCTCCCTCCTTTTGCTCCTTCTCTCGTCAGAGGCTCCTTGCCTGGAGGCTGGAAGCGCTCCAAGAAGTGGCAGGAGGGGGAGGCAGATAGGGAGGGCATGGCCGCTTGTGACAAAGAAGAGCAGAAGCTCTGAGCATTGCAGGGCAATGTGAATGACCCTCCGCTGCCCCATAGCCGGAGGGACTGTTGGCTCACTGATGCCTCTGTTCATGACATTCAGACGCAGATGCTGCAAAATTTTGTAGGGAGAAGACGGCGCTTCCAGGGCGGCCTCCAGGAACCCCCAGGGAGGAGAGAGGAAATGTGTAGGCCAGAAATGCAAATGACTTAACCTTCCGTCTACATGTATTTACTTAGAGAATCCTGCTGCACTTGCAGATCATATTGTACATGTTAATAGCTTTCGTTTAGTTAATGTTAATGTGACTTATTTGGACATATCTTTAGGAGACAAAGAAAAAACATGCTGTCAAGCATCTCCAGGCAGCTGCAGGAGGCCCAGTGGAAACATTTGAACTGACACATCCGGAAAACATTTGGTGACGCTTGTATGGACTGCATTCTCCTGAGATTGAGACCTAAACTGTGTTCATGACATGCTCTTAAAACTTCTGTTTGGTAATAACATATACATATAAACCAAGGGGGCAGAAAAAAAATCTTAGGATGATCTTAATGCACCAGGCAGTTCATTTAATACAGCCAACCCACTTTAAACACTACTGGTAGTTTAGCCTGTATTAGAATTGGCTTTTATTTTGTTCACTTTAGATTTGTACTGTTTCACTGAAGTCATGTTACTTACTGGTTGCTTTCACTTTGTTAGAACAGTGTGACATTTAACTTGATAGGCAGGAACCCGTTAAATCTTCAAGGCCCTCTTTGATCTGTTAGTTAGGTTTGCTATAATAGATACACGCCTCAAGGACAACACCCATACATGTTTCATATTACATTTCCGTAAGTTCACGTCAGATAACTGACCAGTGAGACCTCTGTATGGGGCAGAGGCCCAGCCCAAGAAGATAAAATGCAACCAGCACCCAGTAAGGGGGCTCGCTCTGACTGAGATCCTACGGGAGCTCTGCCATTCCGAGCACAGCCCGAGCCATACTTTACCTGTGACCTGAATAAATACTATATCTGTGAACTGAAGAGTTCTCCGGTTTATCCTCGGGCTTCCAACAAAAGAGCCGGGGGTTCATACCTGCTCTAAAAATGACATTCTCACACAACTAAACTGCACCGTGAATTAATTTATTTGTGAACTTTTTGAGAGTGCGTAAACACACTCTGAAATCAGCAACTTTAGTGTCCCGCGGTGCTCAGTTGCACCTGTACGGAGGTTACTGCAGGCAAGCTACCCACTTCTAGTAAACATCAAGTTAGCCCCCACTTCTAGTAAACATCAAGCTAGCCCCCACTTTGAGTAACAGTCAAGCTAGCCCCCACTTCGAGTAAAAGTCAATAATGTAAAATGTCTCTATGATAGAACACTTGAATTGCATGTTTGCTGTGTTTATGTAATGACCCCATTGTTTTTACATCACTGGTTTCTCGATGCCAGACCAGCCATTCTGAGAGATTGTAGCCATCTACAGACTATGGGTCCAGCAGTTAAAATCCTTGAAGTGGCCTGAGATTTGGTACAAAAACAGGTCCACAGCCCAAAGCAACATCAAAAATATACTATGGTCCTAACATCTCAAAGGACCAGTATGGGATTTAATGGCCACCCAATTCAAACTGCCACTTCAATGTATAGAATAATGTTTATTTCATTTCATTCCTGTCAAAACATACACTTGGTCATTAAAGTGCATCTGAACACAAAATAAAATCCCTGGCTGGGTTTGCAATCTTTTTGCAGTGTGTCCATCTGTCCCCACCAAGCACTGCGAGAGAAACCCACTGTCGAGCAATCCAATGGCACTGGGCCTTGCCCAGCAGGGCTTTGTAACAGAAGTGGCCCAGTCCTGTTTTGTCTGACCCACAATTCACTAGGATGGCCCTCGAGACAGTGAGTAGCCCTGCCAGAGAGCATGAAAAAAAGGCCAGGCTAAACCAAGTGTACCACATGAAGGAGACAAGGAACTGAACCGAGAGAACAAACAGCCATGTTAACTGGACTGCAGTACAAGAAAAAAACTGCACAACCACACACATGCATCTTGGAATAGATGTCTTAAAAGGAATGGACATCTGAACCACTTCCACACAAAGACACCAGTGATGGCCTCCACTCACCCATCCTTAATACACTCCAAACGCTGCCAGCTCTCCGAGGAAACATGTTCATTCAGTTCATTTCAACATTTTGCAGAAAGACGAATGATTTGTTTAGCTGTGTGTCTGTTAGTAACAAAGCCCCTCTAAAATCAGATTTCGTCCATTTGCTCATCAGTATTAGACTGGATCCAGACCTCTGAATCACTGCACATATCTCTGATGTATTCACTGGTTCAAATAGGTCTACTGCTGCTCTCTGACAGATGTTTCCCTTGGTTGAAACAACCGTGTCCATCAGAGCTTGTAGGGACGCAACGAGGACATCATCAGGCCTAAAGCCATAAAACAACTACAGAAATATTGACACATAAATGGTGAAATGCATCAGTGTCTCATGCTTTTACATGTCGCCTTGTGGAAATAAAAACTCTTGGATTAAATCAACATATTTCTTAGATTGACATGATAAATGTTAACGGCTCCTAGCAAGGGCTACCGCAGCATCCACGCTGATCTAAAATGACACCTGCAGGGCATATATGACACTGTCTACTCATTTATTGGGACTAAATAATCCCACCCATGAACAGAAAATGGCCGATGCTGGAATCAGATTACACGATAAGGGCCCGACAGTGACCCGACCAGACTGACATGGGTGAGCAATTGTAAATGAGCTGCAAGTAATTCTTTGTCAACCAACGCAGCCTCAGGGTCACACACTACATCCCACTTCTTGAAAACTGCATTACTACTTGAAACTTTTTTTTGTGCAATAGTGTTTTAAGAATACCCCCCGTCCTGTGTAATACTGGTTTAGCCCCCCTAACCCTAACCCCTAACTAGAGTTGAGCCGGATACTCGGCTGAAACGAGTATCCGGTACGGATAAAGCACTTTTGCCGAGTACGAGTATTATATGAGTAATACGAGTCAATATCTGTGCTCGGATTAAATAAAAATCCTCATTGGGTAGCTGACTGTGTCTGCGTCCTGTGATATGCTACAGCCCCTCCCCTACACACTCGCAGATGTGTGTCCGCTCTGATCACTCACACACAGAACAGCTCTCTGTCTCTCCCTCAGTCACTCAGGTTCGCGGGTCGTTTTCCGTTAATGTTTAGGGTTTCTTTCTTCAGCTTCAGGTTTGTTATTACTTAGGTTGGTACTTACTTATGAACTAGTAGAGTTCTGGTACTTCGTTCAGACGTGGTGCCGACTCGCGTTGCGTCTCTGCCTGTCGGAGATTTTTCTTTTTCTTTTTTTAACCGTCATCTGGCTGCCTGGCTCTAACACTTTCTTGCTGTATTTCGTGAAAAAATAAAGCTGGTAGTGGTATAATTATTGGAAATCAAGCTACACACACACACACACACACACACCTGGTGTGGGGAAAAAAAAAAAAAAAAAAAAAAAAATATATATATAAAAAAAAAAGATCACACTGATCATAAAAAAAATTAAAGTTAAAAGAAAAAAGTTATTGTTGAGTATGAAAACTCTTGTTCATTACATTTTACTTGATAATTGCAACCGCATGTGTTGTATTCATTGTTGCAAAACTTGTTCTGTAAATAGTTTGTTTGCTATCGTGATCAAAACCATTGATCTGAAGCTCAATGCTGATGCTGTCCTGTAAATAGTTTTCTAATCAGCAATAAATAACAATTTCTGATCAGCCCATATCAATTGCATGCTTAAAATAACATACCAGTTAAGACCTCGCTCATTTCAAGACAACCAGACCCACTTCCGGGTTAAATCCCGCCCACTTCCGGGTTAGGCCCCGCCCACTCCGAGTACAGATACAGATCATTCATATGGTTAACAGATACAGATACAGATACAGATAATGCTGTACTCACTCATCCCTACCCCTAACCCCCTAACCTGCCCCTACTGGCACTATGCACTTCTTCTATCAGCTTTTACTATGCATATATCTTATCTCATTCTTTGTCTGTTTTAATATTTTTCTAATTCATCTCCATGAAAAGTGTGTGTGTGTGTGTGTGTGTGTGTGTGTGTGTGTGTGTGTGTGTGTGTGCGTGTGCGTGTGTGAATGTTTTGGAGGTGCACGGCAAATCAAATTTTACAATGTTCAATAACAATTAAGGCATTCTATTCTGACAACATCTCGACAGAAAGCAGAAATCGTAGCTTTTCAAACGCCTGCTGCTCAGGCATACTTTCACCTAGAAACTCCATTAAAGTCTTGTGTCCTGGTGTGTCAATCCACGTTTCAATAGGTCATATAGTTTCTGATCAATCACTGTTCAATGACCATGATCGTTTTGGGAGAAATCATGAGATTATAATGGGTGTGTATTGCGCGGAACCTTCTGGGCTAGAGTGGGCGACATCATCGCTTAGAGTGTGAGGGCTCCTCGAAATACTTCAGATTTTTTTCCTTTCCAAACTCCTCCCGGCCACAATTTTCACTGTACAGACGTGATATTTTCCAATTTTGTAGACAAACTTGTCCTGTCTCTCACAATGTGCTCAAAAACTCTGTGAGATTTACAGAATTTGAAGTAGCAACCCCTAAGCGCGGCCACGTCGGTTTTTCTCCCCATCGACAAATCGAGAAGCAGATTTTCAAAGAAACCTGAAAGCAGGTCCATTTCTAACTCGCCCTAGTGTCCACATTTCTGACACTAGGAAAAAATAATAGTGATCAGTGTCTTCAGCAGAGTCTTGTGGCGCTAACGGCGCTAACATTTTGGCGATACGAGTTTCGGTGTGAGCGTGGCAAGCTTTTGTTCGGACCCTCCGCGAAGCCGAAATGGAGAGATAGAGACAGGCTTGAAGGCAGTTACACACGCGTAGAGGGCCGTTGCTATGGTGACGGCACTCTGTGGCTTTGATCTTGAGAAGTGACAGCAGGTGTGCTCTGAATCGCGGACAGGAGCAGTCAGTGGGATTTGTAGTTTCTTTTGTCAAACATCTTCTGCTCAGGCATACTTTCACCTAGAAACTCCATTTAAACTTTAAAATGTCTGACTATCTCTCTCTGTCTCACTCAGAAGTGACAGCAGGTGCACTCTGATTGGCCGACAGGAGCAGTCAGTGGGAGTTGTAGTTTTTCAAACAATACATAGTACTTAGTAATTCTCAGTACTCGAGTCTCAGTAGTACTCGGTAGTGACATGTACCTAGTAGTACATAGTACATAGTACCTAGTAGTTCTCAGTACTTGAGCATCAGTAGTACTCAGTAGTACAGAGTACTTGAGTGACGGCTGAGCTCGGTGACATGCTTCGCACTCAACTGTTTGACAGTACATAGTACCTAGTAGTTCTCAGTACTTGAGTCTCAGTAGTACTTGGTAGTACTCAGTACTTGAGTCTCAGTAGTACTGAGTACTTGAGTGACAGCTGAGCTCGGTGACATGTACTGGCAAACAGTTGAGTGTGAAGCACTCAACTGTTTGACAGTACATAGTACCTAGTAGTACATAGTACCTAGTAGTTCTCAGTACTTGAGCATCAGTAGTACTCGGTAGTACAGAGTACTTGAGTGACAGCTGAGCTCGGTGACATGCTTCGCACTCAACTGTTTGACAGTACATAGTACCTAGTAGTTCTCAGTACTTGAGTCTCAGTAGTACTGAGTACTTGAGTGACAGCTGAGCTCGGTGACATGTATAAAACTTATCAAACTTATCAAATACACAATCCAACAACTCCAAAACGCTTTTGTGGACAAGTTGTGACCTGCACATTCACCACGCTATGTAATAATAATGTAACGTTACGAGACGGAGCCATTTTGGAGGTAAATCCATGCAAAACTGCTGATGCACGTTCCTTTCAGGGACAGTTTTTCAGCAAGCAGTCTCTGTATTTGCCTCTAAAACAACTCCGTCTCGTTTGAAATCTCGAAGAATCTCATCGTAATGTATACACACTCCGGCAGTAGCCCCCGTGGCCCTTTCAAAATTTCCAGCGGGGGAACTTTCTAGTTTAAAATACCAGCCACATCAGGAAAAGACAGGCACAGCAGCCAGAACAGCAACCAGCAGAATGAGAGACAGAACAAGAGTGTGAGAAAGAGGTATTGCACCCCAAACAAACATACGGAATGCAACCAGGAGGTAAAAATGGTGAAGAAATGCAGGAAGCAGGAGGCAGCTAGGCCTACCCATCAGCCCCTTATTGGGAGAGCCCGCTAGGTGAGGTAAGCACCATACCACATTGCACAATTCACAATATTGTAACCAAACAGACACCACATTTTATGAGGGAGTTGGTGATTCAAATGAGGGGTCGACCATACAGCCTTGTCACAGTTGGATCCACAGATATTTCCCAAAATATTGAACATCATGTTTTTCACCTCCACAATAATCTGGCATTATTTATTTATTAAACATGTATGTAAGAAGATGGGATGCTTTTAATGCTTAGCTATGCTGTCATTGCAGGAGTAGAGAAGATGAACCCCCTGACTGTCCAGATCTTTATCAAAGATAAGATTGACCACCGCTTCCTGGGGATGTGTACTACCAGCAGGACAAGGTGTGGGACAGCAGAAGTCATCTTCAGCAAGAAGAAGACTGCTCTAGAGTCCAGTGGCTGCGTGCTTTACACTACTGCATCCCACGCTTTGCATTGCATTTGCTGATGTATGGCTTGGATGCAACTGATCGCCATGGAAACCCATTCCATGAAGCTCTCTACACTGTTCTTGAACTAATATGAAGGCCACATGAAGTTTGGAGGTCTGTAGCGATTGACTGCAGAAAGTTGGTGACCTCTGTGCACTATGTGCCTCAGCATCCGCTGACCCGCTGACCTCCCTTCCACTTTGTTATAATCCCACTGACAGTTGACTGTGGAATATTTAGGAGTGAGGACATCTCACTGGACTTGTTGCACAGGTGGCATCCTATCACAGTACCACGTACCATGCTGGAATTCACTGAGCTCCTGAGAGCGACCCATTCTTTCACACATGTTTAGGTGCTTGCTTTTATACACCTGTGGCTATGGAAGTGATTGGAACACCTGATTTCAATTATTTGGGTGGGTGAGTGAATACTTTTGGCAATATAGTGTATGTGTACTGATTACATGCACTAATATTAATGTTTATGGTGTCATTTATATATTGCTTGTGTCCAAATTTGGTAGTTGATGTCAGCTACTGGTTCAAGGGTAGCAAAAACCGAAAGGTTTTTTAAATCGGGCGGCTTTAAAATAACATTACCTAGCTTTTGGGGTTTTTCATTTTTATTTAAATGTTTCTTGCAACATGTTGCATATCTGTTTAATATTTGATTACTTTGTTTTTATACAGAAATCCCAAAGTAAACGTGCACAAAATGAGCCATGCTGTGTGTTGTACCTTCCTGTTTGTCACGGTTCTGCCGGGAAAGTTTGGGGTTTCTGTTCTGTTTGTATGTTTTCCCTGTCTGTTTTCCCCCTCCTTCCTCTCCCTCACTGGCTCCTCCTCGGGGTGTGTCCAGTGGGCAGTGTTGGGCAAGTTACTTCAAAAGCGTAATGCATTATTTATTACTTGTTACTGTCATTTCAAAGTAATTAGTTACATTACAATATTACTGTCTTTGAATTGTAAGGCATTACACTACTTTTACATTACTTTTGCATTACTTTTCGCCAAAATAAAATGAAATATGGATTTTTTGTTCTCAATAGATCTTCTTGTGTCCAATGCAGCTCATTACACAGCAGGATGTGATGTTATTCGCTTCAAAATAAAAGAACGAAAAACGGAAAATGACTCGTATCCCGTTATTCGTTTCAAAAACGGAAAACGAGAAACAGAAAACGACTCGTTAACTGATATTAGATATTGTGTTCATGAATGGGATTCGGGGATGAAATAACAGTGCCATTTTTCATTCCAGATTTGCCGTACGTCTTTTTTAATGACCCTGAAGGTGCGCTGTGTTATGCTGCGAAATTATCTGAAAGCCTACCTGAGACATTTAGGGGAACCTCTAAAACACTGTTCAGAAACGCTCTGGCAGCGTCTGACGCTCGCGTTTTGAAGTAAACCTACTGTTGACGCGGACATAAAAACCGGCCTCTTCGCCGCCGCCCCTCAGCTGTTGATCCTCGGTGTGCCAGGTCGGCTGCGCTCTGACCCGCTCCGTGAGTCGGTGTCCCGCTCATGGAGCCTGCTAACAACAGCGCTTAATTAACATAGTGTAGAGTCACACGGACCGGCTTTCACACTTTTCCAAAAGTGGAGCGTATGCCCATCTCGCGATCGCGAATGTAGAGTCAATTGATTTCGGGTTTAAAATGCATTGTAACGCGCGTTACTGAGATTTGTACCTAGTAAAATATTACCAGTTTTTTTTTTGTAATGCCTTACATTACCGCGTTACAGCAAAACGTAATGCATTACAGTAATGCATTACTTTTGTAACGCGTTACTCCCAACACTGCCAGTGGGCGTGTTGGGGGTCGAGGCGGAGTGGCGCACCTGTTCTCCATTCAGCTCATCAGCTTCCAGCCTATATAACCCTGGTCTCTCCACCACTTCAACGCCAGATGATTCCGTCCCTACGGTGATGTAGTTACGCTCCGTATCGCTAACCTTCTCTAGCCTAGATGTGCTTTCTGAGTTCCTACTTTTCTCCACTAACGCCTGTCGTTTGGCTTCGCTCTCCAGGAAATCCCCAGCGCTTCTCCGTCTGGACTCCTGCCTGCCTACCTGCCTGCCTGCCTGCTCGTCACCTCGGCTGCCAACTGCCGACCTGCCCACATGGCCACGTCATCCGCCCCAGCTCTCTAATAAACATTTTATCTGCCACTCAGTCTCTGGTCTCTCAGTCCGGGTCCACAAACGGAACACAACACTGTTGGGTCAATTGGTTCTGTTTGTACATTCTGAGTTCAGCTTATACATTAAGAACCACTGATAAACTGTATTATTATGATGATGCTGAATGGACCAAACAAAAAATTGCTGTGTATGTGGCAAAATTTTGGTTGGCTCCACCAAATCTCAAAGTTTGCAGCCCTGCATTTCGAACAACTTCCCCTGGAGAAGAGAGAACTGAGCCCAGATGGAGGCTAAGCTAGCCTAGCTAGGAAGGAAGGCTCCACTACCCAGCATACTCTTGACTTTATCTGTCAATAAATAAAAAAAGATGGCTGAAATAAGTCTTGCGTGGCTGACAGTAGGTCTCATATTATTACGGAGACCTGGTTCCATCGTGGATCCCAGATCAAGCTGACCCAGATGGAAGGACCACAGGTCAGAGGACAGGACTCCGGTGGGACAGGAGGAGGTGGACTCTGTATACACAGATGCGTGATGCTCAAATATAGTCCGTGGAACACTGCACCAGCTCTTTACCCTCCGCAGGATGCTTGAGGGTTCATGGGAGTTTGCCCACCCAGTCCACATGTGTTTTGTGGACCTGGAGAAGGCATTCGACCGTGTCCCTCGTAGCAGTCTGTGGGAGGTACTTCGGGAGTACGGGGTCGGGGGCCCTCTGCTAAGGGCTGTACAGTCCCTGTACGACCGAAGCAGGAGCTTGGTTCGCATTGCCAGCAGTAAGTCAGACCTGTTCCAGGTGCATGTTGGACTCCGGCAGGGCTGCCCTTTGTCACCGGTTCTGTTCATTATTTTTATGGACAGGAATTCTAGGCGCAGCCGTGGGCCGGAGGGGATCTGGTTTGGGAGCCACTGGATTTCATCCCTGCTCTTTGCGGACAATGTGGTCTTGTTGGCTCCTTCAAGCCAGGACCTCCAGTCGCTGTATAGGTCCGTCGTGGTAAAGAGAGAGCTGAGCCGAAAGGCGAAGCTCTCGATTTACCGGTCAATCTACGTTCCTACCCTCACCTATGGTCATGAACTCTGGGTCGTGACTGAAAGAATAAGATCCCGGATACAAGCGGCCGAAATGAGCTTCCTCCGCAGGGTGGCGGGGCGCTCCCTTAGAGATAGGGTGAGGAGCTCCATCACGCGGGAGGACCTCGGAGTAGAGCCGCTGCTCCTCCACATCGAGAGGAGCCAGTTGAGGTGGCTCGGGCATCTGTACCGGATGCACCCTGGACGCCTCCCTCGGGAGGTGTTCCAGGCATGCCCCACCGGGAGGAGACCGAGGAAGACCCAGGACACGCTGGAGTGGAGCTAATCCCGAGTTGCCCCGGCTGGCCTGGGAACGCCTTGGGGTCCTCCCGGAGGAGCTAGGGGAAGTGTACGGGGAGAGATAAGTCTGGGCGTCCCTGCTCAGGCAGCTGCCTCCGTGACCTCCGGATAAGCGGAAGACAATGGATGGATGGATGGATGTTTTATTATTTTAACATGGCCTCAACTTCCACTGCTATGCCGATGATACTCAACTCTACATCAGCACAAAACCCTCCTCCCAGCTCCCACCCACACAACTTGTCAACTGCCTGCAGGAACTCAAATCATGGATGACCACAAACCTACTCAAACTTAACAGTAATAAGCACCACTGCTCAAAAAGGTTGGAGACCTGGCCCTGGTTGTGGATGGCTGCTGCATTTCCCCCTCTCCTGAGGTGCGCAACCTGGGCGTCGTCCTGGACTCCACTTTCTACTTCCGGTCTCACATCAGCAACACCACCAAGTCTGCCTTCTATCACCTCAGAAACATCTCACGACTCCGGCCCTCACTCACGCACTCAGTCACAGAAACACTCATCCACGCCTTCATCACCTCCCGCCTGGACTACTGCAACGGTGTCCTGCCTGGACTGCCCGCCAAGGACCTTAGCAGGCTCCAGCGTGTCCAGAACTCAGCTGCCAGGGTTCTAACCAACACCAAGCCCTGGCAGAATATCACTCCCATCCTCCAACAGCTCCACTGGTTGCCAGTCAAGTCACGCATCACCTACAAGATCCTCCTGCTCACCTACAAAGCTCTCCATGGACTCTCACCACAATACCTCAAGGAACTCCTCCACCCCTACACTCAGTCACGCTCCCTGCGGTCCTCTGACAAGGACCTGCTGGCAATACCAAGCACAAGGTTGCGAACATTTGGGGACAGGGCTTTCTCTACCCATGCCCCTACAAACTGGAATATTCTCCCATTCCACATCCGCTCTGCCTCATCCCTGCCCATGTTCAAAAAGCACCTCAAAACATTTCTTTGCGCTAAGTCCTTTGATCCCTAACCCCCCCCCCCCCCCCCCCCCCACACACACACACACACACACTTTTTGTGAAGCGACCTTGAGTACTATGAAAGGCGCTATATAAGTCCAAGTTATTATTATTATTATTATTATTAAATTCCTCCAATAAACAACTTAAAATGCTTGTTTTCTGAATGGAGTCTGGGTTGGTGGATTCAGCAACAAAATTCCTCACTGAATGACGTGAATTTCACATATTTTTCATATTCGCCTTATTCACATTTGCACTGCCTGGCACACATTCACATTAACTTTGCATGCAGCATATTGATGCCTGCACTTTTTTTGGTTTCCCTGGCTGTCTTATTTTTGGAAGGCCTGTACTAGTTATCCAGGTGGGAACTATGCTGTGTACAGTGGAGGCATCTATAATTGTGCTACTTCAATGTGTGACATTTCAGAAATGCTGGTGTTGCTGGTTTTCCTTTATTTATTTTGCTTTCACTCTAGATTACACAAAATATGTTATTTTCTCTATGAAGCACAGAATTCTCTAATTAGCCTGTTGTGTCTGGCCTTGAGCTCCCTCCTCTCTTCTTCTTCTGTGCCGTCTTTTCCTGAGAGACCATCAAGCTTCATCTGTGGCTCAACCCAAATCCACTGAGAAATGTCTGAGAAAACTTTGAGCGTATCCTCGAAAATTAGACCCGGGAGTCATTACACCACCGTGGTTTGTGGTTAGCGTCTTTTGTTTTTGTAGTCCTTTGATCAAATGGGACAGCCATAGTGGTTTTTAATTTGTCCACACTTCAAGAAGCAATTTGTTTGCATTCAGCATCCAAATCCATAATGGTGATGTGAATATTTGATATTTGAGGAAATAATCTAACTGCACAATTGGCTTCATATCACAGCGTCTTTCATTGCCAAAGGCAGGTATGGCAGCCAAAACAATACATGTCTGCGCTGTTGGCCAGTATCTGACAGCTGTGCAAACTCACATGCATAAATACACAAACACATGCCAGCATGCCAAACTACACACACATGCAGGCAAATGCATGCACATGTACCCACAATGATAATTTGTTCTCACACCCACCCACACACACACACACACACACACACACACAAAGACACAATCTTTTTTTATATAACAAAAGCATTTCATCCATGAGAGCCTTCTATGAACAATTTCACTGTGGCTTTTGTCAGGGCATGGCTGCTGGTGTCTAAATATGCCCAATGAGACGTTCACATGCACTTTTCATTATCTGCTGCAAACAATGATAGAGACGGTTCCTCATTTTAGATCTCAGCCTGGGTTTGAGACTGTTTTTGCTATGGACCTAGAATCTTTTCTCCCAAGCCTGTCTATTTGTAGGGTTGGTTAGCGTCATAGTGGGGCTAATGTTAGCATTTAGAAGATGCCTGGAAAGGGCCAGTGCTCCCCCATTCACTAATCAAAAGCTTTAACCTGGCCCCTGACTGTTGATGGATAAAGTTGACATACATTAAAAAAATAACTCTACTGAATAAATATATAAACTAATACAAAATTGAATTGCCCAGGGACTAACTTGTAAATAGTTCTAGGTATCATACTATGGGGACCGTGTTATGGTTCATGGCAAATTTCATGGAATCACAGCATGGAAAATATCTGAGACATCATGCAGTGAACTGACATTACTAACTCTTAGTCCTTGCCAACAGAGAGGCAACAATGACTAAACAAGCACACTACAGTATGTGGGGGAAGTGCTTTTACTTACATGCTGAATGGATGTAACATGGAACTGTGACTCTTACTTAGGCTTCACATTTTGGTCAGTGTTTTACACATTTAACACATCAAGTAGCATGTGGAAAAATGTAGGATACTAAATGTTACTTTCTGTAGCAATCAAATTGTGTATTACAACTTTTTTTATATTGTGCCAGCTTTTAGTTCATTTTTAACCATACAGAACATTTTTCAACATTCGGCCCAAACACAAAGTCCATTCTTGACCTTGGAAATAGTAGAAGGTGGACCTTGAGTTTGGATTGGGAAGCGTCTCAGCACTTAGTCAAAGTAAAAATCTGAAATCTTCTTTGAGGTAATTGTATTCTGCATTACAAATGATTTTATCCTCATTGTTTTTTTCCCGTTTCTGCCATTACAGTGACAAAAAAAGTGCCACACACTATGTATTCTGTATGAATGCATTTGCAGTATGATATAGGTACAGTAAATGCGTGTTCTGGAGTCATAGGAGCCATAATTCTCACTCTGGAAACAAATCTAATACAATAAAATATATCCATAAGGTGAATACCTTGAGACAGTGTTGAAAGTCTGGAAAGAAATAGTGAGTGAAACTTAAGTTGGGATTGCTTTGTCAAGTTTTATATTTTCTTTTCCCTACAATACTGTGCATGGCCACTATTGTATGGTTAGGGAATATGGGAACAATTCAGGCGGGAACCGCCGGTTCTGAAAAGTAAAGCCAAATCTGAAGTGCCTTAAATTTGCATTCTCTCTACTAGCCATCAGGGGGCGACTCCTCTGGTTCAAAAACAAGTCTGATTGCATGGAAGTCTATGAGAAAATGACTGTACTTTCATTGTACACTCATACTTACATTCATTGTAAACGAGAGTTACGTATGTAACTACGGTTCTATGAATTCTGGATGACCGCCAGAGGCGGTGCTTAAGCACTGGATGCTTCCGTCTCGCGCATGCACAGGTCGAGTAATTATACCAACAAAGTCACCTGTGACACCTGGGTGACCCGTGAACATCTATATATTCCGGGGTCACCAAAGGCTCTGTTCCAACTCGGTTCTCTCACGAAATCTGAGAGAACCGAGTGACAGAGAACTCTGGCGGTCATCCAGAATTCATAGAACCGTAGTTAGATACGTAACTCTAGTTCTATTTCTTTCTTACTGACCGCCAGAGGCGGTGCTTAAGCACTGGATGACTTATAACAGAAGGGTCACGAGGAGAACTCACCCACCTACTGGCCCGAAGCTGTCGACAAGACAGCCGTCGCCACAGGATGAGGGACAGCAACATTTACCCTGTAGAACCGGGCAAAGGTACATGCTGAAGACCAGGTAGCAGCGGAGCAAATGTCCTGAAGAGGGACTCCCTTCAAGGCAGCCCATGATGTAGTCATACTTCTGGTAGAGTGGCACTTAACCCCCGAGGGCACAGGGAGCCCTTGTGCTCTATATGCACCCAAGATCACATCAACAATCCAGTGTGATAGTCATTGTTTAGACAGCGCGATCCCGTACAGCAGCCTCCGTAACAGACAAAAAGATTATCCGTCTTACGTAAGCTGGTTGTTGCCACCACATATGCCTTAAGCGCACGCACTGGGCACAGCAGGTCTGACAACAGTTCTGCATCCCCTCGTGAACATAGGGGATGGAAAGCAGCCGATTCAATTGATTGGTTCACATGAAGGGGAGACAAGCGTTTGGGTAGGAAGGACGGATTTGGGCAGAGAACAACTCCTGACCCATCCGCATGCCAGCGCATACACGTCTGGCTTACTGACAAGGCATGTAGCTCCCCCACCCGTTTTGCAGATGAAATGGCAAGAAGGAATGCCGTTTTCATGGATAGTGACCCCAGATTGTAAATCCCATGATGGCACCTTAGGGAGCCGAGGCGGCCGAAGCCTCTGGGCTCCCTTTAAAAACTGCCTGACCAGATAGTGGGACCCCACCGTCTGGCTATCCACCCTAGCATGTGTGGCCGAGATAGCAGCCACATAAACCCGCAGTGTGGAAGCAGCTCTTCCATCGTCCAACACAGACTGCAGGAAGCGTAGTATCACAGCCACCGAGAAAGTCTCAGGGACCTCACCCTGCGTCTCGCACCATTGTGTAAACCCCTTCCACCTGTTGGCATACAGCAATCTTGTGGAGGGTGCCCTAAAGCTCATAATAGTTTGGATCACTGACTGGTCACAAGACGTCAAAAGTGGGTCCTGGCAACCAGGGGCCACACGTACAGCCGCAGGCGACCCGGGTTCGGGTGCCAGATGCGTCCGCCCACCTGAGACAGAAGTTCTGATCTCTCCGGTAGGCGCCATGGCACTCCATTGAGGAGTTTTAGCAACGCCGGGAACCATGGCCTTCCGGGCCAATGTGGAGCTACCAGCAGTAGACTGTGACTGCCAAGCCGCACTCTGTCCAGCGTTGCCCGTAAAAGGGGAATTGGAGGAAACGCATAAAGCAGGCTGTCTGGCCAAGCATGAGCCAGAGCGTCCTGTCCCAGTGGGCTGGTCTCCTCCATCAAGGAGAACCAGAGGGGACAGTGGGTCGTCTCTTCGGAAGCAAAGAGATCCGCCATTGCCCTGCCGTACCTGTCCCAGATTGCGCCCACCACTTCCGGATGGAGTCTCCACTCCCCGGGGGGTGGCTTCTGGCGGGACAGGAGGTCTGCCGCAGTGTTCCACACACCTGGAACATGGACAGCCCTCAGGCTTAGAAAACAGGGGCATGCCCATGTGAGGAGCCGTTGCGACATCCGCAGGCTCTGCCTCGATTTGGTGCCCCCCTGGTGGTTGATATGATAGACTGTGGAGGTGTTGTCTGTCCGGACGAGAACATGCCGGTCTCTCAGAACTGGAAGGAAGTGCCTGAGCGCTAAGAACACCGCCAGGAGCTCCAACACATTTATATGCCTCAGCCTCTGCTTGGCATCCCACTGGCCTCTGACTGCTCTGCCCTGCCATACCGTGCCCCAGCTGGTCAGGGAGGCGTCCGTCTCTACAACCTCCCGACGGGAGGCGATCATTCCTAAGGGCGAACCCGTGATCAGGTATGCCCTCTTCCTCCAGGGTCTGAGGGCCAGGAGATACTGGCCGGAAACCCTGACAAGGGTGTCTGTGCCACTTTGGGTCCAAGCGGAGACCATTCGCCCAGATCTGCAAAGGCCCAGTCGGACAATCATGCCAATCAGCATGCCAATCAGCCGAAGGATGAGACCGTATCTCAGCAACTGGCCTGGCCTGGTGTGAGGTTGCTCTTGGTGTAGTTGACCGTTAGGCCCAGCCGGTTCACATGGTTGAGGAGAACAGCTGTGTCCCTGACTGCCTGCTCCTGGGTTGGGGAAATGATCAACCAATCATCCAGGTATGTTACGGTGATAGGGCCGCTGCTACACATCGTGTAAATATACGCGGAGCCAGGGACAGTCCGAACGGAAGAACCCTGAACTGATAAACCTTGCCAAGAAAGGCAAAGCGGAGGAACCGCCTGTGATGTTGGGTAATCGAGACATAAAAGTACGCATCTTTGAGGTCTATTGACACAAACCAGTCCCCCCGAGTGACACGTCATAGGACGTCTGCCACACGCAGCATGTGGAAGGGAAGAACCTTGAGGAACCGGTTCAACCCACGCAAGTCGAGGATGGGGCGAAACCCGCCGTCCTTCTTCGGCACCAAAAAATATGTCGAGTAGAACCCATCTAGCTGTGCTTGAGGCTCTACAACCTCGATGGCACCCTTCCCAAGAAGGGTGGCGACTTCCTGTTTCAGAACAAGGGATTTGTCGGGATCTTTGACCACAGTAAGTTTGATCCGGCTAAAGGTTGGGGGCCGGCGTCGGAATTGGAGCGTGTAACCTGTGGATAGCGTGGACACTATCCAACGATCTGTGGTCTGCTCTTCCCAGTAGGTCAGGTGTTGCTGGGAAAAGCGTCCGACGACCTGCCCTTGAGGTTCAGGACCTACCCTCCCTGCCTGTTGGGCCCCTGGGGGGGTGGCGACTTGGAACTGGGCCTCCCGGCGCCTGAAATGACAACCGCGCCGAAATACGACGGTGCTGGTTATCCTGGCGCTGGCCCCTCAACCGCCCACCTAAACGAGGACGGGAGTAAGTGGCAACGGGTACCGCAGAGGACCGTGGCCTGGGAGGGAGCAGCGGTGCACGCCGCAAGCTTGTAAACTGCTGCCTAGCCCGGTCAACCTCTACACTCCGTTCCAGGGCCTGCTGGGCAGCTGGGCCGAACGTCTGGCCTGGTACCACCGGAAGTGAGCGGAGGGTCCTAAGGCACACCTCCGACAGGGGGGACTGCGCCAGCCACACCTGGCGGTGCACCAACGTTACAGTCGACATTAACTTACCCAGCTCCCGGGTCATAAAAGCAAACGTCTGCAGTGAAGCGTCACTGAGAGTCTGTGCTGTGGGATTAGGGCTGGACTCCTGTATGGTCTGTGACAGGGCCAGGATGAGGTGAGAAAGCGAATTCCCATATGGGCAGCAATGTATAGCTCCTCGTCAGTAGGTCGTCTGTAATTCGGCACTGGGGCCGAGGACAGCGTGCATCAGGCCTCAGAGCCTCATCAGGGGAGACAATGAGGGATGCAATAGATGGCTCAACCGGAGCTAACCGGTCTAGGCCATAACTATGAGCATTATCCATGGCCGCCAGAGCTCTGCTATCACTGGTGTGGTGTGAGAGAGCTCTTGAGTCCGGCCAACATCTATGGAGCTCTGCAATGTAAGGCTCAGAGGGCGGTGCAGAGAAGGCGGAGGACTGAGGAGCCTGCCGGAAAAAGGCATTTACTGGTGCAGTTGAAACTGGGGCTTCATCCAACCCCAGACGTGCCAGGGCCATACGCATGGCCGGCTTAGCAGTGTCACGGCAAGACACTGACCCTCCAGTCGAGCTGCCAGCAGACCCTCGAGAGAAGGCTTGAGAGAATAAAATTACAGAACAATAAATTACAGAGTGCAGAATAAAAAAACAAACAAACAAACATACAAAAACAGTGAACACCCCCCCACCCACCCATGCCCCAACTCGGCACATCACGACAAACATGCATACTACTGGTTGTTTATGCAATATAAAATGTACAATGGTAATAGGCAGAAATTAAATCAGGTAGTACCTCTAAATTAGTGAAATAGGAAATAAAGGGTTGCCATTTGTGGAAAAATTTTACTGTACATCCTCTTAATGTATATTTAATTTTCTCAAGCTTTAAAAAAAACATCATGTCTTTAAGCCACCGGGAAACAGAAGGATATTTAGCAGATTTCCAATGTAACAATAATAAACGTCTTGCAAGTAAGGATGTGAAAGCTATAATATCCTTTTGTGTAGAGTTGAGTGCAAGTGAGGGGTTAGGAATCCCAAATATAGCAATCAGAGGGCAAGGTTGGAGATTTACACCAAGAACAGTTGACATAATAACAAAATAACCCGCCCAAAAATCTTTCAGAACAGGACATAGAAAAAACATATGACTGAGGTGACAAGGAGAGCCATGACATTTATCACATTTGTCTTCCAGTTCCGGATATAGTACCGACAGTCTAGACTTGGAGAAATGCACCCTGTGTAGAACCTTAAATTGAATAAGTCCAAGACGTGCACAAGAAGTGATAGATTTTACCCTCTCTATGGCTTTTTCCCAGGACTCCTCATGTATTTGTATTCCAAGTTCCTCTTCCCATGTGCACTTAAGTTTAACACAATTTTTCTTTGATTGAAAATGTTTTCTTTGATAGAAGGGAAGGTTTTTTGTTTGAAGCAACTTTTTTGATTGAAGTAATGTTGTTTTGTGTTTGGGCCATATTATGGGTAGGACATTTGTGTCTTTATAATTCATCAAAAAAGAAGTTGCTTCAAACAAAAAATATTTTCAATAAAAAAATCACTTCAATCAAAAAACTTTTTCAATCATAGAAAAAAAACACTTCTTCAAATGCCAAAAATGCATTGGAAGTGTTGTTTTTTATTGAAAATACTTTTTTCGATTTGAATTTTTTTGAATTGATTCTCTTGCACTTTTGACGGACCAGGCTGACTGACTAAAAGTGCTTTTTCGCAATGAAATAACACAATCCCCCCTAGACGATCCCCTTGTGACCCGATCAGTACCTGTTCTTCTGTTGATGTAAGTAGCAAGTGGAGGTGGAGCTAGATTGTGAGTGACTTTAAAAACCAAGCATACATTAAAATATTTTTTGAGGTCTTCCCAGCTTAAAAGCTGGTACTTTTTTTAAATCGAACAGTGATGGAAGTGTTTTGGCTTTTTATCTAGAATTTTTATTGCTTGTTTGTATTGTGATTCAAGTGGTTTTAATGTGCTCAAGTTGGCCTGCGACCAGCTTGTCAAACAATAATTCAGATGGCTAAAAATCATAGAGTGTAAAAACATTTGGGCAGCCTCTGTGGACATGTAATTTCTAATGGAACGAAAATTTGCAATATTGAGTTTTGCAGAACTTCTCATCGTTCCCTCCACCGAATGAGGCGCACATATCTACAATGTGTTAAAACATCAGATGCTTTTATTTTGAGAGCGGGACATACATATGCCGTCCCGTACGTATATTCTGTTGCGCTAACTAGCTGTGTCAGGCATTATTTATCAGTAGCCTAACGCACAACTATATGCAAATCTGGCAGTTCAATGAAGTGATGCTTATTGTCTGACATAGTGTCCAAGTAGTTACTAGCTTAAAGTATTGTGCCAATAATGATCCTTCTGGTAAATTTGGCATTCAGTTGAGACACAAAAGCTCTTAATTTAATGAAAATCCTTGGAAAAGAAGACATGATGGTTTGTTTAATTAGTATTAATTTATTTAGATTTCCAATATTTATCTATCTATAAACCGCGTACGCATGTATGTATACTGTAACATAATGTTTCCAGCTGACTTTTAAATCGTATTGATAATGAATGTTACTTTATTATTGTTGGAATTGTACGTTAACGTTACGAATCGAAGGTCCTGCCTGTGATGTACTCACTTTGCGTACATAGTGTGTGGAGACACAATAAAAGAGACCGACTTTGCTCAGGACTCGACTTTACTGCTGCTGTGCGCGCGTACACACACAGAACTACAGCGTACAGTGAGGGACACACAGGTGGGCGTAACGGTGGTAAATAACGCGGTGCACTGTTGTTCATTAAAGGGACGGATGCAGACACCGAGCGCCTCATTCGGTGGACGGAACGATGAGAAGTTCACCGGCACGAGGAATGCTGCTATGAGAGGCTTCATGTAAGAAAATGTGGTGTTAAATGTTATAATTATCATATGCAGGGCTCCGTTTAAGTTCTGCTGTTGCATATTTAGCTACTCAATGATATAAGGTTGAACACCAGCATATATAGATGGGAGATGTACTGCTCTCCTGAGATGTCTACCTGAAATGTTCTGTTGAACAGCAAGAAATCATCAATGAACTGTAACACTTTTCTACGTGCTGTTCTTCCTATAGGATGTTTATTGAAGAACATTAGATGGAGGGAAGGTGGAGCCGGATGAGCTAAGAAGTGGGAGAATATAAAGCAGAAATACAAGGTGAGTTTGAAGCAGTTTAAAGTATTGAACTCTACAATCTTGATGTGAAGCATAAAAGAAACAAGATGAAGTTGTCTTTCTTATAAATAACCAGGTAAAGTCAGTGCTGGGTAATATCTACAATGTGTTTTAACATCAGAGTCCATTAAGTCTATCCCATGTGGAACAGTATTACAGTACATATTATAATATATGTCTAGTGGTGAATAGTTGATCTAAACAATGATTATGAGAAGTGTTGTTTGTATGAACTGAAGGTGTCAGCACTGAGGGAGGAGAGGTCACTGCTGCACACTGGAAGTGTTTGTTGTTATATATAACATGGATTATTTGTCTAATAAATTATTCACTAATATCCCAGGGGCTGCACAGTGGTGTAGTGGGTAGCACTGTCGCCTCACAGCGAGAGGGTCGGCCCCGGGTTCCTTCTGTGTGGAGTTTGCATGTTCTCCCTGTGTAAGCGTGGGTTCTTTCCAGGTTCTCCGGCTTCCTCCCACAGTCCAAAGACATGCAGGATGGGGATAGGTTCATTGATGACTCTAAATTGCCCGTAGGTGTGAATGTGAGCGTGAATGATTGTCTGTCTCTACATGTTAGCCCTGTGATAGACTGGTTACCTGTCCAGGGTAAACCCTGCCTTCGCCCAATGACAGCTGGGATCGGCTCCAGCCCCCCCACGACCCTGAATACAGGATAAGCGGTAGACAATGGATGGATGGACTAATATCCCAGTACTTGTTTATTTTTATCATACTAAACTCATACATGATATTATTAAACGACTTATATTAGCCTACATGTCTGTTGGTTTTGTTTATTCATGCATATGCACATCTATGGATAATCAAATAATAAAGGAACTTAGGCCTATTTAAACCAGATAAGTCATATTACTTACTTAAGAGGGAAATCCCGTACATGTGAATAATGTAGCTCCACCGACGGGCCGATTGCCTCCGTCGTCTCCGCGGTGAAGGTGCTGGTGTTCCGTGGTCAGAGTATAATACGATCTATGAACGATTAATGATCGATAAAAGCTACTTAATAGTCGCAATCGATGGCGAGTGAAGCAGCTACTCAGGTAAGGGGAAGAAAGAGGGAAAGCCTGGGAGCGTGCATATATAATAAACTGTAGAAAACATTTGACAATTGTAAGTTGACTTAAAAAATATTTATAAATATTTAATTAAGTGTAATAATAATCATGCTTTATATTTTGATAAGTAATTTCCATTAAACGGGATCTAGAACCGCAAACGTTATCGATTCAGTTATGTGAGAAGATGAGGACGAGATGTCAATAAAGTTAAAAAAAAAAAAAAAATTAGTATGAGATGTGTATACTTTGGTGTGAACAGTCTGAGGGTAACAGCATACTCAAACATATATTTAGTAGGCAGTAGGCAGTACATACACGTTGAGTATGTAGTAGGCAGTATGTTAGTATGGCATTTCGAACAGCCCCTGGCTTGCTGGCGACTGTGACTTGTCAGACAGACGTCGTTGGTGTAGACACTTGTCACTCAAACATGTCTGACCAATGGGGAAGCACCCGCCCACTGCGGGATGTTTGTGTCAAAATAATTCAATAAAAAAAAAAAAAAATACGACTTCAAAACTTTTTTCACTTCATTCAAAAAAAAAAACGACTTCAAAACTTTCTTCACTTCATTCAAAAAACTTCAAATCGAAAAAAATATTTTTAATAAAAAACAACAACACTTCAAATGATTTTTTGCATTTGAGTTTTTCCTTTGATTGAAAATCTTTTTTTTTTGATTGAAGCAACTTTTTTGGGATTGAATAATTAAGACACAAATGTCCTACCATAATATGGCCCAAACACAAAAAAGATTACTTCAATCAAAGAAAACATTTTCAATAAAAAAGTGTTCAAATGCAATTTTTTGAGCCTCAAATCTTTTTTTTTTTGCATTCAAAAACTTTTTTTCTATGATTGAAAAAGGTTTTTTTTTATTGAAGTGATTTTTTTATTTGAAAATATTTTTTTTTTGTTTGAAGCAACTTCTTTTTTGATTGAATTATAAAGACACAAATGTCCTACCCATAATATGGCCCAAACATAAAACAACATTACTTCAATCAAAAAACCTTCACTTCTATCAAAGAAAACATTTTCAATCAAAGAAAAACAGTGTTCAAATGCATTTCTTTGAGTCTCAACCATATTTTTGCAAACACTTTTTTTCTTTGATTGAAAAGGTTTTTTTTTTTATTGAAAATATATATTTTGATTGAAGCAACCTTTTTTGAGAGCCCAACATGGCTGCCAAAAACAATAACAAAACAACCAGACTCGAACGCAAATCTGTGTTGAATATAGGCTACTGCTGGCACTAAGGCAAATCAATATAATGTAGACAGCTCAGGCGAGGGAGCCTATAGCACGGTGCAAAACAGCAGCGCGCACAATAAATAAACAGGATAATACAGCGGGGAAAGTGAAGATAGCAGCCGCGCAACCGCAGGCTATAGCATTCACACCCTAACACACACAACCGGGTGAAAAAACACCCGCTGGTAGAGTGGTAACGAAAATATGTCTGCAAAAGACAATATCAAAACAAGCAGACTCGAACGCAAATCTGCATGGAATATAGGCTGCTGGCAAATTAATACAATGCAGCCGGCTCAGGCGAGAGCACTTATAGCGCGGTGCAACATAGTGGCACGCCAAATTTATAAGCAACCCAGCGGGGAGAGTGAGGTCAATAGCCGCGCCAACCGCAGGCTGTACCGTTCGCACGCACACAACGACAACCAGGCGAAAAAACACCAGCCGTTAGAGTGGTAACGAAAAACCGTCTGCAAAAGACAATATCAAAACAAGCAGACTCGAACGCAAATCTGCGTGGAATATAGGCAACTGCTGGCACTATGGCAAATTAATACCATGCAGTCGGCTCAGGCGAGAGCGCCTGTTAGCGCGGTGCAACACAGTAGCACATACAATATAGTAGAGCGGGGAAGCGAGGCTAACGGCTGCGCTAAATCAAGCGTAGCGTTAGTTCTGGCAGGCCACAACGTCAAGCTCTAAATCAGCAGCAACAGCGTAGCTGTCAAAACTGAGGAGATCAGCTGATGGCTCAGCTGACTCCCCGTGCCCGCTTCCTATTGGGAAATTGCATTCAGAGCGCGCTATTTAAACTGCTCTAACCTGACCTCCCTCGCTGCTTCCCCTGCCGGCGTTTGCAACCCACCTCCAACCCAGCTCCTCCCGTCATCTGTTATGTACCTTACCATTGTTCTTGTTGGTTGCTCTGCTCTGTCTGGGTTTTTCTTTGCTGCTGCGCTCCCTGCTTATGCCGTTCATGATGGCTCATGAAGGGCAGGAAGGTGTGCTCTTCCTGCCTCAGGCTTTCCACGCAAGCGCGTGGAAGAGCAGGGAGTCCAAGAACAGTACCATACCGCCAAATGAAACTTGTGCAAGTAAATAAAGATTCTTTTTGACAAAGTGGTCCTGACTGAACCGCATGTTATACCGTTCAACCAGGCGAAGAACACCCGCTGGTAGAGCGATGACGAAAAAACATGCACTGTACTCACCAGTTTTGGTCGTTATGTGGACACAACATTTAGGACAAAGATACCGACCACGCGAGCTGGCGCGGCGAAAACACCGCTGGCCGCAGCATGCAGAGCGTCCTCGTATTTCTGTAGCCCAGTTCAAGACAGCAAGTGCAGCCTCTGGTGGACGAATGAATCGCAGCACCAACCCTTGGGTGAGGCTACAAGCAACGAGCTGATTCGGAACAATACAAGCAACAAACAATTCATGTGCTTGACCTGCCACGTCAGTCCGCTATCGCGAGAAGATAGAAGGAACAGAGCCTTTGGTGACCCCGGAATATATAGATGTTCACGGGTCACCCAGGTGTCACAGGTGACTTTGTTGGTATAATTACTTGACCTGTGCATACGCGAGATGGAAGCATCCAGTGCTTAAGCACCGCCTCTGGCGGTCAGTAAGAATGAAATAGAACATGTTCTTTTACACATAAAAGAATGATCTGTAAATAATCATACAAGAGTGACTTCCACATAGTGAGACATAGAGCTGGAACTCCTTATTGTCCAATACCCAAAGGCCAGGTATCATTATTTGTATGAGTACTGAAAAAGTTTGGTGCACCCCAAGACTAAATACAACCCCTTTGCCCCTTGGGCCATGCTTTGCACACAATGATGTGTTGTTTAAATAGCAAACGTGAAGTAGGACACACCCCAAATGGACTTGTGCACTTTAGAACATTCAGTGTTTCAGGGCTTCTTGTGTTTACTTGCATTATCCCTCCCCATCCCCCAACTGCCCTTTACCTGGGTGACGAGCTCACTCTGATGACACACTGAGATCTCAAGGTCTCAGACCTCAGCTTTTATCTCATGCTGACAAATAAGTAAACATGCCATATGTATATGTTTCTTTCTGAAGCAGGTATGCAATTTAATTTATTTTTTTCAGATTGTAATAGTTCATACATTTAATTGTACAGAACATGTGTTGGAACCAACCACTTCTCCAATCTGAATGGATTCAAAGAAAAGTATCACTGCTGATCCACAGATGCTCAGTCCAGAGAAATGGAAGCTCTGGTAAAATTGGGGAGAGAGGCATAAGACAATGGAGTAAATATAATAACCTTATTGTGCAGCACTAACCTGAGGTGATGTGTCACCTTGCCGACAACAGGACAATACAATTAAGATTCTAGTCTGTGGGTTAGTCATATGTGATCCAAAATCTTCTGCTTGTTGAAAATGGAAATTACTTCTGTTGAAAGATGGTGATATGATACTGGCTCGGTGCCATGCAAATACTACTTACTATTGCAGCAGCTATAGTATTAAAGTAAAGATGTTTACTGAGACAGATACAAAAAAGAGCCAAAGCAGCAGAGGTGAAAAGGCAAGTCTTCTGATCTTCTTCACTCCTTTCTTTCTTTCTTCCTTCCTTACTCCATTTCCTATCTACCTCTACCTGAACATGCATGCTCCCCGGTCCAGCTGGCCTTGTGGAGGCTCAGATAACACAGAGACGCCCTTCAGTGTTTTCCCGTGTTTATCTGCTGAAGCCCAGGCTAAGGACAGAGGGATGCTTATCTCCACTTGAGTGCTAACACCAAGGACTCCAAGGCTGAAATAAAACCCCTCTACTTAAAGTGGCAGTCTGTAAGATTTGAGATGCGTTGCTTCTAGCGGCCTCTGTGGCGGTAGATGGAACTGCAGGCGAGCCTCTGGGACTCAGCTCCCTCACCAACAGTGTGACTGTCTCTCATCTGCTTGATGCCTTCAAATGCTCCACCCTGAAAGGAGGTCCGTGGTTTTCCCTCGTTGGCGGTCACTTTGATTCTGGATGACTTTCCTTCTTCACTTCCATTAGTTTGTTGTTTCTTTTTCTGTGACTGGAGGTTGTGAGTCAGCAGTAATGAAATGTACCTGGTCAAACACTAGACTAGAGGGAGCCTGACTCAGCAGCAGGAAGTTACCAATTTCCGATTACAAGTAAACGCAGCATACTTCCGTGAGTAGCTCCACCTGCAGACCAAGGTTTAGTGGGAATGTGGCCACAGACAGGAGATCCTATTTCTGGACAAAGCAGCAACAAGCATTTTCATTAGTGGTCACATGATCAACCACCATTGTTTTAACTCACTCTTTGACAGATAGTAACTAAAAAGACAATTACATAGATGAACATGGTATGGACTGCCACTTTAAATGTGTTTAAATGTCTATTACTAAATGCTATAGTAAAATATCAAATCTAGACATGGTAAATCCGAATCCGAAAGTCCACTTCTCAGTTGGAAGACATGGTTTAATAATAAAGAAGCTAATCCCGTCTCTTCCTGTGTCCCCTATGGGATCTCATTTTGGATAAAATATGTACAGTAGTCAATGGCAAGAGATGCCAATAAAGATCCAGATCCTCCTGTCACGGTGGAAGGAAGGACACTCTTAGTGGTACAAGAGTTTAAATATCTAGGGATATTAATAGACTCAAAACTTACATTTAAGTCACAAGTTAAAAAAGTAGTGAACAGAATCAAATTTAATTTGGCAAATTTTAGACACATCAGGAACAATCTAACTACGGAGGCCTCAAAGTTGTACATGAATGCCATGATTTTATCACACATGAACTACTGTATCACCAGTTGGACACAAACAGGACGGACCACATTAAGATCAGTTGAGACACTGTATAAACAGACCTTAAAAACGTTGGATAAAAAGTCAAAATCATATCATCATTGTAAAATCCTAACTAAATACAATTTATTAAACTGGGAAAACATTAAATTAGCTGATATCTTACTTGTATAGAAAATAGTTCATCGTATGGCTCCCCCTCCACTCAAAGAATTCATTACACAAAATCTAAACACATCTACCAGAGCATCTGCAAGAGGGGATTGTAAAAATCCTCGGAAAAAAAGTTTTGGGCAGTCAGTCTTTTCCTATCGAGCAGCACATACTTGGAATTCTATACCTACAGAGCTAAGGAACATTACATCCTTGAAATCATTTTCCAAATCTATAAAACAATATCTATTCAAAACTCAGACATGCTGCCACTGTACTTTACTCTGTCCTTTCTTGTAGTTTGTGCACTTACGCTCCTTGTCTGTACTTATACTGTGTATGCTCATTGTCTATGCATGATGCTTTTGTTTGTGCCTAAATGTTAACGTATTTAAATGTGCTACATGTTACACATTTTTATTTTATGTCAGTATGCTGTCTTATCAATTGCTTTCATGTGTATGTTTTATGTTTTAACTAACACTGGTGTTGTTTTATTGTTGTGCTCTTGTGTCTGTTTTTGTACTGCTCTCTCCTATATGCTTTTTAATGTTTTCTTAAATGTCATCAACCTGCCGGGGACTGCAGATGAAATTTAGCCTGTATGGCTAAATCTGGCACATTTAGGTGTGTGACTTTGTTGCTCCTGTTAATTAATGTGCATTGCCCCTTTTTAAATAAATAAATAAATAAAATAAAAAATCTGGATCACATTCACCCCAATCACGTTTTATCATCACCAGTTTACCCCAGCAAATGGCTACTAGAAGTTAACACAGACAAGAGAAGGTGGTTCAATGACTTCCATGGAGTTTAACTTCAGCTGTAGCTCGAAGCAACAGAGGTTTTGTTGCTGTGTATCACTCCGCCGACCAGACCAGAAGAGAGGAGGACTCGCTGCATGGATCACTCAGTGAAAGCTCCTCCATAACAACAGACTAACGTAGCTGACAGATTGAGTGAATCTGCTTCCTCGAAATTTAAACCACCAATATTTAAGGAGTGTTAGACTTCAACAGCATAAATCATCCTTTTAAAATGAAATAATAATTATTATAAAATACAATTTCATTTTAATGCAAATATACACATATAATGACAAATAACATGAATATTATTAGAGTTAAATTAATTAAGAGTAATTATAATGTTATCCTTATTTATTCAGTTTATTATAGATATATATTTATTAGGGCCAGGACTTTAACGCGTTAATTAAGATTATTAATTACACAAAAATTAACGCGTTAAAAAATGTACGCATTTTAATCGCACTTATTTTTGCACCGCAGAACCGTGGAGTGGATGAGTTTCAGGCGGACCGATTATACTGGAGCACCAACTAGCGTTCATGACTTCAGACAACAACAAACCACAGTGAACATTAACGAAGAAGCTGATGAGACTGCTTTGGTTGGCCCTGTGGATGGGAAATTTTGTTATAAAAACGAACGGATGGAAGCGTCGATAAGAGCATGGTTGTGTGCAAGCTATGCAACAAGGAATTTGCATATCACCACAGCACATCGAGCCTCAAGTATCACCTCAATGCAAAACATATAGCAGCTAGCGTGGACGCTAGTGTGGTAGCTAGCATGGACGTTAGCCCGACTCCGAGTACAAGGACCCACACCCAACCCACATTCCACCAGATGCTATTGCTACACTTAATGGCAAATATTGCACTGGTCTGTTGGACTTGGTTGAACAAAAATAAACAATATTTTGTTGCTTATGCTTATGTATTCAGTTATTATTCAATCGTATACTAAAAATCCATGTGAAAAGAATTACTTCTCACTGTTCTCAGGTCAAATTTATATGCGATTAAAATGCGATTAATTTCGATTAGTTAATTACAAAGCCTCTAATTAATTAGATTTTTTTTTAATTGAATATTTATATATCTATATATATATATATATATATATATATATATATATATATATATATATATATATATATATAGAAATACATCTGTAAAGATATATATCTTTACAGATGTATTTCTTTAATCTGGGTGGCACTGACTCAAGTAACTTAAGTCAGTTTGGTGATTGACCCAGAGATCAATGAGTCAGCACACTGATTCGGATTTACCATGTCTAGTGATCATAGAAGCTGAAGAGGAGACAGGAGGGGGCTGCTGGACATGCTTTGATTAGACAAGACACATCTGAAACTGTATGTTGTATTTCCAGCCTGACTAAAAGCAGGCTCTCTTTCATGGGATTCCTGTCATAGAACCTGTATACAGTATTATACCAAATATCCCTCGACATTCTAGACATATTCTGACCCTGTTCTAAATGAAATGTCTCTTGTGTTCTTGGTTTTCTTTAATAAATTTGCTGTTTGTTTCACTTCCCGTCTTTGTGTTTTTTTCTGTCTATCCCCTGTATTTATATAGTCTCTTGCTCTGCTCCCTTTGTTTCCACCAACCAGTTTCTAGCCTGCCCTCATGTCTGCCCACCTGTGTCTGGTTGTCTCGTTAGTTTCTTTTCTATTCACTCTGTGTCTTTTTGTCTATCTTAGTCCAGTGTCTGTGTTCCTGCCTTGGTTTGCTTGTGAGAAAACCTGCCTGTTAATTATTCAATGACAGTCTCACTCCAGTTTTTTTGGTATTTTTTCGTTGTACTGCTCAGCCTTCCCCCTCAGGTTTGTTGTCCATCAGTTAAGTTCTGGTAACAGTTTTTTTGTTATGAAAGCTCTTTATTAACAGGAACAAATTAAAAATGCTGTCGTTTTCGGTCTACGTCTACGATGCCTCAAAATGCAAAAGGCAAAGGTGAGGTTCTTGACGCTGTGTGTGTGTGTGTGTGTGTGTGTGTGTGTGTGTGTGTGTGTGTGTGCGGTTCACATATCTGCCAGCCTGCTCAGTTCTCATTCCATCTCCCATCACAGTCCCATTTGCCAGTTTACTGCCTCACTGACCTTTTTTTCAGGCGAGTCCCTTCTACTCTCTATCAGCACTGCTCAGCCACACACTCGATAATCTCTCTCTCTCTCTCTCTCTTTACTAGTATCTTTTGAAGAGATGCTATTAAGAAATGCATCCCATCTACATGCACCACAGCGGCCTCTCTTTGAGACTGACGGGGAGGCCACCTCCTATAAATCAGCATAGCTAAGATATTTGTGGTCAACTTGGGAGAAGATTTATGCTGGCTGCATATTGGAGAGCATCTATCAGGCTTCCACAGAAGGGCTGCTGGGGACGGGGGGTGAAGGGAGACGGGAGGAGAGTAGTGGACAGGAGGAGGAGAAAAGGATTCTAGAGGCAGGAAGACATAAAATAAGTGAGAGAGACTTGAAATATTTCACATACCTACATAAAATCGGAGTAGGGAAGTCAGCTGAGATGTGAAGCACCAATGAGGTGCAGCAGGCAGAGCGATGGATGGGGGGAGGGTTGCAGAAGGTTAAAAGGGTGGTGCCAGGTTGTTGCAGAGAGCCATCATTTAGCCGGGGCTGTCAGATATGGATAACCTGAGAACAACCCCACACACATTATCCTGGCTCCTCCCACACATCGCCTCAGACATCAGTTGCCTCCAACCTGATTGCACAGAGCAGAAGTGCTCGCAGGTGATGTTAAACAAAGAGGGGAGGGTTAAAGCTAAAGCTAACTCTTCATGAGCTATTTTACCCAACAGTGGCTCAAAACACTGGAGAGGACTGCAGGTTAATTTACACTAGTTAGCTACTTATCTCCACTTTCTTTTTTTTATTAAACAATTAACACAGATTCAGTGTAGGAGATGATGTACAAATGTGACAATAACTAAAGAATAGCTACAAAACACTAGACAAAAACATTAAAAAGGATACGGATATCAAGTATCTTTTGTTAGTTGAATAAGAAAGTAGTTTCACACACTGTATTGCTCAACATCCATCCAGGAAGAAATAAAAGCTGCAATATCATGGGAATTAATCCCAAGATAAATATGTGTGGACTTGTTATATTTTCCGAATTATCTTGTCATGTAGAATGATGTATGTTAAATGAAGAAGTTTGACAGGCATGCATGATCTGATTGCATGAATATCAGGACAAATCAACGAGGAGCCACACAGCTGCAACACTCTCGGGCAGGGCTGTAAACTAGCGGTCGCCACTCGCCAAATGCGACTAAAATATTCCCCTGGCGACTTAATTTTGGAGGGATACATGCCACTGGGGCGGGTAAATGTTTGTCCCGATGGTCGTGCTCTTGCAATAAATTATGCATGATATTACAAAACATTGTAGTAGCTGTAAACTGATAAATTATGACGGTAGCAAACGTCAAGCTAGACCGGTGATTTGTTGTGTGTCACACTGAAGTAGCTACCCCGACGTCACCGCTGTAGAAAATAGTTCCCCAGAAGCAACGTAGCGTGCGCGTCACCGCTCTTTAAAAGTTTGGCGCAGTGAGTGTGATTCACACCGGCCGCGCCTATTCGCGGCGCTTCCGCGGTCCCGCGCCGTGAAGCGATCGTTTCGGTGTCTGCTCTATTTTTTAGCTCTATTTTTTACGCGTGCCGCGAGCGAACGCGTCAATTCTGGCAGTAAATCACACAAAGAAACACGAAACGATCCGGTCAATTTTCAAAATAAAAGCAATTTTCAAAATAAAATACCACGATTGACAAATGCGATCATATTTGTGTATCTCAACTCGCACTGGGAAACAGGAAGAGACAATACATTTAATAAATGTGAAGAGTATGCGTATTTCAACAGTATATCTGCACTACCATTCTCTCTCTCTCTCGCTGTGTCTCTCTGTGTGTCTCAGTTCTGATGAGTAATTAATGAGTGTTTCCTTTGTCACAGTTTTGCACTGTTAAAGTTTTCAATTTGCAATGTTTGAGATGAAATGAATGAAATTCAATTAATAATATTAAAATGTATTTCTAAATAATACTTTGGCCTCTTTTCTAAGCATGTACTGCTATCTCAATGAAAAGTACTGAAACAGATATATATGCAACAAAAAGAGGCAATTTATTATTTGGCCGGTAAAAAATTTACTTGGCCGGTAGATTCTTTCATCTACCGGTCCCCTTGGCAGGTGAGCCAAAAAGTTAGTTTACAGCCCTGCTCTCGGGGGTCTCATCAGGACAATGCTCTGGGTTTTATCTTCAGGTTGTGAGAAGACAGTCTGGGAGTCAGCGTTGAGGTATTGTTGCTTCGTGTCACTATACGTGTCCCGTGGGCGTCGCAAAGTCTGGGGGTCCGGTGTCCAACCTACATACTGGAACAATGCTGAAAGATGACGCTCTGGAACAACCTTTATCTGACATGGTTTCAATCAAACAGAGTCATGTCAGTATGTCACTTCTATCAAGGGGGGGGGGTTAGGATGGACACAAAGACGTGTGCTCTCTCCATGAGGATCATTTACTTATCCTTATTTTTGTTCCAATCCACAAACAGAAGAGGCCCTCAAATAATCATATTTTGAATAGCAAATCAAACGCCTCCTTTTAGCTGACCCCATATGTTTGACTTGTTCTTTTGAAGGAAATGAAAGCGAATAGCATTCGCTGGAGAGCTCAGTCATCAGCAGACAGTGACGGCGCGGTGTTAAAAAAGAAAAAAGAAAAATCTTTTGTAACCATACTGTCAATTTATGGATGCTGATCCTTGATTTTTCAATGAAAGAGTTATAAAAAAAAAAAAAAAAAGACACTGAGACATTAACAATCAATCAATCATCTGAAGAAATATTGTTTATAACGTTCCTATGGTGATTGTTTTTTTTTTTTCCCGTGTCGTGCGTTTTGATTGGCTGGTTTGCACGCAGACGGCAGGCTGAATTTGACGTTCACGTTAGCAGTGGTTGATGCATAGCGGCTAGTTAGCGATTGTGTCAACAGAGCGAAATGGACCGATTTGTGATAGCCAAAAAGCAAATAAGAGTGGACGATGGTGGTGGTGATTTACGGACGCAGGACAGAGTGATGACGGACTTGGAGGATGAGGATGAAAGCGAGGATGACGAAGGGGCGGTAGTAGGTGAGGAGAACAGAGAAAGGAGGAGGGGAGAGGAGAAGAGAGAAGGACTGCATTGGAGAGCGAGTGAAGCAGAGTTTAGAGGACAAGAAGGGAGGAAGAGGAGAGGAGGACAGGAGTGGGGAGTGAGTGAGGAGGAGAAGAAGGGAGGAAGACAGGAGTGGAGAGTGAATGAGGAGGAGTTTAGAGGAGAGGAAGACAGGAGTGGGGACTGAGTGAGGAGGAGAAGAAGTGAGGAAGAGGAGAGGAAGACAGGAGTTGAGAGTGAATGAGGAGGAGTTTAGAGGAGAGGAAGACAGGAGTGGAGCGTGAGGAGGAGGAGTTTAGAGGAGAGGAAGACAGGAGTTGAGAGTGAGTGAGGAGGAGAAGAAGGGAGGAAGAGGAGAGGAAGACAGGAGTGGGGAGTGAGTGAGGAGGAGAAGAAGGGAGGAAGAGGAGAGGAAGACAGGAGTTGAGAGTGAATGAGGAGGAGTTTAGAGGAGAGGAAGAGGAGGAAGACAGGAGTGGAGAGTGAGGAGGAGGAGTTTAGAGGAGAGGAAGACAGGAGTGGAGAGTGAGGAGGAGGAGTTCAGAGGAGAGGAAGAGGAGGAAGACAGGAGTGGAGAGTGAAGGAGAGGAGAACAGAAGGAGAGAGAAAACATTTAGTGAGTTAAGAGACAGTTGTAAGAGTATACTGTATACAACTAAACACTGTGCTACAATTCTCAGTTACACTCTTGTAAATCCACAGATGTTCTCTGTGGTGGATTTGTATTGTTTTTTGTGCTTGTTGTTTGGCACTTCATTTCATTAAAAGTAGTTAAATATGCTTGTGTTTGTTTTATGATAAACGTTTAGTAACATGCATTCGACAATATGTAGTGTATCAGCACGGCCACGGGAACAGTACATCTATTATAGTATTATTTGTTGGTGTCAGAATTCACTAGCACCTCCTATAAACAATCAGACCCCCTCATTGCCCCCCCAATAATAATTTTCTGGTGCCGCCGCTGTCAGCAGACAACCGGCGGGTCCATATGCTGCAGTGCTCCATCCAATTACACTCCAGTACGCTTCGACTTCATCCAGATCCTGTCCAAGACCCGCTGTGAATACATGCAACCAGGTTGAATACCAGCGTCATGAGTGTTGAAAAGAAACACAAGGCGACAGTAGACATTGTGTTGCCACACTTCAGGCCAAACAGCAATTTCTAGACATTCTCTATAGGTTGATTGTACAATAGCCCTCGAGATGATTCTCAGATTAAAGAAACAAACTTTGATAAAGACAAATTATGTTGTTTTTCTAAAAGTTGAAGTTAAAATGCCGGACTGGTCGATGAAAAAGAACACAATTCTCGGTCCTGGTGACAAATACCATAGTACTGCCTGCTGCTGGTAGTAACTTCATGCCAGACAGACGTTTGAAAAACAAGTGTTGCTGTTTGGGATGAACCTGAACCTGGTTCAGCAGTCCTCTGTAGGGGGTTGAGAGAGTCTCGTATTCTGTCACTTAAAGTGCCCCTAAAGTGAATCTCAACTGCCTCCCTCCATAAACAGTGAATGGAGCTGCATTTCAACAGAGCTCCTCTAGTCCTTTTTACGTTACATTTACATTTACAATTCTGGGTTCAGCTGCAGGCAGACTGAAGGAGCCAGGATTCAAACCACCGATTCGATAGGAGGAGGACTCGCTCTACCTCTGAGCCACAGCTGCTCAGCCACAGATCGTATCACTCACTGGGTGAGCTAGGAGCCGCAGACAAAGGGCGACAATCTTCTGCATATACCGCCAGCGGCTGCAGAGACACGGAGATGGACAAAAGCGCAAGTGAGTCAAGCATTCATGTAATAAATAACAAATGTCAATTGCATAGAAATCATGCATGAAAATAAAGAAAACACCAATAGTGTGTAAGTTACAAGTTACTAATAATAACCACAATGACATAACATTAAACACAACCACATCAGAAAACAAAAAGCCCATTTTGTACGCACTTTTTATTTAAGATTCAAATAGAAAAAACTCCACATGATGATAGAAGATTGTGTTAGGTTGGATTCAAACCCATTTTTACACCTATGAATGATGCATCAAATAGAAATTTCATTTAAGAAAATGAACAATTCTATAGATAAATGAATCCGAGCTGTATTACCTTGTTTAAAATGGACGTTGGTGGAATTAAAGGCCACCTGATGGGTGGAGGTGAAAAGGGAGGTGAAGGATTTGTGAAGGGAGGTGAAAAAGGTGTGAACAGTCTCCTCAGTGATGGAGACGGCCTGTCTCTTCAATGCAACTGCTACACGGGAGGAATACACTTTACTTTTGAGTTTCACCTCCTCGAGGGACAACAGAGGTCTAAACCTCAATAGGAACTCTTCATTAGACTCTGCTCATGGTTTTAAATGTAAATCACAGATGGTTTATTTAGTCATAAAGGAAGGACTGGTTGGATTCATCATGTCCATCATAGTTCATCCTGAACAAACAAGCACATAGAGATTCATTTGTTTCATCGGAAGCTCAAAAAAAAAAAAAGTAGGAGATTTTCTGTAAAACCCAACATTTCTATGTGCTTTGCATCATGTTGTTGTGTTGCAACTTGATCTACGGGCCTCTTACCAGTTGGACGCACCTGGAAAACCTCTAAAGGGAGTCTGGGAGGGTCCTGATCAGGAGCCGAACAACCTCAACTGGCCCCTTTCAACGGCAGCTCTCTAAAGGCAGGAACACACCGGCCCAACCGTTGGACGTCTGAAGCGTTTGGAGAGGCTCGGATGAGGTCGGGAATACATATGTTTGGTGTGTACAGCTGCGTCGGAAGCTTTCGGAGCCGCGCGGACGTTGTCTGATCAGACTGAGCATGCGAAGTCTGAGGAGGTGGGCTGTTGGACGTCTGAGCCATTGGATACTCTGATTGGCGGTGTGCTAGCGAATCAGAGTATCCAATGGCGGTGTGTGGGCGGGGCGGAAGTGACGATGGTAAACTCCGTATTACTCGTTCCCTACTGAGACGACGTCTTCGTAAAATAATGAGCCCGAGAGCACACAACACGAGTGTCACCCTAGCCAGAGTCATCTTTCCAGAAATTCCAAGTATTTAGTCCACAAAGGTCTTCTCGAGTCGAACGAATACTGAACCAAGACTGTGTGTGCATTGTTTTTATCTGCACTCCGTTCCGTCATTTCCTGTTTTCCTGTTTTGGAGTACTGGCACGAGACTAGCGCCACCCGCTGTTAAGGAGGCTTATTGCATCTCACGCAAGTGCAGAACGTACACGCTGCTGTGTCATCGGAAGCACGTCGAAGCGGTGTACACAACGCAACTTTTCTGCCGAACGGGTCAGACGAGAGGCAACAGAGTGGGCGGAGAGTGGTCGGATAAGGCAGTTGGACGTCTGGGCGGTGTGTGGGGGCCTTTAGGCCACAATCTCATTGTTTGAGCCACTACCAAACGCTCATAATCATATATATGTGGGTTGGAACATCAATGGACTGATAGACAAGAGCTTTGCATTCCAGCTCACTTCCCTCTTCACCACAATGGTCTAGTACGCATCGTTGCTGCCGCTGCTCAGTTTTACCCTAACTGGTGAACCAGATCCCGAGATCACTTCCAACCAGTCCAGGAACCGCAGCCTCTCGCCCCAACTGCTTCACATTCAGATGCAATAAACGATATCATATAAATTGGCTATTCATGTTATCGTATAACTCCACCATATCAATATGAACGCCTTAAATGATTTGACCCCCTCTAGCTGCAGTCATCAAGTGCCTCGCCCGTGACAGTCAGGTGACACATCATTTGTCCCCATTCTTTGTCTCCAGCAGGTTTGTTGATTCTGCTGCTGACGCTGTTAAGGATGATAGACTTCAGGACACATCCTTGTATGGTGTTATTGGGGCATTAATTATGCTGGTTTACAGAGATAAGTAAGTTTAGGATAGTAAAATTTTCTCGCATGAGCTCCAATGTACTGTAAAAGTTAAGTCAAGTTAGAGGACGGACAGCACCTAAATATACTCAGGTATATGGAAACATCTGGAAACATCCGTCTTAGAACCCAGAGAATCACTAGGACGATCCACGTTTCTCTGATGTCATACCAGTTGTGTTTGCGCAGTAAACTTCTCCCCACATCTTTGCAGTAGCCTATTTGAATGCAGAGGGTGTCATGTGACCACCTCCAGTGCTGTCCAATTAACCTGGAGTAGACCTATGGCAGAGAGCAAGACGTGGAGACAGCAGCGGCGAAAGAGAGCGAACAAGACAGATTGTCAGTGAGGGCTAATGTGAAAGATGGGAAGCACAGAGGAGGAAAACGAGGTGAAAGATAAGGAGAGGCTGACAGGCAGTGAGAGGAGATGAAGAAAAGAAAAGGAGAGGCTTAATGGAAAGGTTAAAATCTGCCTTTGAACTGTTCAAGGTCAACTCCTTCCATCTCTGTGTTGAGCCACTGCAGTAGGTTTGCACAGGTTCCAAACACGACTCCTCCGGTCAGGCATGCAGAGAGGGGCCACGTCCCAGTTAGGGGGGCAGGTATTTGATGCCTCCAGGCATAGAGTCTCCTTCACCACTGCTACCAGCAGACAAGGGCCCTGCATTAATCATGTGCAATGTGATAGTCCAACCCCTCCCCGAAACCCTTAAACACACTGTGACAGAGGGGCCTCCCTGCAGCAGCTCAGCACACCTGCACTGCAGAGTGTTCAAACTTAGTGTGATGGCCAAATGGAGAAGACAAGACACTTACACAATGTAGTCTCATTGTCTCACCATTAACTAGTCTGCTGGTTGTCTGAACTGACCTTCTAAGTTCATATCAGTCATACGAGCCTGTAGCTTAGCGAACGCTAACTAGCCTGATGACCTTCCAAGACGCCACAACCATGACTGAATGAGGGGAAAGCCTGTGCTTTTCATTCAAGATACAGAAATTCTCCTTTGCAGTAGTTTGGCCAGTGCTGCTGTAGGGGGATCGAGTTGGAGAGATTGAGGATGTTATATGGTGAATTGGGATCCTAGCCCTTTTTTTCAGCAGATGGAGAATACTACAATCTTGTCTGAAGGATTGGGAACAGTTTTTTTGCAGACCTTGAGGAAGTGGTAAATATTGGCCCCAGGGTAGCTGCCCAGCTGTTGGTTGTTCAGGTATGGGATCCGATTGATGTTGGAGTCCAAGAACACAACTGGCTTCCGAACCCTGAAGAACCAGTTCTGCACCTTTCTGTACGGTTTGGCAAGGTGATATGTGGGCCTGACTTTTCCTGAGGGAGAGGGGGTGGGCTGTGCCATGAGGGGTTGTGGGCAATCTTGGCCCATGGGTCCAGGGATGCCTCGTTGAGCACGATTTTAATGAGAGGAGATAGGTGTGTCTGTGCGTGTCTGTGTGTGTTATTGACGTCGTTGGCTTATCTATCTGCATATTTTCAAGCTTCTCACCATTTGTCATCATGAAAAGAGTTCTAATTTACCTTCGTCCAATAAATGCAACTGTGCAATAAATGCACCCTTTAATGCAATTAGCTGTTAGCTCCGTTATTTAGCCACGCAGGACTGTGCTGCCCACTAACTGTTAACAGCTAGCATGCGTGCATGTGTTTAACCACAGGTAGGTGTGTATTTGCTTGCACATGTGCATTAATGATCGGGCAGGAAGTAAGGATCGGTCAGCGAGTGATGCGTGTTGTTGTTCCTGTCTAGTGCAGATAAATGAAATGCAGATGTGATATAAGATTAGTGCACAGATCCAGCATGTAGGACCTCATAGGAGGCCTTTGTGATGCTGGTATCAGAATCATAACCGTCACACATGCAATATCGTGGTGCTCCTCGCCCTCCAGCCTCGCCTCAGATCCCTCCGTCTAATGATCACTCACGGCGTCCTCCTCCCTCCCCATGGTGACCGAAGCGCCCGTGAGCCCGCAGTGTGGGTTGTCGTGACCGTAATGTCACACTCAGCGTCTGTCGGACGTCATCGGAGGAGAGTGAGTGGGAGATCCAACACTCAGCACAGCACTCTTTAGGCCTAATAACTCGTCACTCTCTCCAACGCTGACCCGGCACTACATCGCCTACACACAGGGCCCAGCCTGCTCCCTGAACACACAGCAGAAACACTCTTACATTCCACACACACACACACACACACACACCGTAGAGGTGAACAGGACAACTCACATTAATAATGTGTTAACTGGGAGACCAAACAAGTTCACACATTAATAATTCTCCACACAACAAAGCCAGAGGGGCCCCAATAACGGACCCAGAGGTCAGAGTCTGGTCTGTGTGTGTGTGTGCTACCCTGATTACATGCTCTGTCCCTCTGTACATCCATGCAGAATCGCTATCTGCAGTAGACACACACAAGCACTTTGTCCAAGACACGTGAGCCACTTATCAACGACAAGACACGGTTGTCAGCGTGACAGTCCTTCTGAGCCACATTACTGATCATAAAAGGAACAAAACAAGTCATTTGCGTGGTGCATGCAGTCGTGTGTTTCACTGTGTGAAATGGTGACTGAGTCACCATGGCTGATTATAGTCTCCATGTCCTACCTCAAATGAACATGTTGTTGACCAGGGTCCAACAATCTGGATCGGTTCTTTAGACTCGTTAAGTCGTTTAAGATCTCCTTCACGTTCAGGCTGGTTTGGTGAATTTGGATCTAGTCTTGGTGAAGCATTGTGTAATCATGATGCTCATTAAGGACACTATACTGGATGGGTCATTATGATTGTAACAGTGAATAAATACTTCCTGTCATTACAGGAACAGTGTTGATCCTTCATGTCATCATCGCCATCGGCAGGTGATTCGTATATGAGAATCACATCAGCGAGTGTGCACCTCTTCATCTGTCCACGACTAATCTGTCGCCATCATTTGGGTAACCATTTTTGTGTGTTGTTTTTTCTTGACCTTTTCGTACTCTTTATTCTTATCTTTTAATTATTGTTATTGGTATTATGATCGCAGTCAGTTGTGGACATGTGGGATAGGATCAGGAATGGATTGGGAGGAGGAGTAGGCAAGACCAGACGGTTGGGAAAAGGGGAGGGTGATTTTATAAGCTCTATATTTTATGGTGGTTTTGTGTATACGAGAATATATTGCAAATAAAAAAAAATAATTATAATTTGGGTGGCCAGTTATGGCCGCATTGGTTGCAGTGACTCATACTTTATCAAAACACCTTTGTTTTACTGGCATTTACTGTGCCGATTGCCCAAGTCAACATCAAGTGCGGCATATACCAGGGAGATGCACTATCACCACTGCTGTTCTGCATAGGCCTGAACCCCCTCAGCCAGATCATCACGAAGAGTGGCTACGGGTACCGATTCCGTAGTGGGGCAACAATCAGCCACCTGCTCTACATGGATGACATCAAGCTGTACGCCAGGAGCGAGCAAGAAATAGACTCACTGATCCACACCACCAGGATCTACAGCGATGACATAGGGATGTCATTCGGATTGGAAAAGTGTGGCCGGATGGTCTCAAAGAGAGGCAAGATGATCAGGACTGAGGGGATCGACCTACCAGAGGGCAACATAGGTGATATCCAAGACAGCTACAAGTACCTTGGCATCCCACAGGCAAATGGAACCCATGAAGAGGCCACAAGGAAATCAACCTCAGCCAAATACCTCCAGAGAGTAAGGCAGGTCCTGAAAAGTCAGCTGAATGGTAAGAACAAGGTCCGAGCCATCAACATGTACGCACTACTAGTCATCAGATACCCCGCTGGTATCATAAGCTGGCCAAAGGAGGAGATAGAAGCCACAGATATCAGGACTAGAAAGCTCCTCACCATGCACAGAGGGTTCCACCCCAAGTCCAGCACCCTGAGGCTATACACTAAGTGGAAAGAGGCCGAGGGCTAGTGAGCGTCAAGGCCACGGTCCAGGATGAATTATCGAAAATTCGAGATTACATCGAAAAAATGGCCCCGAAGGATGAACTGCTAAGTGGATGTCTCAGGCAGCAGAACCCTGATGAGAGTGCAGAGGAGGAGGAGCAGACAACCTGGAGGGACAAGCCCCTACATGGCATGTACCACCGTCAGATAGAGGAAGTGGCTGATATCAAGAAATCCTACCAGTGGCTGGAAAATGCAGGACTGACAGACAGCACAGAGGCACTAATCATGGCAGCACAAGAACAGGCCATAAGCACAAGAGCCATAGAGGCCAGGATCTACCAGAGCAGATCAGACCCAAGATGCAGACTGTGCAAAGAAGCACCTGAGACAGTCCAGCACATAGTAGCAGGGTGTAAGATGCTAGCTGGATCAGCGTACATGGAGAGGCACAACCAAGTGGCTGGGATAGTACACAGGAACATCTGCAACCAGTATGGAATAGAAGTACCCAAATCCCAATGGGCCATACCACAGAACAACAGGGCCAAGGTTCTGTGGGACTTCAGCTTCCAGACTGACAAACAGCTCCTGGCTAACCAACCGGACATAGTGGTGGTGGACAAAGAGCAGAAGACAGTGGTGGTGATAGATGTGGCGATCCCAGCTGACGCCAACATCAGGAAGAAGGAACACGAGAAAATTGAGAAGTACCAAGGGTTGAAAGAGCAGCTGGAACAGATGTGGAAGGTCAAGGCTAGCGTGATCCCCGTGGTAATGGGGGCACTCGGGGCAGTAACCCCCAAACTGGGAGAGTGGCTCCAACAGATCCCAGGAACAACATCTGAAGCCTCAGTTCAGAAGAGTGCAGTCCTAGGAACAGCCAAGATACTGCACAGAACCCTCAAACTCCCAGGTCTCTGGTAGAGGACCCGAGCTTGAGGATGACACAGATACCACCACCCCACCAGGGGTGAGAAGGAGATTTAAAACAAAACGTCCTTAAACTCCTGTTGATGAGTTAGACTGCTATGAAAACCAAGTCGGCATCAAGAATGGTTTATTGGTGTATTTGGCTAACTGTTTAAAGGACCAGCACTCACCATGCAGAGCACAGGACCAGCACTCAGCTGCTGCTCAGCCTCAGTAGTGGAATTTGGTTTTCAGTGAGATTGCAAGGTTTAACCAAGGGTCAGCTAACAGCTTGTTATTCACTCATAGTGACAAAGCCACAGTAATGACGCTAACAAATACAGTTGCTCTCACCACTTGTGGCATATGTTCTGTTTTTAGAAGATTATTCTCAATAGAAATGAAGTATGGAGCTAAGACACAAATTAGTTAAATGTAACAATAAAGCAAAGCTGCAATGTGTTGGAGTGTCTGGTGTTTGAGCAGAAAGCCATTGTGTTATGTGAAGCGTGACAGCAGGTCAGAGAGACATTGTGTCAGACACAGAGACACCAGATACACCATGAACTCATGATGCATCTGAATGCTGCAAATATAGGTCAGATATACTGGATATACTTTCTATTGTAATAAGTATGTGATAAACCTTAGAAACAATAACAAAAAGCCTGATTGCATGGAAGTCTATGAGTCTGACTCTAATCTATAGTTAAATGTCTTTGGTAAGGTTGAAGCTCTTTTCCACGAAATTGCAGAACTTTAACGCCTCTTTTAGGTAATTTGTTTTGTTGCCGTGTCCACAAACTATCAAGCTGTTAAAGCTGTTTAAAAACTGTGCTGAACTCCCGACAGCTGACAGACACAGTTAGAGATGAGCTGGTGACTAGTGCAACAGCAGCAAGACACAGATATGTTTCTCAGGAGTTGGTGGAAACCAAACCAAAGAAACAAGAGGTCCTAATAAATAGCAATGTAATATTGCTCTGTTTCTGCTGGAAGTCAACAACCAACACATCAGCCAAACACCAACTGTGCACTTCCCCTCAGCTCTACAGAGCATTTGAATCTCTTGGCTCCTTGTTTTGGTTTACGGTCAACATTAAGCATGAATTAATAATGTGTGTTTTCACCAAGCGCTATAATCAATGTCCCCAGTAACAAACACCACAAGTGGGCCACGGAGCACAAAGGCTGTCGGCTGTCAATTCACGGAGCTGTCAGTATATTGAACTGATAATTACAGAGAAGACATGGCTGCTGTTTGCTGTACAGGTGTATTTAGCTGCTGGTGTCGGGTTAAAGTGAACGTCATCCTGTCTGCTATGAATGCACTCATGGATGTAATGAGAACGGAGCTCTCTGCTCTCAAATCTATTCAGTGAATTTAATCCCAATCGTTTGAGTACAATGTGAAAATATCAACCATCCTTCTCATATTTAGGTCATTTTAGTCGAATGGAGCAGGACCTGCATGCATAACTATACCATTTGTATGACTTCCCATTTTAAGGAAAAACGTTGCCTGAACGTGATAAGTATCACTTATTATATCAATTAAGCCCAAGTTATGCTTCCGCGTTGACACAACGCAAGGTGGCTTACGGACCCAAAAGGTCCTTGCGGACCCCCCTTACAGCATTGGCTGTGATTGGTTTGCTAACTACATCCGCTGGAGACCGCTTTTCCGGTTTCCACTCATAAACACCGCCATTTAAACTTTTAATAGGCTACTTTTATTGTTTGCACCTTGTCGCTTTTGCACAAAGAAGTTCTGAAATATTGTGGATGTTTAAAGCCGGAAGGTAAACAAATAGGCTATAACGAGGACGACGATATACGTCACAAGAGTCTCGGTCGGTCGGTCAGTCTTTACAAAAAACATAGCGCCCTCTACCGGTGTGGCATTGAATTGCAGTTCGACACGTAAACCCCACGCAGAACCATCACGGTCTCACGACCAAGCAACTGTGTGGCCATTGCGTGGCCATTGCGTGATCACTACGCGGAAGCATAACCGAGGCTTTAGTCAGTGAAGTGTGTGACCTGTTACTGCTGCTAAGAGGACTTCCTTAATGGCTCATAACACACTGGGTGGAAATTAGCATTGTGCAATAAGGGTTACAATTCATATGAAGCAGGTATATAGTAATTATTCATGAAACAAGACGATGCCATTACGGTATATGAGGGACAAGCTTTATCTCAATACAAAGCTTGACTCTGCGATAACGACCTGTTGTTTTACCTGACACAGAAATGAGATGAACAAAGGCATTATATTGTCCTGAACCTCCTCCAGGTCCTAGTAGAACTATCCATCGAGCAAATCGGTTGCTTTAAAACTAGGCGTCAACCTCCAGGTGACTCCTCTCTGATTGTATAGAAGTCTATGAGAAAATGGTCCTACTTCTCTTTTGATGTATTATCTCAGTAAACATTGTAAACATGAGTTTATGGTCTCAATCTCTAGTTTCAAGTCTTCTTCAAACCAGCATGATGTTCATTTAGTACATTATGGTCCATTTAAAGTCCAACAGACCAGAAAGCAGGGGATGCTCTAGGGGGCGGGGCTACCTGCTGATTGACAGGTCGCTACCATGCTACCAATGCAGTTAGCTACTAAGATGACTTTAACACTTAGCTGTATTTGACCTTGAACCATGAAGCTAACTTTGTTAGCAGCTTCACACCAGAATCCAGATGGATCCAGATCCAGTAAGTGTGCTGCTCGGGGTGCTGCTGTGGTGTTTGTCGATCCACTTGGCGCTCCTCCACAGTCCAAATGGTCACTTCCCGCACTGGTTGCAACAATTCCAAGATGGCGATGACCAAAATCCAAGATGGTGAGGGTAAAAACCATCCTCAAAACCGTAGTCCACAAACCAATGAGTGACTTCAGGATACACTTCAGACTTCACACATACAATACAGGCTCTATACTACTGTTTTATATTTATTAGTACTCCCCAATACCCAGAAACACAGTTTGATTCGGAAAGTCGTTGGAAGTCACCTTAGGTAGTTTGATCTAATGTAGTCTGATTAATGATTCTGGACATCACGAAGGTCACCACATACAACTGCTTCAGAAAAGAGCTGATATCGTGGAATGACTTACTCTGAGTAATGTTGGATGTCTGCGAGGCCTTCTACTGGAGAGCATCCAACACTAGAGGTCGGCTATGATATTGTCGACCAGCCTCTGGTCCAGTCGGACTGTGACTAGAATCTCCATCGAGGCAGCAACAACTAATGACTGTGACTGCCAGAGACTCATTGATTTTTCTCCTGCACTGCCCCAGAGGCTGCTGGTCCCTGTCCTTCAAATGTTCCATGATGGGCCACAGCCACTCTGCAGCCCTGCAGTTACAGCTGATGCTCGGGGCCCACCTGACCAATTCTCCTGTCACTTTAATTATGCAGCTCACTCAGCGAGTCACTCGGCGACTCACTCAGGGTTTCCAGGGTGTACAGTTAGAGGACTGCACTGACAGAACATAAACATGAGTGTAACGGCCGATCGGATCACCCAGTGGTTAGGGACCACATCGTTCAAAATGAGCTGAGCTGCTGATGAATATTCTTTTTTGGAATAGACAACACTATGTCCAAATGGTCAAATTAAATGTATTAATTTCTTTACAATGTCATAACAGCAACTGATGTCACCAGTCAATTTGGAATTGATGTTAGCGCTTCCATGGAGCCTACAATGTCACTTACTGCACTCCTGGAAAACAATTTCCGAGAGAAGCTGACAGAAGGGTCTGGTATGTGACTGAAGGATAAATCCAGGATGTCTGGAGCAAAAACAGGTTAAAAAAAATGAAGACAGAAGGTCAAGCGTAAAGCTGAACCACTACACGACCTGGAGATCGGGACAGAAGAGGATGAAACTAAACAACACGGTTCCTGTCCAGCTGGGTAGCCTTTATCCCCGTGACCAACATTGAAAAGACATTTGCTATACTTGTAGTAGCTGGAGTAACATAATAGTGCTAACGCTATAAACTGTGTGTCAACAGGTTTAGTGGATTAATGCCCGCTGCTGGCCCTTTAAGTGTCCTTCAGTTTGACCTGGAACAGGAAGTCGTCCATTGACCCAACCTGAGTCATCAGACATCATGAAAGATGTATTTACACCACATTATTATGTCACTGTCATTAATTATCCTTATGATTACTACTGTTGTATAGAATAAGAGAAGCTTTAAAGTTTGTTTCTAGCCCTTTATTTCTTTATTGCTAGTGTTAGCATATCCAGTAGTTGTTATACTGCAGTAACGATGAGATGCTGATGGGGTTTATGCTGTACTGTGGCTTATTGTATTCTTTGTTAAATGTTTTCTAGTTTCTTCAGTTTTGATCTAATACTGTGACAAAAGCCACACAAGTATACTGAACCAATTAAAGTGATTTTTGAAGAAACAACAGAATGGTAGTGATCTGTGATGTCAGTGGTGAGTGGAGACTCCCTTCACTGTGCTGTTAAAACAACCACAAAGATACGGGAGATGTTCTCCAGACAAACCGCCAATCCATGTCTCATCACTCATAACACACACATAAAACCAACTCCCAGGACTCGACAAGCATACCCGCTGTTTGACTTCTCTATGTGCCATCCTTGCTTGTTCCGTGTTCCTCTGGTGATGTCCTTCAACTCAAACAATTGTAATTTATCTACATCTTCAGGAGACCCAGCTGCCAGGCTGCGTTCTCTGCATGGTCCAATCCTTTTGATTGCAACTGTAATTCTGTGACTACTCCCACACTTCACAGTTAATATTCCACTGGCTCCTATATTCAAAGTACTCACCTTACAGCAAAACTGACTGTGTTCAACAGGGCATAAGTCAAGTGGTTTGGTGTTATTTTTCATTTCAGAAGAATGTACATTTTTACTGAACGCTCACACAGACTCCAACCCTACAGGCCTGATTTCACACGGCTCATTATTATGTATGATTCCACCTGGCAAGACAAAAGAAAGCTGTGATAGCTGTGTTTCTGACTGCTAATGCTCCTGTGTGTGTGTGTGTGTGTGTGTGGGCAGAAGCCATGCACTGCAGGCTGATGTTCGCACTGAAAGTGAACGTTGGCAGCGCTCCAGGTGGATGGAGGCTGAGCGACGCCTCGGCGCTCTGAAATATTGATTGAGAAGGCTGGAGCACTGCGGGCCATTGCGCCGTTGGACAACACATGCACACATGAGTGTAAGAACTTCCATCCCTGCATCTGTGTAGACCGTTAGCTGTGACATCTGACCGGAGAACGGATTTGTTGAGTGCCACTTTGAGACTGCTCTTAGAGCCACCGCGTTTCGACATTAGTATTTTACATGTCGCTCTGCTGAGCAGGATGAACTACATCATTGGACGACAGACATGAGATCAGATTCAGATAATGTGATGAGATTGTTGTTCAACACAGAGCAGCCACTTTCTGACCACAGTGACAATATCGTTTTTGAAAGGCTAAATGCCACCTCTGTTCTGGGAAACGAAGCCAAAGCTGAAGGTCCTTAAAGCTGTATTCTCTCTGCTGGCCATCAGGGGGCGACTCCTGTCTAATTGTATAGAAGTCTATAAGAAAATGGTCCTACATCTCTCTGCTGGCCACCAGGGGGCGACTCCTCTCTGATTGTATAGAAGTCTATGAGAAAATGGTCCTACTTGTCTCTTGATGTATTATCTCAGTTAACAAAGTAAACATAAGTTTATGGTCTCAATCTCTAGTTTCAAGTCTTTTTCAATCCAGCACGATGTTCATTTAGTACATTATGGTCCATTTAGAGTGCAACAGACCAGAAAGCAGGGGATACTTTAGGGGGCGGGGCTACCTGCTGATACCTGCTGATTCAACTTCAAGCACTTGGAGCACTCAGAAGATGCTGGTGCAGCGCCGTTTCCCGGGAACAATCGAAAAAAAGGACCTGTGGACACAGGCGAGTTGTAATCTACATTATTTCTTCAGTATAAAGTATGTAATGAAATTACAGGTTACAATCATGTCTGTAAAGGATTGCATTCACATTCATCAAAATTATGTTAAAACTTGATGCCACCTTTATCAACATAATGATTGAATGTTTCATTTATACCGAAATTATTCGTAAAATATTAAGTACCAACACATTTCATTAGCTTTGATACTGAATAAGCTTGTCAGGCTTTTATGTTCTCTTTAGGCAACCGAACACAATGGGTGCAGTTGAATAGTCTTTTTTGCTTAGGAAGGTTCCTAACTGAAGAAGTGACCCGGAAGTAAACAAGTGGCCGCCATGATAAGAGCCGTTCGGATTCTCTAAATGCAAAGGAAAGGAGCTCCAATGCTTCCTTTCAGAGCTCCTTTAGCATAGGATGCAACGGACCTTCCTATGCGAAAGGAAAGGAGATTACGCCGACCCACAATTCTTTGCGAGAGCAACATTTAAAGTGCCGCACACCTCGGCCGTTCACGAAAACAAACGATATGCGCATTTGCATATTTAACAATGACTTTCATGCAGACATGTAGTAATTGGAATTGTGTTGATAAATGTGTGTGGACAGTGATAATAATTTAATTATAATTTTATTTATTTCAATCATGTTACAATGTTTGACAAAAACGAAACTAAAACCACAAATGAAATGTAAATACAGCAAACGGTCAAACAGGAAGGAGGAGCTGCTGGACCTGAAGCCGGTCAGTGAACCAGCTGTTTATAAAACCAACATGTGGAGAAGTGGACGATGCACTTTTTGTAGTCCATTATTGTAGTTTCTCCAGCGCAGACGCATGTCAATCGCCGGTGCCGATCATCAGCTGTCAATCATCAGCGGCCGCGTTATAATGACGTAGCTTAGTGAAAGTCCGGTCGGATTCTCTGAGCACCTCGGTAGACTTTTCCTAACTCCTTTTGAGTTCTCCTATCGCCTTTCCTTAACCCTGTGACGTTTTCCCCAGAGGTCAAGGAATAGGAGTTAGGAATAGGAGTTAGGACCTTATTTTTTGACTATTCGACTGCACCCAGTATAACCCAAAATATCTGCATGTTTACAAAGCAGAGGGGGGGGGGGGGTTGGGGGGCTGACCCACCTTCCAAATGAATCCAGTCTGGATCTGGGTGAAGAGTTCTGGTTCTCCACCATCTCATTGCTGTTTCACCGAGTTGCGATCGTGAATGGATGGTGGATAGTTGATAAGACCGTGTTCATGTGTGTAGTCCTCTGAGTCCTCTTGTTGCCGTGTTCAACCATGTGCATGTATGGAGTGAACATGGTGTGTGTGTGTACATGTGATTGACATGCTCTCAGTAGGAGGGCTGTGAGCCGGCTCTCTGTCTTCCAGTGGGGAAGCCGGTGTGCCTTTGATTCATTTTTTAATATGCCCCTGCAGCTGCAGCACCACGCTGCCTGTTTTTTCCCCTTTTCTCTCTTTTCTGACTCTCTTCATTGAAGTTTTTTTTTTCAAAGTCAATACATTAACCACTCCTTTCCTCCTCCTCTTCCTCATTGCTGCATCTAAACCGACATGTACTCGGGGAGCTCGGGAGGAGCTCTGCCCCCCTTGTGAGATGCGTTGGTTTCAAACTGAATAGCGAGCTCCTCCAAGTCTGGCTGCTGTGTGTTGGAGCGGCGCCCCCGCAGGAGATGCAGTATGTAAATGACAGTGGCAGTGAAGTATTGGCAGGAGTCACCACACAACTGCTTCATTTGCAGGCAAGACGAAGGCGGCAGGCTGCGTTCGGATTCCTGCATCTCCTGTGAGACAGCGGAGATGGTGGGAGGAGGAGGAGTGAGAAGGGAGGGAGGAGGAGGAGGAGGAGGGAGGCAGCCAGCCCATCGCGTCCCACTCGGCCTACTTCTCCTCTCTGTCGCCCTTCCTCCCATCCTTCTGTTTTTCCTCCTCGTGTCTCCACCCACGCAGGTAGCATGCTGTCTCCTCCTGCACGAGCTCACCGCTGTCTTCTCTACATGTAAACAAACGCACACATCCCGCCACATTACAGGAGGTGAGCCGTGCAGCACACCGTGCAGCACGCCACTGACGGCCATGTCACGCCAGCTCTGCATCATCATAGTGACAGTGATGTCCCAGCACCTCTTTCAACTACTGTCAATTACAACCTCCACCCTGCACTCACTGGAGGCCATGTGGCACCCAGCATGACCAGTCCCCCTCCCCTCCCCCGCTGCCTTGCTGGGTGCCAGCTCCATATCTGGGGGATACTGCGAGATGCACAAACCTTTGTTTAGGAATTATGTGTTGAAACTGAGCTCTCTTTTTTTAAAGTATAGTCCTGACTAAAGAAACCCTGCATATGCTGATCCTGCTTGGAGAGACAGAAGTGTTGATGGCTGTTAGCTGCTCCCACCTTGTAGGTGAACTAACAGTGAGATAATGTGACTAACACTAAAATGACTGACACTAACGGGACTGACACTAGCGGGACTGACACTAGCGGGACTGGCACTAGCGGGACTGAAACTAACAAGACTAACACTAACTGGACTGGCACTAGCGGGACTGAAACTAACAAGACTAACACTAACTGGACTGAAACTAACAGGACTGAAACTAACAGGACTGACACGAACAGTACTGACGCTAACAGGACTGACACTAACAGGACTGACACTAACAGGACTGACACTAACAGGACTAACAGGACTGACACTAACAGGACTGACACTAACAGGACTAACAGGACTGACATCAACAGGACTGACACTAACAGTACTAACAGGACTGACACTAACAGGACCGACACTAACAGGACTAACACTAACAGGACTAACACTAACTGGACTGACAATAACTGGACTGACACTAGCAGGACTAACACTAACTGGACTGACACTAACTGGACTGACACTAACAGGACTTGCACTAATAGGACTAACGATTACAGGACTGACACTAACAGGACTAACAGGTCTGACACCAACATGCCTAACACTAGCAGGACTGACACTAACAGGACTGACACTAACAGGACTGACACTGACAGGACTAACAGGACCGACATTAACAGGACTGACACTAACAGTACTAACAGGACTGACACTAACAGGACTGACACGAACAGGACTAACAGGACTGACATTAACAGGACTGACACTAACAGTACTAACAGGACTGACACTAACGGGACCGACACTAACAGGACTAACATTAACAGGACTAACATTAACAGGACTAACACTAACAGGACTGTCACTCACAGGACTGGCACTAACAGAACTAACACTAACTGGACTGAAACTAACAGGACTGACACTAACAGGACTAACAGGACTAACACTAACTGGACTGAAACTAACAGGACTGACATTAACAGGACTGACACGAACAGTACTAACGCTAACAGGACTAACACTAACTGGACTTGCACTAATATGACTAACGATAACAGGACTGACACTAACAGGACTACCACTAACCGGACTAACAGGACTAACACCAACAGGGCTGACACCAACAGGGCTGACACCAACAGGACTAACAGCACTAACACTAACAGGACTGACACTGTTACGACCCCGGCTCGAGGGAAGCAACATGTACTAGTTAAACAAAGGTTAGATGTAAGAAAACTAAGTTTATTGTAACAAATGTAAGAAAGAGGAAACAAAAATGGTGGCTGGAGACAATGCTACTGGTCCTGGCTGCAGGGAGAGTGTGTGGGTGGGGCCACACAGGGCTTTTAAGTCCAGCAGCAGGTGCCAGGTAACGAGCCATGGAGGAGGAGAGGAGGAACTATAGGTACACTGGAAAACAGGTCAAAACAGGTCTTGGACATAACACCCCCCCCCCCTTAAAATGGTTGCTCTAAGGCAACCTTCCAAGCTCGACAATATCAGACAACATTAATGCATAGATGTACAAGCTACTGACACTTACGACCTTGAGAGGGCATCCGCAAGAACATTGTTCTTTCCCGAGATGTGCTTGATACCTAGGTTAAACCCCTGCAGGAACAAACTCCATCACATCAAGCATTGGTTGGAGTTTCTCATCCTGCTCAGGAAAACAAGCGGGTTATGGTCTGTGTAGACCACCAGGACCTGACTGGAAGAGACATAAACATTGAAATGGTCGAGAGCAGAAATAAGGGCCACGGCCTCTTTGTCAATGGTAGAATAATGTCTCTGATGCATGTCAAACTTCCGCGAAAAGTAGCAAACAGGGTGCTCGACCCCTGAAGAGTCATCTTGGAGAAGGGCAGCCCCAACCCCAGCGTCAATTGCATCAACAGCCAGTTTAAATGGCCTGTTAAAGTCAGGGGCAGCAAGGACTGGAGCACTAGCCAACAGCGCCTTCAGATTTTCAAAGGCCAACTGACACATCTCTGTCCAAACAAAATTGACCTTTGGGCTCAGTAGGCTAGTTAAAGGAGCAGCAGCAGTAGCAAAGTTTTTGCAAAAACTCCTATAATATCCTGCCATGCCCAGAAAACCATTTAGCTCACGACGAGAAGTAGGAATGCCATAACTCTGAATGGCCTCCACTTTAGCCCCAACAGGACAGACTTCTCCTCGACCAACAACCTTTCCCAAGTATGTCACAGGGGCCTGTCCAAATTCGCCAAGCAGCAAGCCTACTAAATACTTCCTCCACCTGAGCTTTGTGCCGAGACCAGGTGGAGCTATAGATGACTACATCGTCAAGGTACGCTTCACAGTCTGCAACCCCTTTCAACACCATGTTAACAAGACGCTGGAATGTTGAAGGTGCATTTCGCATTCCGAAAGCCATAACAGTATACTCACAGAAGTCATCTGGAGTCACGAAGGCAGAGATTTCACGAGCCCTCTGGGTAAGAGGGACCTGCCAGTAGCCCTTAAGGAGGTCTAACTTAGTGACATTACCTGTCGATACAGTCATCTAACCGGGGAAGGGGGTAGCAATCTGGTTTCGTGACAGAATTAACTTTGCGAAGATCAGTACAAAAACGAAGTGTATGATCCGACTTAGCTCCATGGGCTAGCACTAGGTAATGCCATGCTGCAACATGTAATCCACTTCTTTGCTCATCAGTCGACGCTTCTCAGGATTTGCTCTGTAAGGGTGCTGCCTAATAGGCGCAGCATCACCTACATCAATATCATGCTGGAGAATATTTGTACACGTAGGCACATCTGAGAATAAGGTAGTTTTCCAATCACCTCAATGATGTCGGGCCGATGTGATGCTCTAGATAAGACAGATGGACATCTAAGTTGGCTATGATTTCTGAATTCAGAAGCCTACCATGAGACACTCCACAATCAACAACACTATCAGTGTCCTTCTCACCCGCAGGGATTGGAGTGCTCAGAACAGCAACAGTCTTCAAATCTGTAAGTTCAGTCTGGCTCCTCTCACAGTACTGTTTCAAAAGATTAACATGGCAGAGACGCGTTTTCCGTTTTCGTTCTGGGGTCTTTATCAAATAATCACACTCACCAACCTGACGCTCAACCACATATGGGCCACTGATTCGAGCTTGTAAAGAAGACCCCAGAAGTGGCAGCAGCACCAACACCTTCTGACCAGGAGAAAACGTTCCATGCTTTGCCTTCTTGTCATACCAACCCTTAATCCTTCCCTGGGCTTCCCCCAAGTTCTGCCTTGCCAGCTCACATGCTGTTTTAAGCTTGGACCTGAAATGACGAACAAAATCTAGCAGATTTGTGACTGGTGACTGGTTTGCCAGCCATTTCTCTTTTAACAGTTTCAAAGGGCCCCGCACAGTATGACCAAACACTAATTCAGCTGGACTAAAGCCAAGGGACTCTTGAGTGACTTCTCTAGCTGCAAAGAGGAGCAAAGGGGTTCCATCATCCCAATCTCTCTCAAACTCTTTACAGTAGGCTCGCAACATGGATTTAAGTGTCTGGTGAAACCGCTCTAGGGCTCCCTGAGACTCTAGATGGTAAGCAGATGAAGTGCAGTGCTCAATGGACAACTCCTCGAGCACCTGAGAGAACACACGGGACAAAAAATTAGATCCTTGGTCAGTCTGGATAACCCTTGGTAGACCAAACCCTGTAAAGAACTTGATAAGGGCCTTTGAAATGGCTTAAACAGTGATTTTACGTAGGGGGATAGCTTCAGGAAACCGGGTAGCGGTACACATGATTGTCAATAAGTACTGGTTACCTCATTTGGTACGAGGAAGGGAGCCAACACAATCAATCAAGATACGCTCAAAAGGCTCTCCTATAGCAGGAATAGGATGTAAACAAGCTGGTGGAATTTTCTGGTTGGCCTTACCAATAGTTTGGCACACATGACATGTCCTAAAATCCTCAGCAACATCAGATTTTACACCAGGCCAAAAGAAATGTACTCAGCACTCTATCCAAAGTTTTCTTGATTCCCATATGACCAGCAAGACAATGATCATGAGCCAACTGCAAGACATCGTAACGATAGACACTTGGGACCACAACTTGGAACACACTACTCCAATCATCATGACAGGACATCTTGGGAGAAGTCCACTTCCTCATTAACACACCTCATCAGAAACAACCTCATCAAAGAGAGGGGACAAGGTTGCATCTTTCCCCTGCTCACACTTGAGCTCGTCACAGGAGGGGAACACTTTACCAAATCCCAACATGTCACCCTTAGCTAAAAATGTGTCAAACAGAGCAATATCAGAATCAGCTTCTTGGTTTTGTTTCCTTTTCTTTAGCATGGCACAAGTGGCAACACAAACAGGGAATGTCTCTGGGTATTGCTTCTCAAGTTCATCCGGGCTTTTGGGGCAGCAAGTACCCTACCACCGGCTAGGTCGTTTCCTAAGATGAAGGATACCCCTTTAATAGGAATGGAGGAGCACAAAGCTACGTCAACCTCCCCAGAAACAAGACTGGTTTCAAGTTTAAGGCAGGGACAGATACACACACACACACACACACACACACCCCCCCCCCCCCCCCCTTTGGACAAGAGCACTAGAGCTAAAAGTCCTGTAGAATCAAAGACTGAAAAGCTCCAGTATCCCTCCAAATCTTAATAGGTTGCTTGGTTGTAGAATGAGCGAGAGATACAAAACCATCCATAAGGAAAGACGACGAACCAGCCAGCGCACACTTCTGAGCTGGTTGGTCCATGTTTTGAGTGATAGAGTTTTTCACAGGTTTTAGTAAGGCAACAGGCTTACAAGACTCTTGTTTCCTACTCAAGACAGGGCAATCAGCAATAAAGTTACCAATGCTCTTGCAATAGAAACAAGTCTTTTCTAAGGGAGTACTCGCAGTAGCCGACCTTCTAGTAAAAGCCGTAGAGACAGTGGGAAGAGGCTTTGAAAACCGAGAGCTATTAGGCACAGCTCTTCCTTTCTGCTCACCTTGGTCACTATCAAAATTTACCTTGTACGTCAACGCAAACTCATCTGCTAAAACAGCAGCTTTATCAAGAGTACTTACTTTTTGCTCATTGAGATATATACACACAGCCTTCGGCAGGCAATTTTTAAATTCCTCAAGCAGAACTAATTGTTTAAGGTCTTCCGTAGTTTCTGCTTTCTGTGACTTGCACCAACTATTAAAACTCGTCTTTTTCTTTCGCAAAGTCAACATATGTCTGTTCATCCAGCTTACTGAGGCTTCTAAAGCGCTGGCGGTACGCCTCAGGAACAAGCTCATAAGTTCTTAATATGGCACCTTTAACCTTTTCATAGTCCTTGCTATCCTCAATGCTTAAAGCAGAGTAAGCTTCCTGTGCTCTCCCCACCAAAACGCTTTGCAAAAGCAATGTCCAGGCATGTGTTGGCCACTTTAAACGATAGCCACACATTCAAAGTGAGGAAAATACTTTTCAACATTTTTCTCAGCAAATGGAGGTACTAATCTAATGTTTCTCACTACATCAAACTGAGACGACGCAGCACTAGATGAGCTCAGAGCAGCATGTTAAGTTCAAATTCTTTAAGGAAACGCTCATGCTCTAAATACATTTGCTTTTCTTTAAGGAGACGCTCTTTTTGGTTGTCCTCTAGTTGCAATTCTTAAAAAGCCAACTCTTTTAACCTCAACTCAATTTCAGCCTCTGATATTTGAGGAGGTACAGATTTTTGATATACTGGTGAAGAAGATGGCTTAAGGACTTTTTTTCTGCCAGAATAGTCTCAAGTGCATCTCTTATACTATCTTTATCACTACTAGTAATCTTAATGTCATAATTACCTGCAAGACTAAGGAGCTGTTCTTTAGTGAGTTGACAAAGCAACTCCTCAGATGGTGCACTAATAAAGTCATAGAGTGCCGCTAGATAACTTTCCTAAATCATTAGAGAGAAGGAAAAAAACAAACAAGCCAAAACAATCAAAACTATAAACCAATTGCTTTACACAAGGATTCAAATTAAACCAGTATGCACAGTGCACCCGACAAAGTGTACAATACCGCAAGCAGCTAGTCACAAATGGTCTCTACTTAAGGGCTCTAGAAACCATAATTACAAAAAGAGGCCTAGAAACCCCCCCATCAAGCTACTAAGGTAGAACACAATATTACCCATACAAAAACCATTACCAAAATGGAAGCTGCCGGTAATCAAGAACTAAGGCACAACAAACTCAGGGAGAACTAGCCTATAAGGTCAAGTTACACACCACCACTTGACAAATTGAAAAGCTGCACCAAAATACAAAGTTAGGATCCTAGACACGTTACCACAATACACCCCCATAAAGCAATAACTACCTCACCTAACTTTACAAATCAATCACTAGTGAGCACAAAGAGCAAACCTCCGAGTGCAAATGATCATCCAAACAAGCCCCCTGCTACCTGCCTAACTCCAAACTAAACCTAACTACTTTCTGAGACGTGCAGGGCTTGAGGCTTCTTTAAAGCAAAACCTCAGTAAACCTCAGCCATATGACCAAGGCCCTGAAATGCTCACCCCCACCAGAGAAACATGCCTCCACCCAGGATTGCCTCGAAAAATAAAGAAGGCAAAATAACAAATAATATACCGATGGAAGGAGAGATTGCTCTGCCCAGCTGGCACATTCCCCAACTAACCAGGGAGATCACTCACAACTTTAAAATCAAAACAGATACAGAACGGATATTATACTCACCATACTCACCATGAGAAGAATACAGCTGCTCACAGCCACACTGCCAAACGCCACCAAAAATCAAGCGTAGCGTTAGTTCTGGCAGGCCACGACGTCAAGCTCTAAATCAGCAGCAACAGCGTAGCTGTCAAAACCGAGGAGATCAGCTGACGGCTCAGCTGACTCCCCGTGCTCGCTTCCTATTGGGAAATTGCATTCAGAGCGCGCTATTTAAACTGCTCTAGCCTGACCTCCCTCGTTGCTTCCTCTGCCGGCGTTTTCAAGACGAGCTCCCGTTCGAAGAGAATTCGCTATTCACGTTCGTACTCACCCTGCTCCTGATGTCGTCGCTCTCCGTCCATGATGAGGACCCGCGGCAATATGACGGCCACCGTGTATACATCCCGGGAACCTGCCGCTTCCTCCTCGACACGGGCCGAAGACGTCACTCCGACACCCCCCGACGGCGTCTCTATCCCACGCAGAACTCTGGGAAGTGCAGTCCCAACCTCCACCGGCGTCCCATTCTACCCTCCCGCTGCTGCCATCTCTGGCAACCTGAGAAGCCAGATCCCCGCACACGCAGGTAATGATGTCAATCTAGTCAAATCCTGCTGCGCTCTGATTTCAGTAGGCGAATTCGACCCGATGTACCCAACGCATTGTATGTGGGTTGAAGCGATGCATGATGGCTAGAATTTGTTTTTGCTTAGCAGCTGACTACAAATACGTCACAGGGTCGCGACCATATCACGTGACCAAAAACATCGCGGTAATAGTTTTCAAGAGCCGCTTCTCGCAGCACTAAGCAGCGCGGTCTGCGACGGCTACAACCGGCTTGCCCACACCTCCGCTACAGCGGAATGGTTCTTATTGGTTAAAAGTTCAATGACGTGTATTCAGGTCCAGACTCGGCGGCCACCTTGTGGTGAAATGCTTTGCCTTTATTTTGTTCGCTAATCTCATGGCTTGATCCAAAGTTCTGTGCATTGTGTTGTGAGTAGGCCTATTTATATTATGTGAGGTCTGGTTAATTCAAACATAGGATGATAATACAAATATACTGAAAAGGAAAAAAAAAAAACACACGTCGCCTTGCGTGTGCGTGTACATGTGTGTGTATATATGTGTATATATAGCCATATAGCAGGGGTACTCGAATACAAATCCTCAAGGGCCACAAAGATGTTTTTCAATGGGTGCAGTCGAATAGTCAAAAAATAAGGTCCTAACTCCTATTCCTATCTCCTATTCCTTGACCTCTGGGGAAAACGTCACGGGGTTAAGGAAAGGCGATAGGAGAACGCAAAAGGACTTAGGAATAGTCGACCGCGGTGCTCAGAGACTCCGACCGGACTTTCACTAAGCTACGTCATTAAAACGCGGCCGCTGATGATTGACAGCTGATGATCGGCACCGGCGATTGACGTGCGTCTGCATTGGAGAAACTACAATAATGGACTACAAAAAGCGCATCGTCCACTTCTCCACATGTTGGTTTTATCAACAGCTGGTTCACTGACCAGCTTCAGTTCCAGCAGCTCCTCCTTTCTGTTTGACCGTTGTTTTATTTACTTTTCATTTGTGGTTTTAGTTTCGTTTTTGTCAAAGATTTGTAACATGATTGAAATAAATAAAAAAAACATTCAATTATTATCACTGTCCACACATTTATTATCACTATTCCAATTACTATATGTCTGCATGAAAGTCGTTGTTAAATATGTAAATGCACATATCGTTTGTTTTCATTAACGGCCGAGGTGTGCGGCACTTTAAATGTTGCTCTCGCAAAGAATTGTGGGTCGGCGTAATCTCCTTTCCTATGGCATAGGAAGGTCTGTTGCATCCTATGCTAAAGGAGCTCTGAAAGGAAGCATTGGAGCTCCTTTCCTATGCATTTAGAGAATTCGAACAGCTCTTATCATGGCGGCCACTTGTTTACTTCCAGGTCACTTCTTCAGTTAGGAACCTTCCTAAGCAAAAAAGACTATTCGACTGCACCCAAAGACTCAAACGTCCATTTATTGAGGTCGGTCAGGCCACATGTGATATACTGTATTTAGTGCATTTCTTTTTGTTGTTCTTACCTCTGAATTTTGAGGATATGTTTCTTCAAAATGTGCATGCTTTTGTCTCATAATGCCGTTTCAAATTGGAAATCTTCATCACAGATAGTCTCCTGGCATATTAAGCACATGGGTCTTGTGCTGGTTGGAGGAAGAATGAATGCAAACTTTTCAGTCCATTCTTCTTTAAATTGGCGATTTTCACTGTCCACCTTTCTTTAGGCAGAGAACTTGGAACACACCATTTTCATGTAATCTTTTTTCCCGTCTATGCTATCTATCTATGCTCCTACTGGCAAAGTGGCAATATGCGAACAGCTTCAAAAACGAAAGTGAAACTTAAAAATGCGCTCGCAGCGCGACCCAATAACAGGCTGTCTGTGTATCGTTGGCATGGAGACAAGTCCCGATACACGTGTTGACCCAACCAAAACACATACTGAAAAAATAATAGTTCCGGGGCCAAAAATAGGTGGCCGGCGGGCCGGATGCGGCCTGGGGGCCGCCTATTGAGTACCGCTGCATATAGCCTATCGCTTGAGTCACGTTGACTCTGCTGTCAGACTCGACGGCATTCGGCTACAGTCTCTTGAGCCCGCCCCCTCAGACACCTGCAGCTCTCGTCGGCGTGATAAGTCAAGTCAAGCCAAGACCATCCTGAACAAGCCTAATGATAAGCGTCTGGTAGATTGTGGTGATGTGTCCGTGATGTTAAAAGATAGCCTAATGATCCTAGACCTGGAAAGACTCTGACACTAGCAGGATTCTCCGTTGTTATGGCGTATACAGAGATGTAATCTGTGAAGTCTAACCATCCCGTGGGGGGGTTTAGCTCAGGAGATAGAGCGTTCGGCTGGCAACCGCAAGATTGCTGGTTCGATCCTCGGCTCCTCCTAACTGAGTGCCTGGTGTCCCTGAGCAAGACACCTCACCCCAATTGCTCCTGACGAGCTGGCTGTCGCCCTGCGTGGTTGACTCCGCCGTCAGTGTGTGAATGTGTGAGTGAATGGGTGAGTGACAGTCATTCCTGTAAAGCGCTTTGGAGAAAAGCGCTATATAAATGAGGCCATTTACCATTTTATTTACCATCCCGTCCAGCCGAACTGGATCTTTCCATCATTGCTGATCTTGCCATGTCATACGGGGGAACTCTGTTCTATGAATACCACAAATCATTCTCTGCCAGGGCTGCCATGTTCATTCAGAGGTTAACCAAAGACTGGACTGGTCTGTGGTCGACCTGGCTCTAATCAGCAGGCACTGCACTGGCCGCTAAGCTCTTTCTTGCACCATTCGCAGTTCTTTCTCACACCATGCAAGCTGTGTCCCAAACCCGTGGCTATCCGCCGGCAGGCCCAAAAGCCGATGAGGATAAGGTGACATCTTTTTGGACTCCAATGTTCCACAAATCCATAAAAACGTATGCAATTTGTCAACTGTAACTATATTCATGCTTGCAGCTATTGCGGGGACGGGCATCCAAAATCAGTGAGTCCCAGACGAACCCGCCTCGTGAGGAAGGAAAAGAGATAATAAAACATCCGTTAAATAATTGTAAGCTGCAAAAAAAAAAATGAAGCAGCTGTTACTTTATCAACAAAGGGTGCTCCCCATACCATTAATTAACAGATTTATAAGACGCCTTACTTGGGCATCCTTGCTGGGGATCTTCATTATCTAGCAGCTCACATTCCAGGCCGCATATGCTTTTTGGTTCACTGTTTTGAGTCCCGCAAATGCAGCCGTCCTCCATCAAAGGCCTCCTCGCAGGTGTCCATTTCCACCTGCCCTGCTCGGATCCATCCGCCAACAGCTTGCTAGAGAATCCATCCATTAAGCTCCTGCTAAACGGCTTCAAGAGAGGAACCCAAGGCAAGAAATTCGTCTCCCTTTCACCCCACTCCACCTTTTCACAAATGAATCACCCACCATGGAACGGGTGCTTTGGTTCATAGGCTCACTGTTAGGAACAGCCTTATGGGTTTTAATAGAGATACTCGGATCAGATATCAGCTCCGATATCGACTAATTAGCTGGATATCGGATGAATGAGGCCGATCCAGCATTCCAATCCAGTCATTTCTTTTTTATTAACATCCTACACAGCTATACAGTGACAGCGATCTAGTCGCTTCAATTCTGTTTGCTATGCTGGTTATGTCATCACGCAGAGTACGCTGGCAGCCAGTGATGAGTACACAGAGCAACACGGAGCAAGCGCCGGTTCATTAAGTCTTCGTCCGTCGGGTTTCAGGCAGCTACTACATTTCATATTACATTTTAAAATATCTGTTTACAGTGCACTTTACATGGTACAAGTGTTATTTCTTTCTTTTTGCTGCTAATGTACACTTTATTCGTTAATAAATAATATTAAGTACATTTATATCTGTGGCAATGCCACATGATCGAAACTGGATTGGTGCATCTCTAGTCTCTAAGGTGTGGAGAATTCACCACACGCTCACGATCTTCAACCCCTCCCAAGACCTCACCATAGGCCATGTAACTCTCCACAGTCATTACCTTTGTGTTCCTGAAACATTCCAAAACTGATAGAGACAGAAGCGGAATATCTGTTCCTATTTCCCAAACTAACTCTGATTTTTGTCCATTGTCTTCCATGGCCCGCTATCTGGGAGCCGTGCTCCAGCCAGCCCACAGGAGCCGCTGTTCATCACGGAGGGAGGAGAACCCCTGTCACGAGCCTGGTTCACCTCTTGCCTCCGCCTCCTCTGCAAATTCTGCGGCCTCCCTCCAGAACGCTGCAAGGCTCATTCGTTCCGCTTTGGAGCAGCAACCACAGCAGCAATGTGCCCAACCTAAAAGCCATGGGCAGATGGTCCTCACCTGCTTATGAACGTTATCTGCGCCATCCTAGATGCTCAAGCCATGAGCCGAATATTGGAAGTCCATAAGTATAATCAAAATATTATTATTCACCAAGCTGAGGGGTAACTGATCGACATTTATTTTTAACTCAGCCTCCTGACATCTCTTGTAGCAAGAGGGTCAGGGAATTGCCGGTGTGGTCGTTTTGGGGGCCTTTTCTTTGCTGCTGCGCTCCCGGCCTGGCTGTGCCTGCTGCCACGGACTACTACTTGATACATGCTTCTGTTAATGCCACCACTACTGTTAATGCTACTACTACTATACTACCAAATGCAGTTGGAACCCAAGGGCCTGGGCTGCACGAGATTTCTGCCTAAAAGCCTATTAAGGCAGTTTTTTCTCGCCACTGTCGCTGTAAAGCTTGCCCCTGGGTGATGTTGGGACTTTGAAATTGTGGTGACTCTTGAAATTTTGAGCGTATTCTAGTCCTGCTAAATATTAAGTGTCCGGAGATAAATCAAGCGTAGCGTTAGTACTGGCAGGCCACGACGTCAAGCTCTAAATCAGCAGCAACAGCGTAGCTGTCAAAACCGAGGAGATCAGCTGACGGCTCAGCTGACTCCCCTTGCTCGCTTCCTATTGGGAAATTGCATTCAGAGCGCGCTATTTAAACTGCTCTAGCCTGACCTCCCTCGTTGCTTCCTCTGCCGGCGTTTTCAACCCACCTCCACCCCAGCTCCTCCCGTCATCCGTTATGTACCTTACCATTGTTCTTGTTGGTTGCTCTGCTCTGTCTGGGGGGTTTTCTTTGCTGCTACGCTCCCTGCTTATGCCGTTCATGATGGCTCATGAAGGGCAGGAAGGTGCTCTTCCTGCCTCAGGCTTTCCACGCAAGCGCGTGGAAGAGCAGGGAGTCCCAGAACAGTACCATACCGCCAAATGAAACTTGTGCAAATAAATAAAGATTCTTTTTGACAAAGTGGTCCTGACTGAACTAAAGAATTACACAGTCTAGGGGAGAAAGGAAAGACAAAAAATGTTATTCTGGACGAGCCCCCAATATGTTACGACCCCGGCTCGAGGGAAGCAACATGTACTACTCAAACAAAGGTTAGATGTAAGAAAACTAAGTTTATTGTAACAAATGTAAGAAAGAGGAAACAAAAATGGTGGCTGGAGACAATGCTACTGGTCCTGGCTGCAGGGAGAGAGTGTGGGTGGGGCCACACAGGGCTTTTAAGTCCAGCAGCAGGTGCCAGGTAACGAGCCGAGGAGGAGGAGAGGAGGAACCCCAGGTACACTGGAAAACAGGTCAAAACAGGTCTTGGACATAACAGACACTAACAGGACTAACAATAACAGGACTAACACTAACAGGACTAACACTAACAGGACTGACACTAACAGGATTAACACTAACAGGACTAACACTAATAGGACTGACACTAACAGGACTAACACTAACAGCACTAATAGGACTAACATGACTGAAATATTTGGTCCATCCATCTGAGGACGATCCACCAAGGCTGTGTAATTTCATGGCAGTAACCTTGGAACTGGGGTTTTTTCATTCTTCTTGGTTTAGGGGGATTGAGGGGACAGTGAGTCACCAAATTAGGGAAGCATTTTCATTTGACCTTGTGAGCACACCCATGAGCAATTGTGTGAGTCACTTTGATGAAGCATGCTTTCAACGTTGGCCGGGAGTTGGAGCCTATATGTTAAAGTGACAGATGGGTGTTAAAGCAGTCCACCTGGAAGTTTGCCTGCAATGCAGCATGAAAGCAATCAAAATGACTTTCCCATGCAACTAAACTGCATCTCAATTGTGTTTTTCAAGAGAACCCTACTTTCTCCCGGATTGCTGTTGCATTTTTGTGATTAACTTGATTTACTTGAAAAAAACAAACAAACAAAAACATCTAAACTACCTATTCAATCCAAGAGACCAAAGACCAAGTGTCAGCTTAACATAAGAGTCATTGCTACAATTCAAAATTCATGATGCCGCTTCGCTGTAAGAGACATTTCCAGAACAGCATGCTGATGGCAGACACAGATTTCCACAGGATGTAAGTCCCACAAAATCATAATGAGCTTGTGTCTCTTGTGTGTCAAGTCTTTAAACAATGACTGACGCTCAGAAGAAGAACTTCAGGTCCAGATATCCGCTGGCTACCAGGAAATATTGGTCGTTGTCCCCAGAGGCTAAATCACCATCAGGCGGATAGTCAATGTCTTCTGAGTGTAGCTTTACATTATTTGTATGCATGTATTTATTATTTCATTTTGTAAACCTCCACAGTCCAAATATGGTAATTTCCTTCACTGGTTATTAAAATTCCAAGATGGCTATGGACAAAATACTGATCTCGAGGCTTCAAAACTGCAGTCCATAAACCGATGGGTGATGTCACCATGACGACGTCCCCTTCCTCTAGGCGGCCCAGCTGGGGAGGCTCAGGACTCGTCACCACTATCAGTATCAGAAATTATGGTGCTGGACTGTAGACACACGTTGATTGAAACTGTTTTTTTTTTTCATTCTTTACAGTTGTAGAATGTGGGAATGACTTTTGGCATGTAACAATGATAAATGATCATTTAAAATGTTTTGAAAGAACTGTTACTCATTTCCATATAACTTAGGTTTTTGTGAAAGCCATCAGGAGCAGTCTCCACCTGAACAGCTCTTGCTGTTTCAGAAAGAACTCATTCAACACTTTTCAATATGATACCTGGTTATAAACACTCACCTTAGTCTCAAATAATTTTTTTTGCATTTTAACAATTTTAAATAAACTATTAAAACACTACAAATTAGATAAAGTCAATAAAACAACCCTTTAAGATCACCCCGGTCATTTTGTTAATCTATTTAATCACAAATTGTTTTTTTCAGTTCATAAATAAATTATACACATTATTGATTGAATGTATTCCTAATGATGAAGGTGACATGATGTACTGAGCATTCTATGCTGTCACTAGGCTTGCATCTGATTTGTAGTTGGATTTGAATGTCAATATGAAGCTTGTGTTGATACTGTTTATTTCACTGATTATTTTACCTAGAAAACAACTCACCAAATACAGCAGACCTGACCACAGTCAGCCGGTGCAGGTCACTGGCCGCCAGGCAGGTTCAATATTTATGGGTGGCTGCAGCATTTTACTGCCTCAGCTTGACAAAAGTTATCAGCATCTCAGGCACTCTGCCTGCCAATCCAGCAACTCCACACATCACATCAGCTGCCATCACAGTCAGCCCTGCAGGTCGTCACGGTGATGAGCTGCCAGGATGTCACTGAGAGAAGGCCAATGGGCTTCCCTTGCTAAGGAGACATCACTCTGGAACCACATGGATGGATGGAGGATGGATGGATGGATGGATGGATGGATGGATGGATGGATGGATGAATTATGGATGGATGAACAATGGATGAATGGATAGATGGATTGATGCATGGATTGATGGATGGATGCATGGATGAACGGATTGATGGATGGATGGATGAATTATGGACGGATGAACAATGGATGAATGGATAGATGGATGCATGCATGGATGGATGGATGGATGGATGGATGAATTGTGGATGGATGAGCGATGGATGAATGGATAGATGGAGGGATATATAGATGCATGGATAGATGGATGGATGTACGATGGATGAATGGATGAACGATGGATGGATGGATGGACGTACGATGGATGGATGGATGATAGATGAATGATGGATGGATGATGGATAGATGATGGATGGATGATGGATGGATGATGGATCTATGGATGGATGGAATTATTGATGGATGGATGGATGATGGATAGCTGAGCTGATGGGTGGATGGATGGATGGATGATGGATGGATTGAGAAAGGAAGAAGGCTGCTTTGTATCTTGTTGGTAAGTCAGAAACTAATTGTAGATTTGGGGTTAGGCATTCTGTGAGTACAGCTAGTTGTAACATTTAGTCTTGTCTCGATAGCTTGTTGTTTACATTGTTGTGAAGCTGATCTTAGAGAGTGGGCAATCACCTAGTTTCAGCCAGCTGAGCTGTGGTGAATAGAATTGATTGGAGGGAGGGGTCTCAGTCTGCGCATGAGGTAAACCGAGCACTTAAGAGCTTGTCACAACAGCGTCAGCTGCAGCGTCAGGACAGCCGAACGAAGACAAGGGAGTCAATCTGCGGGAGTCCATTGAGGAAGGCAAAACATCTCAACCCCCCCATCGCAGCCATGTGTCCTATTCCAGTCAGGACATCAAACTGGAGAAGATTTTACCAGAGACCCTTCGCTCGAGGCTGTAACCCATCAAATCTCTGCTACCCACCATTCTCCACTGGTACGGAATTTGAAGTACAAGGGGGGCGATGGAACTGCCAGTCTGCAGTCAAGAAGGCGGACACCATTTCAGCATATGCCTCCCTGCAGACTCTCCACATCCTGGCCCTTACGGAGACCTGGATCACCCCAGAAAACACTGCCACTCCAGCTGCTCTTTCAACTGCCTACTCGTTTTCACACTCCCCAAGATGAACAGGGCAAGGACGAGGAACTGGGCTCCTCATCTCACCCAGGTGGTCCTACCAGGTCCTTCCTCTGGACCACCTACCCCGATCTGCACTTGAATTCCACGCCGTCTCTGTCACCCTTCCTTTCAAGCTCAACATCATAGTGATCTATCTCCCACCCGGTGCGCTCGGTGACTTTTTAGATGAGATGGATGCCCTCCTGAGCTGCTCCCCTGATGATGGCACACCACTCGTCGTCCTCGGTGACTTCAACATCCACCCAGGAAAGCTGCACTCATCTGAATTCATTGACTTCTTCTTCACATTTGACCTCACACTCTCCCCCTCTCCACCCACTCACCGGGCCGGGAACCAACTTGACCTTGTCTTCACAAGATCCTGTGGCATCTCTGCACTGTTACGCTGCTCACCGTGTCCGACCACCACTTTGTGACTTTCTCCCTCCCCATGAAGCCCACCACATCCCTCCCCTCTACGCCTCGAACTGTCACCAGCCGCCGCAACCTGAAATCCCTCACTCCTTCTGCTGTCTCCTCAACTGTTCTTTCCTCACTTCCATCCACAGAACAATTCTCCTTAATGCCTACTGAGGAAGCCTCCTCCATCCTGATGTCCTCACTCTCCTTTTCTTTGGACACTCTCTGTCCCCCCATCTCACGACCTGCGCGATCATCTCCCTCCCCTCCCTGGCTGTCCGAACCTCTGCGAACCAACAAATCATTGTTGCAAGCGGCTGAGAGACAATGGAAGAAATTGGGCCAGCACGAGGACCTTGCTCACTACCACCACCTCCTCTCTGACTTCACCTCAACTGTTTCGGCAGCTAAAACTGCCTTCTACCTGGCAAAGATCAACTCTTCCGCCTCCAACCCCAGGAAACTCTTCTCCATGTTCTCCTCCCTCCTCACCCCTCCTACCCCTCCCCCTCCTTCCTCCCTTACTGCTGACTTTGCAACTTACTTTACCAAGAAAGTAAATGACATCAGCTCCTCATTCACACCTGTACCCTCCCAGAAAACATCTCCACTAACTCTCAACTCGAGATGGCCTTACCAGCTTTAGCCCCCTCACCTCTGAAGACGTTCACGCACTTGTTACATCTAACCGTGCCACCACTTGCTCCCTTGACCCAATTCCCTCCTCTCTTCTCCAAGACATCTCACACGACATCTTGCCATTCCTCACCACCCTGATCAACTCCTCCCTCACGTCAGGTGTCATTCCAGCGGCTTTTAAGACAGCTACAGTGAAGCCCCTCCTTAAAAACCCCACCCTAGACGCTGCTGACATCCAAAGCTACAGACCTGTATCTCTTCTTTCATTCCTCTCTAAAACCTTGGAACGTGCCACCTACAACCAACTGTCATCCTATCTCTCGCAGAACAACCTCCTTGACCCTAATCAATCAGGATTCAGGACTGCTCACTCCACCGAGACGGCCCTCCTCACAGTGACCGAGTCCCTGTGACACGCCAGAGCCTCATGCCATTCCTCCGTTCTCATTCTCCTCGACCTATCTGCTGCATTCAACACAGTCAACCACCGAATCCTCCTCTCCACCCTGGCTGAACTTGGCATAACTCACTCTGCTCTCACCTGGTTCACATCACCTGACAAATCGCACCTTTCAGGTCACATGGAATGGCTCTATGTCCAAACCCTGTTCTCTAGACATGGGTGTCCCTCAAGGCTTAGTATTAGGGCCGCTTCTGTTCTCACTCTACACCAGATCACTAGGTTCTGTAATTACATCGCATGGATTCTCCTACCATTCTCCACCAACCTCTGACACTCAAATTGCAACTCGCATCTCGGACTGTCTGGCTGACATCTCTGTCTGGACAACTGCACATCAACTGCATCAACTGCACATCACCTCAAGCATCACCGAACTCCTCTTCATCCCGGGGAAAGACTGCCCTCGCATGGACCTGTCGGTCACTGTCGAGGGCATCACAGTATTGCCTTCTCAACTGTGAGGAACCTGAGTGTAATCCTTGATGACCAACTTTCCTGCACCCCCAACATCACTGCTGTGGCCCGATCCTCCAGATTTGCCCTCTACAATATCCGCAGGATTCGGACCTTCCTCACAAAGGTTTTAACGCAACTCCTGGTCCAAGCACTGGTCATCTCCCGCCTTGACTACTCTCCTGGCTGGACTCCCGGCCTCTGTGACTAAACCATTGCAGCGTATCCAGAACGCTGCAGCACGCCTTGTCTTCAATCTACCCAAATTCTCCCATGTGACCCCCTTCCTCCGTGACCTCCACTGGCTTCCTGTTGCAGCATGCATCCAATTCAAGACGATGGCACTGGCCTTCAGGGCCATCAATGAAACGGCACCCATCTACCTTTAAACACTGGTCAAACCACACGCCCCGAAGCGAGCACTTCGCTCCTCTACTTCAGCTGGCCGGCTGGTACCACCATCTCTGAAATCAAAAAAATGTCGCTTAGCAAAGTCCAGACTCTTCTCTGTTCTGGCGCCTCAGTGGTGGAACGAACTCCCGACCAATGTCAGGACAGCAGAGTCATTTGCTATCTTCCGAAAAAGGCTCAAGACTCACCTGTTCAGACTTCACCTCGACTCCACATAGCATGACCCACTAACACCCCCCCCCCCCCCCCGCAAAAAAAAAAACCTTGCCTATAGCACTTCGATCATAGCACTGTTGCTCTGAAGGTATGTTTTGCCACTTCATCTGCAAAACAGCTACTACTTTACTCATCTAACACTTCTATGTTCTATTTTTAGCTCTTACTTTATCGGCAATAATATGTTGTGGTTTCTTTGTTTCCTTCGTTTGACAAGTGTACTTATTGTAAGTCGCTTTGGACAAAAGCGTCTGCTAAATGACCTAAATGTAAATGTAATGGATGGATGGATGGATGATGGATGGATAGATGGATGGATGATGGATTGCTGATGGATGGATGGATGGATGCATGCATGGATGGATGGATGAATGATGGATGAATGATGGATGGATGGATGGATGGATGGATGGATGGATGGATGGATGAATTATGGATGGATGAACGATGGATGGATGGATGGATGAATTATGGATGGATGAACAATGGATGGATGGATGGATGGATGAATTATGGATGGATGAACAATGGATGAATGGATAGATGGATGGATGAACAATGGATGAATGGATAGATGGATGGATGCATGGATGGATGGATGGATAGATGGATGGATGTACGATGGATGAATGGATGAACGATGGATGGATGGATGGATGGACGTACGATGGATGGATGGATGATGGATGGATGATGGATGGATTGATGGATGGATGATGGGTGGATGGATGATAGATGAACGATGGATGGATGATGGATAGCTGATGGATGGATGGATGGATGGATGATGGATGGATGGATGCTAACAAAGTTAGCTTCATGATTCAAGGTAAACTTTACAGCTAAGTGAAAAAACATTTCCATTGTTCAGCCAAACAATGGATTCTAACCTTAAAGGGATAACCACTATGGTATAAACATTAAGGGCCCTAGTTTCATAGACCAGGCGCAGTCGGAGCGCAGCGCACCAGCGCCACGCCGACGGGGTGTGTCCGCCTGGACTTTGCAAGTTTCGTGCACGGTGCAGTCTGGCGCAGGCACGCCTCCCGTCACTCCTACCCCCGCAAGTGGGAAAGAGGGAGGAGAGAAGGCATGAGTGGGAGACGACGAGGAGACAAGGCGTGGAGTGGGATTAACACAGCCGATTCAGATCTTCACCAATCAAATGAGCTCCTCTCCTCACCTTTAATGCGCCAGGCGAGGTGCAGTGCAAGGTTCGTCACTTGACAACCCAATGACAGAAGCAGCATCACGCGCTGTGTGTAGGGCACCAAGTGCTGAGGGAGCACCAAAAATATTATGAAAAATCATCATAGTCATAATAATTATAATGCCGATATTATATCACTATAGAAATTGTAGGCACATTTTAGGCATGTCTATCACAAAACAGGGTCAGGGCGCACAGCAGTAGGCATAATGGTGGCGAGAACCCGGGCCATTCATCATCATCATCACCGTCTTCATCATCTGCGCTCCACAGCTGCACCGGATTCCCCGTCCAACACCAGTACGGCAGGACGCCGCTCAGAGCAGCTGCAGCCCCAACTCCAGTTCAAGCTCGCGGCAAAGTTGCACGTTTCTCCACGGACACGGATACCAGGCTGCCGAGGCGCGAGACCAGTGCACAAGCTAATATTCTAGGAAGTAAAACAGAAAATCATTAGGACATGCACAGTAAAAATAAAGAAATATGTAGACAATAACACCTGCAACATATAAAGAAGCCTAATTCAATCAACTTGAAATAAATGTTATTTTTTTCTGCTCCAGTTGATCCAGTTGGCTGTTCACTTCCTGTTGTCCATCCAAATAATAAACAGTAATTTCTCTGGTCTGGAAGACATGCCAGCAAATCTGAAAACACGCTTCCTACACTTCATAAAAAAAATCCTCAAAATGTACTTAATGAATGAAACATGACTGGATAATTGACTGTACATTATAAAACAGCAGGAGTCCAGGAGGCCGAGTGAGACTGAGGTCTGCAGAGAGACTCCGGAGACTAATGAGCTAACTGTGGGGTGTTCTATCTCATGTGACTGCTGTAATTGGGTCAACAGCGCAGTGTGGAGGAGCATCCCGGCCCCCCCTCACCGGCCCACCATGTGGGTCTGCCTGCATCCAGCCCAGTGTCTGCTCACTTCCTGTCACCGGGTTCTGGGAAGACGGGGAGCATCACCAGCTGTGATCACAGAGTCCGGTCTCGGTGCTGGTCTTTATTGGTGTTGCGTCAGACATCAGAGCAACGTTCCGTCACATGGTTGTGGAAACGCTAATTGTTAGCGTTTTGTTTTTCTCATACGGCTTTGCTTGATTCATTTAAGGACGTCATTTTATGTTGCTTTGTTAAATCGAAGACCTAAAGAAGCACATTTAAAGTCACTTTTTCATTAAAGCTTCTATGAGCAGCTTTCATTCCGTGGTCATTTGGTCAGTTCTGTGGAAAAGAGTGGTACAAACACTCGGATCGCCCTTACTTAAATCGTTAGCTCTTAAAAGTTGTAAAATGTACTAATTTAAATGGACTAATAATCCGGAGTGATTTTCCTTCCTCCCTTCATGTGAATGAAAGTGAGACTGGGCTGAGGGCTGGGGGGGGGGGGGGGGGAGGGGAGCTAAAGGAAACGCTGTGCACTTCCTCTGTGGCAGCATTTCTCAAAGTGTGTGGCGGCGCCACCTCTGGGGGGCATGGAGGCATGGCGGGAGGAAATGTTGTACCCAAACTAATATTCTGACATATTCATGACAACAAGCAACGTTAGCAACTGTTGGTTCAGAGAGATACCTGACCCACTAATAAATCAAGGATGCTTCTGGAATATGAGGAAGCCCATCTTGCTATTTTATTTGCAGAAACGACTGAATGCATGTTGGACAGAATGGAGGCCCTGCCTCCAACGCTGCACCTGCTTGTCACACCAACCCGTCCTCATAGCAAGGCATCAGTGCAGCTTGTTCAGGGCTTTCGGTCAGGGGTCCTGGGGGGGGGGGTCACTATCAGACGCCGAGTGCAACAAGCAGGTGGTGGTTCTTGTGAGACCAGGTCGGCCTCTCAGGACCAGACGGGAGACTGCCTTCTATGAGGCGGCCTCCAACTGGAGGTCAATAGTACAGGCGATAGTAACTTCTTTGTGGACATGTGTTTATGTGAGTTTAGTCACTGCTCACTGCTTTTTGATTCTTAGTCTACACATTCAGAATGGTGGAGTCTTTGCCAGCTTCCTTTGTCTTTAGTTTGGTATAGATTTGAATTAAAGGCAACGAAGCACATAAAGTCTATAATTTAGTGTTTCACAGAGCTGCAGGTATGTCGTTAACCACACCAGAAACCAGCATCACTGCTCTGCATGCTAAATATACATCCACTGTGTGTGTGTGTGTGTGTGTGTGTGTGTGTGTGTGTGTGTGTGTGTGTGTGTGTGTACACACTAATGAATGTTTTCATCAAATGCTGTCAGGCTGAGTGGGTGTTAACTTGAGACCTAGTGCACATTCCTTTCTAGTTAAGTGTTTGCAGCTTTTCCTTTTTAAGGTTTCCACAGTAATTATGGAGGCTTCTCCAGCGGCTGCCCTAAAACCATATCTGTGTACATAAAGCGGATGAGAGGGTGGAACAAGAAGAATGTGTAGCGTTGTTTTCAAGCTGAAACGTGACCTCTGCTCTGCACTCAGACAACTCCACTGTGTTTGAGCGGAAAGGGCTTCTTCCTGATTCATTTGTATCATTTCATAATGACATCACAGGTTTTGTCTTTATCATTCTGTTCCGTCTTTGTCTCCATGTGTTCAGCTGCTTTGATTTGCTGATTTTTGTTGAATGCTGTAATTATTGATTCAAGCCTGTGTAAATTCTTTGAGACATGTTCCTTTTGTCTTTTCAGCCCACATATTTGTTCAAAACCTCCCTTGTTCATAAGAAATGTTAAACATGTGCCACATGTCAGTTTTACCATTTGTAATAATTCATCCTGAACAGGCTGGTCTTGAATTTATTTTCCTCCTCAGATGCCTTGCTGAAGATGGATCCGCTTTAGCTAACATTGGCACAGCAGACATAGCTATTGTTAGCACAGCGGCTGTAGGTAATAATTAACAGGGAAATATCACAGTATGACATACAGCGGCGCTAACGTAGCACTGCTAATGCAAAATAAAGAAAGGAAGTAAACAGTGTTGTCATGGTGACTGACTGAGACGGTTTGAGTCCAGAGAGAGATCATTGTTGAGGTTGAGAAGTTTAGCTTTAGTTTTTACTGCTTTTTGGTCTACGGCGACGTGGTTGGGATGGATCCTTCTCGGCGGGGCTGTGCCTGCTGCCATGGACTACTACTGTTGATACTATTGCTTCTGTTAATGCCACCACTACTGTTAATGCTACTACTACTATACTATTACCAACACCAAATGCAGTTGGAACCCAAGGGCCTGGGCTGCACGAGATTTCTGCCTAAAAGCTTATTAAGGCATTTTTTTCTTGCCACTGTCGCTGTAACGCTTCATCCTGGTGATGTTCGGACTTTGAAATTTTATCGACTCTGAAAATCATGAGCATATTCTAGTCCTGCTCAATGTGTTAAGTGTCCTGAGATGACTTCTGTTGTGATGGCACTATAACATTTTTTTTATTAAATAGCTGATCTGCAGTGAGGCACATTGACCAACACAGTCCAGATACGAGGTTTCACCTGGTCTTGTTAATACTATCTGCATGTATCTATCGTTGTATATCATCTCCACAGTTTCAGCCAAACTATAAAAACAATACACATATTGAATAGAGGCAGACGATGAACTCACAGCTACAATGTGGCCGAAATTCAATCTGGAAATTAAAACTGCGAGCAGTGATGAACGGGCCCTCGCATGGCACGCAACTCGGTTAGTGCTACGGCCGCCTTCCGTGTCGGACCGCCTGGCCTGGCCACCGCCACGGCGCCAGTCGTCCCCGGCCACTGCCAAGGCGCGGGTCATCCCCGGCCACCGCCACGCTGCCGGTCGTCCCTTGCCTGAATCGTCGATCACCGTATCAGACGATTGAAGTCATCACGCTGGACTGGGGAGCAAAGTTCCACGACACTGGGACCGTATACGAGTGTAAAAACATGACATTTCATGTGGCCATTAGGTGGCACTCTGATTGTCAGTCAAAATTGCAGTGCAGATGCGTTCAAGGTAGGACTCTCATCAAATGTGAGAAGTTTGAACCAGATCAGACAATGGACACTGAAGTTATAACAGTTCAGAATGTTGTGAAGCATGAAATTCGTCTGTGTTTGTGGTGTTGTCCTGGCCACGCCCTTTGACTTATGTAAGACCTTTTGATGATTTTTAATCATTGAGGCCTGTAGAACAGGCTCACAAAGTTTGGTAGGAATCGGATCGACGGTCTAGTAGGAGTTCGTTAAAATATACTGCATGAAAGAGGCGAAAAATCGCTTAAAATTGCACATATAATGCAAAATGGCTGACGGTCCAAGAGGCTTTTTTGTACATCTCTACATGTTCTATGTACCTACAAAGTTTCATGCAGGTACGTCAAAGTTAAAGGTGTTCAATATCCTAAAAGGAGCCGTAAAAGTGTAAAAACATGATATTTACAGGTACCATCGGGTGGCGCTCTGAAGGTCAATATTACAGTGCATACGTGTTCAGGGTGAGACTCTAATCAAACATGTCAAGTTTTGAGCAGATTGGACATTGTATCCTGAAGTTACAACAACTTCCTGTACACTGGCCAAAACGCAAGCCCTGGCCACGCCCTTTGACTTTTGCAAGACCTTTCGATGATTTTGCATCGTTGATGTCTCTAGAATTGTCTCAGAGAGTTTGGCAGGAATCGGATCAACGGTGTATGAGGAGTTCGTTAAAATACAAAGTCTACAATGGGAAAAATGGGAAAAATAGCCTAAAATGGCTGATTAACTGTAGCGCCCCCGAGTGGTCAATTTTAATAAAACTTTCAGGATATGTTCCAGTGTGATATGTCAACATATCCTGCAAGTTTTGTGATGATTGGGTTAGAGATTATGAAGTTATGTGTATTGATTTCTAGAGCCCCGCCCCTTCAATGTTCATTGGCTTATAACCTCTAAACGCAACAATATTTTATTAGCTCGGGCCCTAATAATCAATGCAGTTTCAATAGGTCTTCGCTGCCCGACGTTGTCGGCACTCGGGCCCTAAAAATAATCAATGCAGTTTCAATAGGGCTTCGCTGCCCGACGTTGTCGGTGCTCGGGCCCTAATAACAAATCACTCTTCTGGTCCTGAGGAGTTCTGTACGTCTATTAGGTCTTCTGAGGCTCTGGAGCAGCTTTGTCAAGTAAAGTGAAAAGTAACCTTGTTGATGCCATAGTGATGTCATCAGGGTTATCTCAGCTCTGAGACTTATAACAGAAAACCTGCATTCCAGTCATAGACTGTAAATAAGGAGTGTAGTCATGGTAACGTCACCCATTGTGTAGTATAGTTTGTGGACTATGGTTCGGCATTTTGGCCGTCGCCATCTTGTTTTTTTATTTTTTAAACCTGTGAAGGAAGTGACCATATTCGGTCTGTGGAGGAGCGATCTGACAAGCAACAGAGCAGCACCCTTACTGACTCTGGATCCATCTGGATTCTGGTGTGAAGCTGCTAATAAAGTAGCTAACTGCATTGGTAGCATGGTAGCGACCTGTCAATCACAAGGTAGCCCCGCCCCTAAAGCATCCCCTGCTTTCTGGTCTGTTGGACTCTAAATATACCATAATGTACAAAATGAACATCATGCTGGATTGAAAAAGACTGAGACCATAAACTCATGTTTACAATATTTACTGAGATAATACATCAAGAGAGGAGTCGCCCCCTGGTGGCCAGCAGAGAGAATGCAGCTTTAAGGACCTTCAGCTGTGGCTTCACTTTTAGCCTCGGCCTGGTTCCAGCATGAAGGCCTGGAGTTTGAGAGACATGCTGTTTCGAGACCCTAAACTAAAAGAAATGCTGTGAATTTGTATCAAAACTTTTTACACAATATTTGCAGGACATTTACGTTGTTTACGAAACAAGCAGCAAAAATAATAAACTGGGTCATTCAATCTGGACAAACAACTTTATTTCTGGTAATGCATCTATACACTGTACATTCAGTCACTGTAGTATATAAGCATAGCTATTTTCAAACATAATCTCATAAAGTCCTTTACTTTACAATATAGTCCGTGTCGTGAGAGAAGGGGGGGGGGGGGGGGGGGGGTGGCAGGTGGCGTTGGAGGAGGGATACGGAGAAAGGCGTGAAAAAATTAGGGAAACAAGGAGGATGGATGAGGAAGCCAAACTTTTTTCATACTGTATATGTGGCATTAATGAATGGGAAAGCTTACATTTACCTCTTACATAAAAATAGTTCTAGACGTGTCAGGTTTACATAGTATTAGCAGCAGCACAGGGCTAAACAGAAACATGAGGGTGAGGGGGACAATCTGCAAGGTGGCGTAGTCGTGTGTGTGTGTGTGACCCATATGGTAGGCCTGCTATCTGATACTGAACATACTGTTATAAAATATATATGAACTGGTGAAAAAAGTAATTCAATATAAAGACTCAACAGTAAAAAAAGAAATGGATTAAAATGTTTATGTGGGGAATATTCTCTTACGCACTGCTGTTCAGTTAAACACAAATTCAACAAAACGAAGAAAAAAAACAAGACAGCTATTGTAAGAAAAGATTTCTTTTTGAAAAAGGAAACACCATGTACATATATTATACAATATTGTAAAAGAAAAAATATTTACATTTGTAAATTCTTATTCAAATCTTCACACTGGCTAGTATTATTCTATTAATATGGACTGTTATTGCTGCTTTACTGTCCATTATTTAGCAAAATGATTCTCCTTTAGAAAACAAGACGCTGTTAAACTGCTTTTTGACGTTTCGCCTGGGAGAGTGAAGAGCCAATGTCGTTATTGTCTCCCTTCATTTGTAGAAAACCATGCGAACGTAAAGTACGCGTCGGCTGTCGACTCGTTTGAGTGTAAAAACAACTACAAAATGTACCAATTTCAGGTCTGCCAAAGTTGCAGTCGTTCTCTGAGCAACATCAATAACTTCAGGTAAGAAAAGGGCTTCTAACACAATGCCCTCTTTATTATCCTCACAAACTGGGAATAAACAGTCTTTATATACAACCCAAGGTAACAATTCGCCGAAGCAAGTGGCTTTTCAAGATCTTCTATAAAAATTGTTTGAACATGCATAACATTGATTTCAAAAGAAGAAGAAAAAAAGCACTCATTCAGGAAAAAGAAGCGTTCTAGCATTTGTTCAACTGTTGTTCAAGAAAGAGTTCTGTAAACTGGTTGCTTTTAGGAATACTGATAAAAAGAGCTTCTGAGCGAGGGCGGTCGGGGCTTTTAATTTGAAACCTGCAAACAGGAAGTTGATGAGAGGCCCAGCCCACGGCTTCATCATCACTTCTCCTCTGGAAACCTTTGGCCCGCGTCCAGGCACTTGAGGTTGTCCAGCATCGACATGTTTGTTCTTCTTTTTTTGTCCTCTTTTGTTTTTTTTTGTGAGTGTTTGTTTTTCTTAAGAGCAATATACTGTTTGTTTTTTTTTACCGTTTCCTCTCCTAAATAAGACAAATTACTTCATATTGCATAACACAATAAAACCTTTACATGTACAGTATCAATGCCCAATAACTGACTATATGTATGCCAAACTCAAATGTCATGCATAAAGAAAACATGAGTTTTCAATTGGAAAAAAGTGAACATAACAGACGAGCAGTAAAATATCTCCACGTTCAAAACAACATCAACAACCGAAAGGAAAAATAGCATTAACACAATGTACATTCTGATTGCATCGTCCCCACCGCGTGACTGAGGAACAAAATCGGATTTGATTCCTCCGCCATGTGACGTTCAGGCTCCGACCGCCACCACCCCGCTGACGCACGATGTTAATGACATTCTGTCAAATTGTTTTGGAGTCGTAGCCGGCGCTCGGAGATATTTCTGTCCATTATATTACAGAAGCGGGAGACACATTCCAACAATCCCAGAATGCATCAGCGAGCGACAGGTAGAGCCTCTTTTCTTTCCATTTATTTACAAGACTTTGCCTCAAGGAAACAGTATTTATTCGAGATGCATATAATCAAAATGCTTACTGGGTTTATATGTTTGCAGTTATGTATACGATGATGTTTTCAAAGTAACATTGAAGACGATAGTGGGAGTACAACGCATTATAACAGTATTTTGTTATGACAAAGTGCGATTCATTATTGTAAAAGTCAAAAGAAACAAAACAACAACGTACATTTATATTTACAAACCTTAATTTAATTCAAATGAACATTTTGTGGTTCTCGCCCAGGGCGCCCCATCCAGCCCGCTATGATGTCATAGATGATGGTTTCTGATGTCGACTGGAGTAAAAGCATGCTGCCTTTCTTCACTCGAGCACTACGAGACCAGAAAACAAGGCCGCCCGCACATCTGGACTACTTTATCTTTACAAGATACAGACTGCAGGGTTTTGACCCAAAAGCTTAAACTAGCATCTGGCGACCAGTGTGAGACTCTGTGGGAGCAACACTGATGTTGGCATGGATCATCACTAACGAAGGGGCCTTCAACAGCATGTTTTTAGCTCCAATCCCCAACCGGGGCTTCGCTCCACAGACAGAGAACATCACCCCGAACACAAGCCGCCGCTCGGAGAGCCGAGGGACAAATGATTCTGTAAAACAACAATGGGAGGAAGAGACGGGTCGCTGAACTTTGAACTTGATGCCTTTCCCCTCAGCGGACTGCCACGGCTTCCTGGAAAACCGACAAAACCCCGGTGGAGCTGTGGGACGTTCATCTGCGTGTTCTGTTCATCTTCTGATTTATTTCTATCTTTTCAAACTTCAATAGCACAGAAAAACAAAACAAAGGTTTCCTTTACATTTCGCTATGTAGTCTCTTAAATAGCTTTGAATGTCTTCAAAACCCTCCAAGGGATGCAGGAGAGTCTTTCTTCTGGGGACGTTGGGGGAAGCGGATTCCCGTCGTCCTGGACCTGCTGGAACGCCTTTCAACAGCTGTATAACTCCAATATAACATGATCATCTCTCAGCATTTACTATCACAGTCTTCGGTCCAAGGTCTCACACCAGCGCAGCCACACTGTGTGCCAAACAAACAAGTTCTGTGGGACGGTGCGAGTCCGGGCTCGTTCAGGTGCATCGGTCTCCTCGGACAGCGTCGTACGTAGCTGCTACCAGTCTGTCTCCGAGGAAAGCGCTCACTCGACTTCCCACGGCCGTGAGTCTTTACCGTTATGTTGAGGAGGCGAGCGTGAGGGACGGGGGGGCGATGCTCCTGGGTGTTTGTGGTCTGATGTGGGATGTTGGGGTGGTGATGGGGGGGTGTTTGGGCGGCGAGGTTGGCTGCTGGGTCAGTTGTCAGTCGGTGTGTCCATGGGCGTCCCCTCCTTGTCCCCATTGGATTTGGGCCACAGTTGCTGCTGCAGCTCCTTCACCACCCTCTCCAGATGCTCCCTGGCCTCCCGCTCCAGCAGCAAGTCGGCTCTGAGCTGCTCGCGGTCCGCCTCGGCGTGCTGCAGCTTCATCTGGAGGTCCTCGATCTGGAAAACACGCAGCAGGAAGCAGATGTTAGGACAGGCACTTTGGAGCGTGTAGAAGAAAATTAGTTAACTCACAGTCTTTTCATCTCATACTAATATTCCTTTCTCTTGTACTCATCAAATGTCCTGCTGCTCCTATGTGATTGTGGTTAACTTTTGTTATTTTGATAAGAAGACCTTTTGGTCTTTCCCCCTTCCTGGACCGACTCAGAAACATCCTTATCTCTAATTGATTGATCAAGGCCTGATGAATGACATTGTGTAGAGAAACCAGGCTGCCCTGAGAGCAGCCACACCTTTGACTCCTTAGAAGTCTCTTCCTCTTGGAAGCAGACGTGTATTGAATCAATGTAAATCCACTCATCGCACCTTCCCCCATCTTCTCTGTAACTGTATAAAACTGACTAGCCCCACACTTGTCAGAAAGATTTCATGGCAACGCTGTGACTTTCCACTGTCAGTGATTAAACCTCATCTGAACCACCCACAGAATTGGACCTGAAGAGTTTTCTTCCACAATAGAGTGGCGAAGTCCCACCTTTCTATTTCCGGTACATGGGACCTCAATATGAATTTCTGATGCATGTATTCCTATGGCGAGATCTAAATTATTTTATTGTCCCTTTTGAATTATGACATGAATTTCACATACACAAATACGATTTATCATGAAGACGTTTGATAATGGTAGGTTTTGTGATAGGCCGCTTTGTGAACTTCAGTTCGTCGCTGCTCTCGACGCAAATGATATCCATCAGTTTGAGCCAGCGATTCCTCGTCTTCTCATCGAATGGAAACTGAAAGAATGAACAGCCGTCCTCTATGTAGTCCTATACTTAGTCCTCTATAGTCCTCTACTTAGTCCTCGACATAGTCCTCTATAGTCCTCTATGTAGTCCTATATATAGTCCTCTATATATTCCTCTACTTAGTCCTCTATATAGTCCTCGACATAGTCCTGTACTTAGTCCTCTATTATCCTCTACTTAGTCCTCTATATAGTCTTCTATAGTCGTCTACTTACTCCTCTATGTAGTCCTCTACTTACTCCTCTATGTAGTCCTCTATATAGTCCTCTATGTAGTCCTCTATAGTCCACAACTCACTGAATGGAAATGAAAACAATATTAGATCATTTTTCAGAACCAGAACCAGATGACCTAGTCGACCCTACATATGTGATCTGGTTCACTAGACGGTTCAGAGATCCAGCAGTTCTGCATGAATGTGAACTTTCCCAGGGCCAGAAACCACTAGACCTCAGGACCTTTTTATGGATTCAATATCATATTAAACTGTATTTGCTCAAAGTAGGGGATCAAGTATCATGATCATGGTCCCGTCGGCATGGGAACAAGTCTACCCGCTGCACAAACAGAACTCTTTTGTTCTCTTGTGAACATGAAATCCCATAATACGAGGACAAAGTGGCGCAGCTGACTCGGATACTCGGCCGTATTGATTAGTCAGAGTGTACGATGGAGGCGAGGACGCGGCCGGCAGGGACCCTCCCGGCATCAGAAGGCCGTGTGCAATGCATCCTGGTACATGTAGTTACTGCCAGCAAGGCTGAGCAGGGGATCTCAGCTTTCTGGGTCAATATTGCATGCACTGAGGAACCATGTCTCCAGTCGACGAAGTCTGATTGGACATGGCCACTCCTACTTCCTGTTTGGGTCTGACAGGATGTGGGTGTGGTCTATCAGGGGCGTTTCTAGGTATTTCACAGGCTTTGTCCCTGTATTGTGAGCTACATGTTTCTTCATCTGGTTTCCTTGGACACAAACTAGAACAAGATCATGTTTTAGTCCAGAAGAAAAGTGTGTAGTTCCCTCACTAGGCTTGTTGGAGATGAATCAGGCCTGCGCCGGACACAGTGCATGCTGGTAGTTTTGTGTCCAACTTGATCCTGACTTGCTCTGACGTCATGAACACGTGGGCAACGATAATCTCATGAGATCAAGGTGGCCGCAGTTTTTAGAGCCAGGCGCCGCAGTTGCTCTTAACCGACTGCAAGCCCCAGGGCATGATGGGAAACGCCTGGCTCTCGCCTCATCTAAGAGCTGATTGGCTCTTAGTTTTGACAACAAACAGCACGTTTAGTAGAAAATGCTAATTTCCTGTGTGAGCCTAATATTTAACGCTAGATTGTGGGCTGTTCGTCTCATGTTGTGCAATTAAAGTTAAATCTGTTTACAAACATCTCATGTTGTTGATAATATTAATAATAATAATCATAATAACAACAATAAAAAAGGTTATTTATATAGACCTTATTAAAATGAGCAATTACCCTATGGTGTGTTTTAAGGGGCAGACATAAAAAAAACCACATTTAATACAGTTTAACTGTCAAAATTGACTTATGTGCACTAGATTATATGATACTACCTCAACAGTAGATACACTACTATACCGTATAGTGTTTTATATACATACATTATGTTCAAACTAGGGCTGTCAAAGTTAACGCGTTAATAACGCATTAACGCAACATCCTCTTAACGCCGTTAATTTTTTTAACGCGCGATTAACGCTCGGTATTTAAAAAAAAAACGTGCATTGTATGATTTATGGCCGTCGGTGGCACCTGTAGTCCTGATCCAGAGGGATGGTGCGTGTCCACAGGCAGCGGTGTTTCCCCGCTACCCATTCATTGTGAAAAGCCGTGCAATGCATTCTGGTAGCGTCGCGGCGAATGTCGAGAGACGGCGCGCGAGTTGGCCGCTCCTCATTTGCCTAAAGTATAAATCGAATCTACTTTATGCTAATCAGAGGCGCCGGGCTCGACTCGCCGCCTCGGGAACGCTCGCGAACGCTCGCAAAAATCTGTTGTTTGAAGGAGAGCGCCTGTCAATCATCCTCTAGTGGCAGCCTGCCAAGCGTGCAATACTGGGAAGCAAAAAGACTGCCGGATGGTTCAGTCGATAAGACCAAAGTCATCTGCGCGTACTGTGGATATGAAATGAGCTACCATAGAAGTACGTCCAGTCTGAGATATCACTTGCAAGCCAATGCACTTATATCCTACCCCCAAAAATACAAGTAAATACTAGTATTTTAAACTTGTGATTAATCGTGATTAATCACAACCTGTTATTGTGATTAACTCGATTACATTTTTTAATCGTTTGACAGCACTAGAAAACATTACTTCTATTTAGTGGCATTATTTTATACATTATATTTTTAACTTATTTGACTCTCTTTCCTGACTCTTATGAAGCAACTGCAGCTGTACATTTTCCCGAGGTTTTACTAAAGTATTCTGATTCTGATTCAGGTCTAGAAACCAAGGTAATGCTGAGAGCTTCAGAGAACTGGGGTCCGTTTCACAAAGCAGGTTTAGTGAAAACCTTGAGTTAGTTAACCCTGAGATGAGGGAAACTCTGTTTTTTTGGTTTCACAAAGCCAGTTCAGCATAAATCTGAGTCAGTTACCCGGGTAACATACTCCGTGAACCTAACCTGCTTGCTAGCAGGTTTGCTTCAACAAACCCTGAGTTTCTCCCTACATGTCTCCGCCTTTTTCCGGAATCTGAACCAACTCTGAAAAAATGTGCCGTCCTTTCATCGTCAACCTAATTGATACGGAAATAAAAGTGATTCTAGCAGCTTTGCGTCGGGAGAGGATTTTGATTACCTTTCCTTCCAATCACATTAGATATTATCTAAACAATATTCTCCGACATTTACAACATTTCATATCACGGACATAATCCGCAACCAGATTCTTTGCGGAGGTAGTGTTTTTGCGAACGGGAGATTTATGAAATGTTTAAGTACATTCCTGTGTTGAAATACCTGCTTATATTTACATTTAATATGTGAAATATGATTAAATTAAAATCATATGCCTTAGTCAACGTATTTGCGCAATATTCTTATGCTTAATTTTCAACTGAAGCCACTTTCTTTCTGTGCCTGGGGGGATAACACCCAATGAAAATGATAATTTATTCATTGTGCTACTTTGTGAACTACGGGAATTGAACCGCTGTCGCCTGCACCATAGGCAGTGTTGCTAACCGTTACACCACAGTATCGCTCTGCGAACACTTATTACCTTTAGATCAATAGACTGTTTCATTCAGTTATACACATTAGATCGGGCAGTAATTGTCTGCCACGCCAACTATCGCTACTTTGCTGCAGTTACGTTGCTCCGCTTTCTCAGGATGAGCTTGTTTTCTACATAAACACTCAGTAATATCTAATGACGCTCTCCCGGTTGCCATGGTGAATCGTAGTATCGGAGCTCCATTGATGATGGCTTTGTAGAGTCGGCAGGCACGCGCGTAACTCAGAGTTTACATACTCAGAGTTGACTGAACTAATTCAAAACCGCTGTTCTGAAACCGAAAACTCAGAGTTGCCCATCTCAGAGTTGGTCAACTCAGAGTTCAGGGTTAGGTTCAGAGTTTGTTGAACCTGCTTTGTGAAACGGGCCCCTGGTCTGGTTTCCTGTCCTCGGCTCAGACGGCAGCGTCCTAATGACGGCCTTCCACAGACGGCTGCAACCTCCCTCTTGTTTTGTCTAATCTGCATTTCCCATGGTGCCTGAGGGAAGCTGACGTTTCTTCCTGTTTCCTCTCGGAGGGGGACTAATCCTACGTCTGTGCACTTGAGGCTACACCCATTTATTTTTGACTCGGGAAGAGGAAATGTGGGTTTTTTCTTGCCTTCTCCTTTGCTGAACTTGACAGTATTTGAGACAGTGAAACTTTGAAACACTGCAATTACCCCGAGGGTGTTGTCAGAGTCGTCTAGACTTCCTACCATCACATTTGCATGCTGGGCTGCCTGGTTTGGCTTTAATTCAACCCACGTCCTCCGTTTCCCAAACAAAGCTTCATCTTAAACATTTCACTTTACTGGGCGGAAGGTTGAGCCGAGCACTGACCTGTGCCGAGTATTTGGCGCGAAGGCGTCCGGCCTCGCAGCCCTTGTCACAGACCCGGAGCTGCCGGGCCTGCTCCAGCTCCCGCTTCAGACGGATCCGCGACTCGTTGGCTTCCTTCATCTTCTTCTCGCTCTCGGCTCGCAGGCGCTCTATTTCCTTCCTCAGGTTCCTCTTTGCCTCGGTGGCCTCCCGCAGTTTCTCCTTCTTGGCTACCCGCAAGAACTCCAGCTCCTGTGAAAAAGATGTGGTAGTGGTGAGACAGGGCCCATCTCTCCGGGGTTATATCATTATTATGCAATAAATCACTTAGGAAAGTTGTATTTTATTTATTTATTTTTCATAATTTCAATGCACCATTGAGCAATTTCAGTGCCCCATGATGCTTATGCAACTGTTGTGAAGGCCAGTGGATATATCTGTCACATGGCTGTTTGGCTGGTTTCTGAGCTATTGACACCCAAGAGCAGGGCCCCGTTACACCCAGGACCAGGCCCTCATTACACCCAGGAGCAGGGCCCCGTTACACCCAGGAGCAGGGCCTCGTTACACCCAGGAGCAGGGCCTCGTTACACCCAGGAGCAGGGCCCCGTTACACCCAGGAGCAGGGCCCCGTTACACCCAGGAGCAGGCCCTCATTACACCCAGGAGCAGGGCCTCGTTACACCCAGGAGCAGGGCCTCGTTACACCCAGGAGCAGGGCCCCGTTACACCCAGGAGCAGGCCCTCATTACACCCAGGAGCAGGGCCCCGTTACACCCAGGAGCAGGCCCTCATTACACCCAGGAGCAGGGCCCCGTTACACCCAGGAGCAGGGCCTCGTTACACCCAGGAGCAGGGCCCCGTTACACCCAGGAGCAGGGCCCCGTTACAGGAGGATGCAGGGTCCATTTCAGTGTTTACACTGAGCAGAGTCAGAGGTTAGGACCGAGCGTGGCTGACAAAAGTCAGGTTTCCTTCCTCTGACTCACTGTGTGTGCTTGTGTGTGTGTGTGTTTGTGTGTGTGTGTGTGTGTAGTAACAGCCTTCTCATGAGGACTTGTGGTGGAGATAAACATGTCTCTTATCAAGCTTTGTTGCTCCTACAAACAAGTTAAAATCCCGTCAGAGCCGAGTCTCTACAGAGGCTTTCCAGTCCCAGATCACTCAGCATGTTGGAGTGTTGTCTGAAGGGTCACCCACCCAGAAGTATATACCATCATGCACTGCTCTGAAGGAAAAATGACAGAGACGTATTTTGAATGTATTCATTAATTTGGTCAAATATGCTAATTGGGGTCTATACTGCTTCTTTAGTCCTCACCTTTCACAATCAAAGCCCTAGACATGTATGCTGCATCACTCTTTACCAAAGGAACTTCAATTACAACAAATTAGCTACGATATGTATTTATTACACAATAAGAACACAATCTTGTATGGCTTGGAGGTCTTGCAGGTCTTGTACGTGTTGGAGGTCTTGTATGTGTTGTAGGTCTTGTACGTGTTGGAGGTCTTATATGTGTTGGAGGTCTTGTAGGTCTTATAAGTGTTGGGGGTCTTGTAGGTCTAGTACATGTTGGAGGAGTTATATGTGTTGGAGGTCTTATAAGTGTTGGGGGTCTTGTAGGTCTAGTACATGTTGGAGGAGTTATATGTGTTGGAGGTCTTGTATGTGTTGTAGCTCTTGTATGTGTTGAGGTCCTGTAGGTCTTGTAGGTCTGGCTTTATGTTGCCTGTCTTCTCTGAGTCCTGATGGAAAGTGAAAGCTGAACGGCGTCCGGCTTGCTTTTCTCAGCTTACCATGCTGCTTCTCACCCACACAGACTCCTTCGTAGGCATTTTCTTGTTCTCAGTCCAAGACAAAAATAAAATGGAAGTCTGGCCTTTCCCTTTGCAGCAACATCCGCTCTCATTGTTATCACTCGCCAACTCATGCTACGCTTTTGCTGACAATGATTAAGACTCCTAAATCCACTTCTGCTTTCTGATGTTGAAGAAAGTTCCTCGTTGTGCCAACTACTACTCTAGCTCACCATCATTTTTAATTTGTCCTTCACAATTTGCACCCTTTTGTGTCTGTGATGCAATACAACATTAGCTGCTCTGATCCAACACTGTTGAGCTGTAAAGAAGCTGCATGCAGTTTGCATGGTGTCGCTAACCTGCAGGGTCACAAACGTCTCCTAACCGCTAGGCATTCAGTAAGTGAGCTTCTATCAAAGGGGTTGAAAAGATGCAGCTTTTTATTCTATGGACTGGTGTAGGTTGGTGAAGTGACTGCTTGCATCAACTGATGAAAAAGTAGTTTGTAGTGTATGTAGGAAACTGAGATACAGTCAGTAGAACGTTCCGAATCCATTAGATTAGATAGATTTATCTTTTTTTAATGGACCCGTTGAAACTCTCATGTTTAATGTGGTTGTGTTGTTCCGGGGCCTACCTGCTGGAGGCTGCGTTTGGCCTGCAGGGCTGATCCCAGCTTCTCCTCCTGCTTCACCCTCATCTTAACAATCTCGTGTAGAAACTTCTCCTTAGACTCTTTGGAGTCCAGTCCGCTGTCCAGCGCCTGTCTCAGGCTCTCCAGCTCCGACTCCAGTCCCGGCTCTGAGTGGATCACGGTGGTGGTGACGGGTGCTGCTGGGAGGGCGGGGCCCTCGGCTGATGTGACGGTGCAGATCGGCCCTTGGGCGCTCGGCGAGCTCAGGTCCTTGGCTGAGCTGCTGGATGAGGTGAAGGACGGTGACGACAGCGAGGACAGGGATGAGGTGACTGTCGGGAGAGACCAAAGACACCAGAGAGGGTGAATCTTTATGGAAACGCTGAATGTAATATACAATGCACACAAATCCTGCTGCTGGTGTTCTTTGCTTACATTCATCACGGCTCTCCACTTCGATCTCCACCTCAGAATCCTTGTCATCCTGAGGTGGAGGCGGCAGCGCCGGTGGTGCTGGCAGTGCTGGCAGTGCTAGCGATGCTGGTGGCTTGCTGACAGCTGAGGACGGAGGGCAGGGGGCCTCTGGCAACAGAGGCTCCCCTGTGGCTCTTATCTTGCGAGGCCTGGAGTTGGCGCCCTCGGCTGGGGGTTCACCTCCACTTGGATGGGAGGTACTGGGTACCGACGGGGACATGGGACCCACCTTCCCCAGGGGCAGCGGTGTGAGGGCCACATTGGGGGCCACAGCTTTTTCCAGGCTCTTGTAGTTGTAGAAGCTAAAAGGAAACCAGACAATTTAACTACACGTCCGTTGTACAATGGTCAAGGTTAGTGGATGACGTCAACCAGCCAGGACCAGATGCCTGGGTCCGGTTCGAGAACCAGAGAAACATTCTTTCTTTCCTCCCACTATGAGAAACTGTGTGGATGGACTGATACGGTGCAGCTGGCACAGGCAGCAGCCTGCCGACCGGGTGCCCACACAGTGAGTGTGAATGGTGGCTTGTGGTAGGCTGTGGTGTAGTCAGACTTGACCCTTGTGACACCGGCCCACCCAGACCAGTGAGAGAGCATGCTGGGAGCTCATCGCACCCAGCCCTCCTCTTTTTAGAGTCCACATAATGCCTCGTTTGGTGACGGGTGATGCTGGACTCACCTGTCTCTCAGCAGGGCCAGGGGGTGACCGGGGGGCTCCTTGTCACCAGCAGAGACGTGGGGGGACCAGGGTCTGAAAGCTGAGGGTCTCTGCCTCGGCTGGATGCAGTTAAGCCCCTGAAAAACGACAAAGTTAATAATTTAAATCACAATACAGGAGTGCAGTCTAACGACTCGGCCAAACGTTTCAAGCTGTTTTACTTAATTCCAATCTAGTTGGCATTTAGAGGACATGTGATTAAATCCAGGGACATATCTGAGAGTAAACAATATTGAAGATCTAATGAGACATTTCATAGAATACCTGTCAGTTTCAGGTATTCCAACCTGGACTGGACCAACAGACCCACAGGCCCGCAGACCAAAAACCAACACACCAACATACCCACAGACCAACATACCAGACCCACAGACCAAAAACCAACACACCAACATACCCACAGACCAACATACCAGACCCACAGACCAACATACCAGACCCACAGACCAACATACCAGACCCACAGACCAAAAACCAACACACCAACATACCCACAGACCAACATACCAGACCCACAGACCAGACCCACAGATCAACATACCAGACCCACAGACCAACATACCAGACCCATAGACCAACATACCAGATCTACAGACCCACAGACCAACATACCCACACACCAGACCCACAGACCAACAGCCTCTTTTTTACATTCTTTGTTTTATCTTCTATTATTTTGCCATATTGCTCTGTTAGCTTCGGTTTACCAGAATGTTACAACCTGCTTCCTTGTTCAGGATGAACAAATGAGTCTTGGGTTCCAGGCTGCCGGCTAACAGAAGAGGCAGCAGTAGACCAGTAGACCAGTAGACCTGTAGACCTCACCATCTCCATTTGTGTCAGCAAGTATCCCCATACTGATTAAAGTTATTGTGTATTATCTAATTTTAAACCTGGATTTACTCAATTGCTTTTTATCTCAGATTAAATTCATCCTTGCTGGTGCAACGCAGCGTTGGCATCATGTTGTGGAAGCTCCCGCTGACTTCATCCATTTGCGATCGTAACTACGTTTTTTTTTTTCTCCATGTAGACCAGAAAGTATAAGTAACGCTATGGAGATGAACCACAGGAGATGTTTAGGGAATATTGATCCTCACACGGAGGTCACCTTCTGTTCCACCCATCAGTAAATCTATCTGTGGCCTTGCGGCGTCCACCGTTTCCCGGTGGCACAGCTTGCCAAGTCTAAATTTAAGTGCTCTCTCGTCTGAAAAAGTCTGTATAATATTACATGACATCTTCTCTCATGCATCACCACAACCATCAACAACATCAGCGACACCAACCTTGGTGGAGGCAGACAGGGACTGGAGCCAGTCATGTTGCTTGTCTTTGTCGGCCGGCAGCGACTGTGACGGGAAGTCTTCGTGTTTGGACCGTTTGATGGGGACGGGATCAGATGCCTGCAAGACAAGAATGCTGGTGTTAAAAATCCATGAGATCTGGCTTCATTTCACTCAGGCTCGTGTATTTTAACCTTCAGTGTATGAACAGAAAAACAGATATCTAAACACATAAACGGATGGGGATACACCCAATAGTGTCAGTCATGCCAATAAATCTGTGTGTGTGTGTGTGTGTGTGAGCATGCCTGCTGCAGGAGTGCCAACAGAGCCGTCTGATAGCTGGAAGTGCAAGTGTGTTTAAATGTAGGTGTGTTATTGACTTTGACACACACGATCCAATACAGCGAGGTGTGTTTGCTCATGGGCAGCCAAGAGAGGAGGCTAGAGGTGACTGGGACAGTCTGTGTGTGTGTGTGTATTGGTCTGTCACACATAGATACACCCATACAGACAAACAAGTAGGGGTCTGTCTGTCTCTCCCCGCAAGGCCGGCTTCGTTGTGATGACCTCAGCCTCACCAAGCTCAGGCTGTCACTAGCTGACACACACACATACACACACACACACACACACACACACACACACACACACACACACACAAGAGCAATAGAGTGCTGGATTTAAGAAGACCTGAAACTAGAGATTGAGACCATAAACTCATGTTTACAATGTTTACTGAGATAATACATCAAGAGAGTAGTAGGACCATTTTTTCATAGACTTCTATACAACGAGAGGTGAGTCGCTCCCTGGTGGTAAGCAGAGAGACTGCAGTTTTTTTAAAGTTATTTATTTGGGCTGTTTTTGCCTTTTATTGAGAGAGAGAGAGTGAGAGTGAAAGGGGGAGAGAGAGAGAGAGGGGGACGGCATTACAGAAAGGGCCACCAGTCGGATTCGAACCCCAGGCTGCTGCAGTGAGGACTTAGCCTCGGTACATGGAGAATGCAGCTTTAAGGCACTTTAGTTTTGGCTTCACTTTTTTGAACCGGAGCTGATCGCCTGTTCTGCTAGTATTTATTTGGCAGCAACACGACATGTGGAATACTCACTCACTCACTCACTCACTCACTCACTCATTCACTCACTCACTCACTCACTCACTCACTCACTCACTCACTCACTCACTCACTCATTCACTCACTCACTCACTCACTCACTCACTCACTCACTCATATAGTCTCTCTCCTGCTCTTATTTTGTCTGCGAGGATCTCCCTCAGGAATTAGCCAGCAAACTGCTTCAGTGTGCACACACACACACACACACACGTCCGTGTCCTGTGTGGTGTCAACAGGTGGTGGTCTGTAATGGGGTTAGCGACGCTGCTGGCAGTGTGTCCTGCTATGCCACATGTCTGTGTAATCAGAGCTGCTCTCGGAGGGAAGCAGTGTGGCTAGACGATCACATACCGCCGAGGTCTGCCGATGTCACAGCTGTCCTCGCCCCCACCACGCTACACCTCCACCTCTACAGCTACATCTCCACCTCTACCGCTCCACTGCTGCACCTCCACCGCTAGACCTCCTCCACTACACCTCCACTGCTACACCTCCACCTCTACACCTGCTCCGCTACACCTCCACTGCTACACCTTCACTTCTACACCTCCAGCTCTACACCTCCACCTACAAATGGCGTGATGGATTAACAAAATAAATCCCTAAGGCTTTCTGAAGAGGTCTTTGGACTTCTACAGTTTCATTTTGAAGATCTCCAATAGAGATCAGGGACCCGGACCTTGTTTCTAGAGTGATGATGAAGATGATAATAATAATAATAATAATAATAATAATAATAATAATAATAATAATAAAAGTCAACTGATGTCCATAGCTGACACCAGACACGTCATACAGGCAAGAAAAAGTAATGTGCTGAACTCAAACACCCTAACACTTAAATGCCTCTCCCGTCATGTGAACGAGCATGAACGGGGCTTTCCAGCCAATCATGTCGCTGATTGGCTGGAACGGTGTTGTGCGGTCGTCTCTTTGTTTGTTTTCCACACAGAAGGAGCAGTGAGTCGGTCGTGAGGAGAGAGAGTCACTGAATCTGACTGAAAGTGTTACAGATCAGAATCACAAACTTTATAATGAGCTGGTTTGATGGCGAGTTGAAGAGTTAATCACCCGGATACATATGTATATGGATCACACGTAAATAGTTGTGTGGACCAACCGACTGACTGCTCAAGAAACCACGAGTGAAGACTCCATTCCTCTTGTTTTACTGGTCCTGATGCAGAAACACAGTTCACACTGTGGGTTTACTACAATCACTGCACAACCAGCCACGTGAACTCATTCCTGTGTTTAATCTGAATTACATGTAGTAGTACAAAACTACAAACAAAGACATGTTGACTGCAAAGGTCACGTCCCTTGTGACGATGTTTACGACGAGCCCCATTCACCATCCGGTCGGTACGGCAAGTCATAAAGAAGCAATCTTCCTCAAAAGGATAAGAAAACAAAACCTGTGAATCGAAAGCACAGGCACTGGAATGCGATCAGTGCATATTAAGGTCAAAGAGCCCATGTTTATGATAAGAAGATAGATTTTTATTGTTGTAATAAAAGGACTCCAGTAGTAGAGAGGAGTCAGACTGTGGTTGCTAGTTTATGGGTTATCTAGAGATGAAGAGATATGTCCTACATATCAGAACCAAAGGCAACACACACACACACACACACACACACACACACACACACACACACAGTGCTGCCTCTGGCCAAAGTCTCTGTGCCACGTGCCACTCCTTATCTCGTAGATTACCGGTTGCCAACACCGTGGCTTTCCATCAGGACAAGATCCAGGTCCGGTAATCTGGGAGGCAGGAGAGCGTCGGGGGTCAGCGGTTGGCAGCTGAGCTCCCGGGACTCAGCGAGGGCGGAGGGAGGACTCTGCAGGTCTAAATCACTGAATAGTGGGACAGTGAGACCGGAGGCAGCTCCACCTCTACACCTCCACCTACAAATGGAGCGTGATGGATTAAAATTATGAATCCCAAAGGCTTTGTGAAGAGGTCGTTGGACTTCTAGACATTTAATTTTGAAGAGCTCCAATAGAGATCAGAGACCCGGACCTTGTTTGTACATCACTGAAAAGTGGGACAGTGAGACCGAATGCAGACCAGATCCACTGTGGGGATGCCTCTTCCAAAAAGGCGGTGTGGTGATGTCTCACCCTCGAGCAGAGCCGCGGCTGCTTCTCATCAAACCCCGGGCACAGGGAACCCCCTGGATGGATTATCTATCTGGTCTGGCCTAAGAACACGTTGCTGGAGAGAGGGGCGTCTGGTGTACCCTGCTGACCCCCAACCTGACCCCCACTACGTGGAAGATAGGGTTGCACATCTCTCTGTGATAAACGGTTCGATATGCATCTAGATACACAGGTTACGATTTGATTCTAAAACGATATCCTTTTATTACAGACCGATTCGATTCGAATCGATTCCATACAGTGTAAGAACGATACGATTTGATTCTACGGTTAATATTTGTTTTCTTTATAATATAAAGAAGCCAATTCTATGAAAGTGACAGTACAATAGTTTCTTTTCAAATATGTAAAATACCACATATCCCCAAACATTGTGGCTGTATGGCACTGGCAAAAAAAACCCCAACAAAATCACATGTCAATGTATTTATTTTTAGACATGAACAAAAAAAAGTCTGGCTGAATCGTTGGATGGCGGTCACAGGACAGTGTCGTGGACGCTACCCGTGCTGCGGCCGCCTCTTGTGGCGCAAGTTGAGACACAAGCGATTGACATTCAAAGCCTTACATCCCTCACGTGCGGTCGTGGAGTGCCTGCGGTCACACGGCAGCCGCCTACCTGTGCTGCGCCCGCCTCTCCTCCTCCACCACCTCCATTTTCTGTGTTGTCCCTTGTTTATCACTCATACCGGCTAGGCAGCTACAGCGTTTCGCGGGCAGCTTCAGCTCTAGCGTTGTTTTAGAGACGCTGGTGTAATGCCGCCAACCGCTTCAAAGTCTCACAATACCCGATCCATGACTCTGTAACCGATTCATCTAGGAATTCATTGATAATTCGTATCGATTGAGGAGGCTGCTACCGATGCAGCCGTATCTCACACTTGTTGAACCGATTATCCGGTCGCATTGGTTTATCGTTCACAACCCTAGTAGAAGATGGTGGGCAGTTTGTGGCGTCTGTGGCACTGGTCTTCAGAGGCCCTGGGGCTGGTTCCAGGTGAGCGAGTGCAAAAGCCAGTGGTGTAATTTCACTATGTTCCTATGTTTGGGTTTGCTATGAAACATTATCATATTGGGGTCTGGGATCAGGACTCCATCCTCCTCCAACAGACACCTTTAATGGAAACCCTACAGATGATAGAGCCGGGCCCTATCATCACATCCATGCACTTTGCAGCCACGCTCCCTTTATGACGCGGTGTGGATTACACAGCATAGACAGGATGTCACACTTCTAAAATAAGGCCTTCCGATTAGCTGAGGTGTGTGTGAGACGTGCCCAGACTGCTCCGTCTATGTAGTCCAGCACCTCACGCTGAGAACACGACACCTCATGATGTCTATGCACCGCCGCTACACTGGGAGGGGTCCGCCTGCCTCTCATCAACACTCACATATATCACTCTTTTATCATCAGCTGTTCCCAGCGAGGCGCTGCAGTGCTCAGTGGTCTCAGAGTGAGCTGCACTGTTAGCCAAGCAAATGGCACAGAAACAATATCAGACTTTTCTTTTAAGCACATATCTGTCAAATGCTTATTTACAGCCCCTTACTTCACACATGGCAGCTAGGAATAGCCCCCGTATGAAAAAGTCACAAAGCCTCAAGTCATGGGGAAGCATATGTGGAAATAGTGAGAGTGGCAGGCTCGTCTCAGCTGCCAGAGGGGCCCTGAGCAGGGGCTCATGTGTGAGCACGTGTCTGGGGGAGTGGATGTGTGATTGTGTGTGTGTGTGTGTGTGTGTGTGTGTGTGTGTGCACAGACAGGATGGGTGGAGTGATAACAGTGTTCTCGGTTGAAGTTGTCTGTGCTTTATGAAACCCTCAGTTTCAGAACACTGATGTTTGTCACCGTGAGACAAAATGCTATTTCTAAAGAATATGATATGAATGCGTTGCTATATTAAACATGTGAAGGACATTGTAATGAATGTGCAACAGAACCAGAGCCTCAAAAGATGTTTGCACAAGAGCATCTGAGGATAATAATAATAATAATGCATTATTATTAGTAGCAGTAAATAACAAGACAAATAATATATTATTATTATTATTATTAATTCTGATAATGATAAAATTATTTTAATAATGATAATACTTATTTTAAATAATAACAATATTATTATTATTATAAAATAAACAACAGCAATAATAATACATTTAATTATTTTCATTATTATTATTATTATCAGTCACAATGATAACATAATTATGGTAATGACCAGAATTATAAATCAGATCAAAAATATAGCATGTCACTACAACATGTCATACAGCATGTGAGTTTACATGTTAGCAGGACTAGAGCACGTTGAATGAGTTACTATATGAAAAATAAATAACAATAAATGTGAGCTGTGAGCTTTGAGAATCTCTCAATGTCATAGATAAGCAAACGTACGCGTTATGATAACCGCCATGTTTATTACGCCGCTGTACCGCCATGCCAGTAAACCACTACCCGGGAGTCGAACTAGCAGCACCTCCGAATGGGCCCTGCACTAGTGAGAGTGACAGCCGGGGATCAAATTGACTTTGCTAGTTACACTATGTTGACCTTCAGCCAGTTCACTAAAGTGTTGCCCCACTAAGTTGCAGACTTCCTGAAATGCTCTGAAAGACCACCGAATGGATGCATGGAAGGATCCAAATCAGCTGTGCTGTTGGGCAACACACTGGGTTCTTTATCCCGCTGTACGTTGTTAATAAACCAGACGGGTTGTTTCTGTTAGCAAGTTAAGTCACACTGGGGGGTCAGTCAGGAGACAGTCCAGCTGGTTAAAGTCCATCCAGGACCTGGTGGAAGTAGATCTATGTCAACCATCCCCAACAAGGCCTCTGACCAACGTGCCCACGTCTAATTTCTGTCAAGTTCTCCTTCATTTCAGTTACATGCAGTCAAGAAAGCAAGACATTCGGAGTAAAGGCTACTCTGGTTGGATGCCAGAAGGGGCCTGAAGGGGAGCTTGTGGTTTCCGGAGTGACTGCCTTCTGAAAACTTGATCTCAGGACACGAGCTGCTGGCTGAGGTGAAACCGGCCTTCACAGACGCCTTGTGGTGTTGAAAGTAGGAGCGTTGCCAAAAGAGAACATTCTCCCAGCTTTGAATAACGCCACTCTTGTGTCACAATCTGTTTCTTGACACAATCTGTCATTTCCATCTACACCCGCCTACTAGTTTCATTTTCAGCCACTCCCTCCTCGCTGTCTGTCCCAGAACCCCCACCGCACCCTCTTGGTCTATCTGTCTGAGAGTGTTTCCTGTGTCATAGATTACAGGATGTCCTCTGCAAACAAGATAGATTCCAGTCGCACAGAGAGAAAGCAAGCGAAAGAAGTTCCACAGAAACTTGCAAAAAAACCTGTCAATTACAAGTCTATACAGTATCATATCAAATAGAGAATGAAAAGTACTCAAACATCTCCTTGATACAAATATATGATGGCTCAGCAATGTATGACCACAAAATAATAACCCCAGGTCTAGCTTCCAGGGCCCTCATTGATCAACAGTACATACCATCATTCCTACGCAAAGTGTAATTTATCAACTTGTACGGCTCTGACCATGCTTACGCACAGCATCTAGTGGTAGAATAGGAGAACTGCAAGTAGAAGCACAGATATTGGTAGATTTATGCCGTGATTTGGGACCAATGTTTCTGGTCCAGTCTGGGTTTCTGCTCCAGTCTGGGTTTCTGCTCCAGCCTGGGTTTCTGCTCCAGTCTGGGTTGGGTGATACGCTGCTAATAATAATAGTAATATAATAATAATAATAATTATATGATAATAATACACCTGCACCTCCATTTCTGTTGCAGAAACATTTCTTTTCTTTGCTCTCTGTTATGCCGGTGACTAGGTTCTTAAAGGGATGTTTTGTTACCATATATGGTTAATTGGGGGTGTTTCTGAATGCAAATGAGCCCAAATGTGTACGATCAGGTTTAGAACATGTGGGATCTATCACCGTGGTGTGAATGGTTGATAAATCCAGATTATTTGTATTTACACACATTCCATTCCATCCGTAAAACAACATGTAGATCCTTTTCTACAGTTGATAAATGAGGCCCAGGGAAGAATCGCCATGACAACTGACCAAACTCCATCCGCTTAGAGACGACTGTGATTGGTTGAAAGCTCTGGAAAGTGGGCTGTGAGTTATTTATTTTTTTGTTATTGTGGGTTTCACTTATTCAAGTTAACAAGTAAAATACTAACCAATCACTTCATCAGATGGTTCATGCAGCTGCTGCGTGTGGAGAGAGACAGCGGGGGGAAGCAGCGTGCAGACTCACTTTCACATTTGACTCGTGAATTTCATTTGGATAGAACTGATGGCACATTGGAGAGACAAACAAGACGCGTTTCTTCTTCTTCAGTTTGAATGAAGTGTTTTTCTTTACCCCGCACAAAAACGTCCCAGATGAAACTTTGTGGCGCCAAACTGCGATTATAGAATGATTATTTTTAGACTATTCAACACTTCTAGAACCCATCCCTAAATGTCCAATTTAATGTACTCAACATATCTAATGAATTCAATGCATACACCTGGACATCCTTGAACCTTTCTGCGGAGACAAACAGCCTGGCGTGACGCCCCCCCCCCACGACCATCGAGGATGAAAGGCCAAACAACCTGTTTTCTTTGCTCTTTCTTCACTGAGGAGGGCGAGCGGAGCCCCACCCTGCCTGTGACCTGACTTTGGCCTCCCCTCTCAGGGGCCCACAGTGGTGCAAAGTGAGGGGCCCCTCCTGGAGGCAAAATGAAAGCTTAGCTCGTACGGCATCAGCTACAATAGCTCCACATATGGTGGGAAACAAACAGGTGTTGGCCAACATGTCTCTATTTATGCAAAACAACAGGCTGACCTGGAGCACTGAGGTTGGAGCTGAATTCATGAAGGACACAAACATGCTGCATGCATCTGAGCGGTGTTGGGACAGCGAGCTGCTCGCTCCTTTCACCACCTTCCTATGCTAAATGCAGTTCAACACCCAGAGCAACGTACAGCGAGCTGCTCACGGGAGTGAGATTCCTCGACTGAGTGTTTGTGGGTTACACACACATGCAGAGCTCCAGTTCTGGCAGCGAGCTCATCCCACCGTCCTCTGCTTGGCCGAGGAGCCCCACGGAACAATAGGGCCTCTGTCTTCAGCGAGGTAAAAAACACTTTACATAGTTACAGTCCAACTGTTGCAGCGCTGCCCTGTGAAGGATCAAATTCATCCTATTATTCAAGACTGTGGTTCTCCTTCGTCCTGCTGAGGTGCAGATTCCACTCGGAGATGAACTGGTTTGCTGACTACACTTGAAGTGACCTCATCGAATATTCACCTTGCTGCAGCGAGGAATCCTTTCTCCCCTGCTCAGCACATAAGTAACTGTACTTTACTACTTATACACTCCAAGTTTGTCATTTAAAGAGCAAGTTTAAACTTGTTGAGCTTGTTGGAGAACGAGCGAAGGCAAAGACACCTACCAGGTGTGTGCATGCGTGTGTGTGTGCGTGGACACATGGCAGATGTTCAGACATCAGGTAGCTCTATGCAGAGAGGCCCAGCTGTACCTCCCTGTACCAGCGCCTCCCACATAAGCCATCATTTATCCCGTGAGCAGGGAAGCTTCTCCTCCATTCCCTGCTACTCGAAAGCAAAACAAAAAGTCACTTTGTCTCCAGGGCCGGTTTGTATTGATGCTGCTGCTCCAAACTAAATATGCTCTCCTGTCACCTCCCAGCGTTTCTCCTTCTTGTTTCAAACCTGACCCACAGAGATTGTTCCAGCAGCCTCCACTTCCAGGAAGAGTTAAGACAGGCTGGCAGGCAAACAGAGCTGCTGTCACTGGCTAGGCTGAAGGTTAAAAGCTTGGAGCAACCTTTCAATATGTAATGAAATGTGTCTTTGAAATACATTAAAGGTGTGTTGGACTGTAATGTGTACACAATATGTTAAACAAGGCTACTGTTATCACAACGGAGAGGACCAGAGGTTAGACCATTCCCCTAGTCCCAGAAGGAAAGGAGGGCCGACATTCCCCAACACATCGATGAAAACAGGAGGGGAGGGAGGTGAAGAACACAGGATGGAACAAAGAACAGAGAGAAGAGAAGTGTCAAAGTCTGACCACAGTCGAGTTCTCACAAGGCTACATCTAGTCTAAGCCCCGCCCCCACTGCTCCCATGGAGCCCACACTGTCACTAACTGCACTACTTGAACACACCTCTACATTTTGGAAAAGGGTAAAAGATTTCAGAGAGTAAGTTTGGAGGATCTATCAGGATGAAAAAGAAGAAGATAGAAGCTGATGTGAGAAAGTCAAGCTACACTGATTCAAATATACACAAAAAACGCATAAACACCCCCCATGGGCAACCATGTACACCCCCCCCCCCCCCCACAGACGACCATGTACACCCCCCCACAAACGACCATGTCCCCCCCCCATCATGGACGACCATTACCCCCCCACCCCCCATGGACGACCATGTTTGTGCTCCACCTAAGTTGGAACATGGAAACAACAGTTTCACATGACGACAGTGACATCGGTGGAAAAACACAGTGAGAACGAGTAATGAGGGGGAAGGCAACGAATGTCTTCCCTCTGCATGCACACACACACACACACACACACACACACACACACACACATGGAAAAAAGGAAGGAAAGGGAAGAGATTGGGAGGTTTGGAAGGGAGAAGGGTCTCCATTTCCTCTTGCCAGATTTGCTTTGGCAACTCTTTCCGTGGGAATGGTTAAAGAGCAGCTCCTCTCAGCCAAGGACCGGCCCAGCGAGGAGACGGGAAGCTCTACAGCGTAACATGGAGATGGGGGGATGGTTGGGTGGGTGGGGGCTGTAAGTAAATACAGCTGGATTTTTCCGTGGCTTTTCCTTTTCCATCCCTTCGTTCTGGCGTTTCTAGAGGATCAGATGATACCAGGGACAAGAAGGCCGATAGCTGGGGGAACTTCTAGCCACAGCTCGAAATGTGGAAGCACCCAACTGAACCGACCATTTTCTGAGGCCAATACTAAAATATAGGTGTTGAAAAACTGACAATAATATTTTGTTTACATTTGTCTACACAATAAACTCCAGCCTGGTGGATAAACAATGTCACTACTCACAGCCTAGTTTAACTGTTTCTTTTGACAGCCGACATACATAAACTGATATATCTGTAAAAATAGAATATAAAACAATGTTATAAGCCGATATCGAATGCCAGTATTCGTTCAGCATACTGATTAAATAATTGTTTAATGAGATTCAAATTGGGTAATTTAGGACTGTTTTTTATCAACAGTACAGTAAATATCCACAAAGAAATGTTGCTCATTCCTTTCCTGTCGGCAACTGTGCTTGCAGACCAGACCAGTTTAGATTTGGCCCAAAAAAGCAAGAGAATAAATGTAATGTCCCTTGTATGATATTAACCAGCAAATGTTTCAGAGCCATCTAAAAGCAAGATAATTGAGTTTGCCCTTTTTTTTAAGTTGTTCTAATCCATGCTTACACACTAATGGACATGTTCTATTGATCTGGGTGTGTGTGCATCCACTCCTGGTTGTGGCTAAGGAGACGTCTTCGTTCATAATACATGACGACCTAAACCTTTACGCTAACTGCCGCTGATAGACATCAGCAGGGATGGGACCATCTCTGATCACAATAAGTTGATCATGGTGAATTTACACCATCAGGACAATCTGCAATATCATCACAAGTGATAGTCCCATTTTGGGCTTAAGTATATTTTGATGATGATCTGGATAATATTGTGAATTGCAATTATTTAATCACATTACTTTGGCCAGTGTTTCAGTTGATTCTCCTTGCAGTTCTATTATCATAATCTCATGGTGTTCTCAGGTTGTAGGAGGCTGTAGGCTCCGGTGCATTTTCCATGCATTGGCGCAAAATCTACCCTGTTTAAAGGAGGCCAGATGTGAATCATGGGTAATGAGGGGAAGTTTGCGCCTGTGTTTGTGTGTGTGTGTGTGTGTGTGTGTGTGCGTGTGTGCAGCATCGAGGAATGCGGGGCAGAGGGCATATTTCTGCTTGGCGTGTAACGTGCCCCGAGGTTGAGGTTGCTTTTGAAAGGGTTAAGTCGCATGGCTAAGCAAATATATAAATAGCACTGGGGGGATGGGTGGGTGGAGGCATGGACGTTGCTACCTGCTGGGGTGGAGGGAGAGGGTGTGCAGACACACACACAGACACACACACTGTAAAAGTATTACTTACGGGGAACTGGAGCAGGCCTTTCGGGTAGCCCGGTCCAGACTGCTGCACATGAGTTAACATGTGACAACCGAGTCCAGAGCGCTGTGCAAACATACACACACACGTGTTTGCTTGTTCGTAGTCACACTAATTTACACACATACAGACAGACACACACATACAAACAAATGCAAACAAACGGGCGACATCCCATAATAATAAATCAGGACAGATGCTCCACTAAGAGGACACCCCAAACCAATCAGATGGCTGGGTGATCCCAGACAGTCAGGCAGCAACCTCCGGTTCTGGAAAGTGAAGCCAAAGCTGAAGTGCCTTAAAGCTGCATTCTCTCTACTGGCCATCAAGAGGCGACTCTTCTCTGAGTGTATAGAAGTCTATTAGAAGATTACCCTACTTCTCTCTTGATTTATTAACTCAGTAAACAAAAAAAAGATGACAATGGCCAAAATGTCGAACTCAAGGGTTTAAAACTGTAGTCCTAAAAGGTCAACAGGTCAACATACATACGCTCTATTCCCTGAACAAACCCAGGAAGTTTTCACTAATCTGACAGGATTAGGAAATGTTTACATTCTGGATTCATGTGGCTATAATCTCAAATGTGATTGATGGCAGAATTATTTCTGTTCTCATGTCCACAACTGGCTGCACGGTGGTGTAGTGGGTAGCACTGTCGCCTCACAGTGAAGAGGATCCCGGGTTCGATTCCCGGGTCGGCCCGGGCTCCTTCTGTCTGGAGTTTGCATGTTTTCCCTGTGTACGCGTGGGTTCTCTCCAGGTTCTCCGGCTTCCTCCCACAGTCCAAAGACATGCAGGATGGGGATAGGTTAATTGATGAATCTAAATTGCCCGTAGGTGTGAATGGTTGTTTGTCTCTACATGTTGGCCCTGCGATAGACTGGCGTCCTGTCCAGGATGTACCCTGCCTTCGCCCAATGACAGCTGGGATCGGCTCCAGCCCCCCCCCCGAATACAGGATAAGCTCTAGACGATGGATGGATGTCCACAACTGTTACCTATTCACCTGTAATGCATTCAGCAGGCTGAATGTTCTGGGTGGACTTCCTAAAATGGGAAGGTAGACGTCTAATAATGGTTTTCCATGTGCCCTTTCCCTTTCTGTTTGCCGTGCATGCATCCTGCTATCGGGAGGAGGATAAAGGGGATTTAAGTGAGGAGGGTGGGCCCACAGTCAAATCCCCTCTCATCTTACAGACATCATTACGCCTGATAAAGCCTCATCCCTGGAGTCCTCTGCTACCAGGGTCTGGGACAGACCATCAATTACAGTCTTAACCTCTACTTGTGGCTTCTCTGTCTCTATCTCCCTGTGACCCATAGTTGGAGGGGGGGGGGGGGGGGGGGGGGGGGCTTTATAAAGATGCTGCCTCATGGGAGTCATTGTAGGCTGCCACTATATTAGAGATACTATCTGCTGAGTTTTAGATGAACAGATTTCCTACATCATTTTGGCTACATCATAAATAATGAAAATTCCATTATGACATTTTAAACTTTCATTCTACAGCTGCATTGAGGGGTATATGAAAAAAGAAATGACCCCATTGTTACAGATATTGGGGTAAAGAGTTGATTGACAATATATAATGTCAGACAGTGACAAACTTATTCTACTGGTTTATAACTAGTGCTTGGGGAAGCAATTGATTCAGCATGTATCATAATATTTTGCATAGCAATATTGTATTGGTACACGGACCCCGAGTATTGAGTATTTAATATACAACCTATGTATATTGTATTTACAAGTTGAACCTTTTGGTAACAATGTCTTCTTCAGTCCACTAGATGGTGCTGAGTTCTTTCCTGGAGTGATCGTGTGTAAAGTCAGCGGGATTGACAGGAAGTTGATCCCAACTAGTGTTGCTTTCGTTAATGAAAATTATGATGAAATATCGTCGTCAACGAACCTTTATCACATGAGGAAAACAAGACGAGACGCAAGGAAAATGCTGGTCATGTGACGATAATGATAATTAAATATATAATGCAATATTGTAGACGAATAAAACCGAGACTAAATGTGGTCTACAAAATAAAAACTATGCTAAAATGTCTCTTCATTTTCATTGACCAAAACGAGGCAAAATGTTATAACGGTGTTGAGTGTTGTTTAGTCGCTCTTTGGAGATGAACTGCACCTCGCCTGGAAAGCAGACGAGACAGAGCAGTAGGAGGTGGAGCCTAAGCGCTGTGCTCCAGTCAGACAGTTTCCATCGGCCTACGAAGATTTGACAGGATGTCATAGAAAAAGTTCCATCCTGTTAGATGCGATCTGTAGGCTATTCAAAACCAGACTCAAATAGTCACGGACAATTCTGACTAAAATGCTCAGACTTTTAGTCGACTGACTTGACTTGACTTGACTAGACTAAAAATAGCATGAACGTCACTACATGGTCTAGGACTGAAGTATATCACTGATATGCTCCCACTACATAAGACTTCTAGACCACTAAGATCTTCTGAGACCAATCTGTTAGTGATTCCCAGAGTAAACTCAAATCACGGGAGAGCATCATTTAGTCACTATGCAACAAATGGCTGGAATAAACTTCCTGAAGATGTAAAACTTGCCCCAACTCTGACCACTTTTAAAACTAGACTGAAAACTGTTATGTTCACCATAGCTTTCTGCTAAATCTTTTAATGTCTGCACTGTTTTTAATTATTGCAAATATGTTTTTATTCTCTTTTCTTTCTGTAATGCATTTTTAAATTTTTATTATTTTCTTTTAATTCTTCTATTTTTTTTCTTCTCACTTTGTTTTATGATGTGAAGCACTTTGAGTCTGCCTTGTGTATGAAATGTGCTATACAAATAAAGTTGCCTTGCCTTGCCTAAAACTAATAAAAACTAAAATGGTAGCTTGAGACAAAGACTAGACTAAAACTAAAAGTAAAACAGGCCGCCAAAAACAACACTAATCCCAACAAAGATTGGGGTCAGTGAGATGAACTGAGTGAAAACTTTATCTCTCTTTATTAGAAAAGCAGGTGGCGGTTGACAAACTGCCTAATTTGCAGTTTAAAAATGTAATAACTTGCTATGTATTGTAATACTCAGCATATTGTAATAAGTTGGTATTGTGACTTAATAATAATATTTGTTATTGATAATATCATATCCTGGTGATTCCCACTGCTAGTAGGTCTCGTCCAGGACTGATGGCTCAGAGTGGTAATTCTGATTAGACCCATGACCCATATGCATTAGAAAATCTGTATGGAAATTGCTAAATATGGCAAAACTGCTTCAAACAAGTTGTTACGGTTGCTTTAAGCGGTTTTGAGTTGAAGCTCTAAATGGATTATGGAAACGTCTTTGTCACATACATTCTGATGTAGTGAACAATTATCTCACACAACTAATCAGTTGGTTCTGATTTGAATGTCTTCCTGGATATTCCCATAATGCACCAATACTGGCCTACGTCTCGATAATGACTGTATGTAATGGACACACACACCTGAAACAAATCTCCACCTTTCTCTCGTAGGTTAGCTGGCCAAAGTCACTGCTTTGTCTCCGGTTTGTAACCTCTACTGTTCACTGCTTGATCACAGCCATGCATTAGCCTGTAGCACCAACTTCTGACTAAATTATGCTGTAGCTGAGTTTATGAGTTGTTGAGAAACAAGAGGTTCGGCAGCAGCGTGTCAAATAGGAATAATTTACACTGAATACACATGATGTGTCTATAGTGTAACAGAATGGTATGCAGCCTGGACTCGCCAGACATTCAGTACAGTTGATGCTTACAGTGCACTCTAGAAATAAAAAGGCTCATGTGATGATGGTCTCAGGCGGAGTGGTCTGCCATGACTCACCTGGGGCCTGTACTAGGAAGCAGGATTTGTGCTTAGCGAGGTAACTTAAGCTGGTTCACTTCTTACCGGGGTAGATCGCCATGGTAACTTACGCTGTGGAGCTAACCTGCTCCGGAGCAGGTTATGTTCCTGATAAGAGATCAACGTGGAGAAACACACCGCCGACTGACCAATCAGCTCTCTTGGTGGGCGGATAAAAAAAAGAAGCTCGGTGGATCGTGAGAGGGTCTCATAACCCTTTTGTCTGTCCCTGACGATGTTTTATATGAGAGATACAGATTCTCATCGGAGGGAAAGACTTTTCTTTGTCAGCATACAGCCTACTTACCACTTTGAATTATGTTTTTATATTTATTTGATTTGCTCCCAAGTCCGCTTTACACCGCCGGGATTGCAGCTGAAAGAATGAGGCTGATATTGTCATAAACCACGTTATAAGAATACATCCAAGCAACACATTGATCATTTTAAAGTAATATGTTTGGCCTTTTATTGCGGAAGGACATCATAAGAGTTGAATGGACGAGAGAGAGCGACGACATGATTTAAAAGACGGCCGAAGGGCGGATTCGAACCGGGACCGCTACAAGGAGCTTCATTACATGGGGCGGTAACTCTACCACTAAGCTATCAGCGAAGTTACCTCTGTCATTCAATCAGTCAGATCTACTAGTGTCCTTATGATGATACTAATACTATTAATACGACTTCCGCATTCACACAGTCGGCGAGTTTTTGCCAGCTGTCCTTCCTGCATTTGGCAGATGAAACTGTTGCCTTTTGCCTGCATTATATGTTTAACTTTTTCGTATTTCTGTAAGATTATGGTTCGCTCCTCGTACGTGAAATACGCCGCTCCGCTGCCGTAGACTGATCCATGTATGTGATTGGTCAAATGCTGCAAACGCCGCCTCTTTCATGTGCACGCGCTCATAGCTGGACAGGTAAACCCTGGGTTGAGTTAACGAGTTGATAACCAGCTTCGTGTGACCGCTTATCTCCGATTGCCTTTGTTAGGGTTACTTAAGCTGGATCTCTGAAAGATACCCTGGGTACGTTGAACTTGCTTCGTAGTACAGGCCCCTGCAGTAACTGAACCTTGATAACATAAACAAGCCTCAGCCACTCCAGACGACGGAGGTGAGATGATTTCAAGGGTAATGGAAGGTGTGAGTCGGACTACGTGTGAGACTGTGAGGGTCCTCTTACAACCACATCCAGGGGGGCACCTGGAGGAGTAATGATCCGTCATAAACAAGGCGGGTCATCGGCTCGGAGCGGATTAATAAATACATGCCGGTTCAGCCTCGTGCCTCGCTTTGCAGCTGGTGTTCACTGTAAACACAGCGGATGGCTGGTAAACACAGAGTATTTCTAACTTAGGAAGTGGAACTGTTTTTGACCCCGTAGTAAGAAACTCCTGCATGACTGCTACAGTAACACACATTTCCATGAGAAAAGCTTCCCGTCAGCTCTGTGCACTGATGCATTCAGCAAAGGGGATCGAGCAGTCGGGGCGGGATTTGGTGGGATTAGGACTGTTTGGGGGATTGACACCAGAGGGGGGTCAGCAATGATAGTGAAATCCTCCAACCCCTATCTGCCCAATCCCCTTAATTAATACCCAGGGTCCCTCCTCCTCGAGACCGCCGCAAATGACTCAGGAACAAGTTACCTAAAAATGTAACCTAAAGGGGAAAGTAGTAGGAAAACATGGGGGCCCTGTGCGTGATTGTTTCTAGCATTAGATCAACTGGTTCTTTCTTTCAACGCTGCTTTTTACTGAAATGCCCACCAAACTCAGTTCCAGAGTATGTTTGTCTGCTACACCTAAATCTCCTCTGTTTTCTGCACTTAAATGTAGAAAATTGCAAAAAAAAAAATCACCCTTGAAAAAAATCTGGAGGAAACTGGATTTTTTTTTTGAATATCTGAAATAAAATCAGGTCAAAAAATGATTTTGGAATATTCAAGTAAATGAGAGCAGATACATGTGAGTAAAGCTTTGATGCCATGCAGTTCCTCAACACTTCCCCTTTACAAACAAGTCGTCTCTTTAGAGACACAGCTCACATGGCCAGAGGCTGCACTCCCTTTCCTTCCTGTCTGTGGGGTAGGATTAGGTCAGCCTGTCAGCTGTTTCAGACACCATGACTAGCCACCGTCACTCTCCTGAACATGTTTGGTAGCTAGAATCCTGATCTATTTCTTGCCTTTCATAAGAGCCTTAACTAGACCCTCGCTGCCTGGTCAACAGCACATTTTCTCCACATATCCTCTAATTCTCCAACCCAACACAAGATAAGATGATGAAATTATCGGGGTCATTATTTGTCAACCCTTCGTAAGAGCTCCTCGGAGCGGCAGAGCTGAAATGTTTCACAGTGTGTGTAACAGTTGTGTTCTTGTGAAACAAACAAATTAAGTAAGCGGATGATGTTTGTCTTGTCTGGTTTTCATGAGAACACTTAAAGACATGAAAGTGAAGGGAGAAGTATTTCATGCCATATTACACAGGAAGTCCATCTGTATGTATTGCAGGCACCAACACTTCCACTTCCCTTCACATGTAGAGCACAACACGGCCGAACAGAGGTCCGAGTAGCCAACCCAGCTCCCTGTGATCTCACAGTAACGACCACCGTCTGAAAAGCCAGAGCTGCATTCTCTTATGGTCCATTTAGATAGAGTCCAACTAGACCAGAAAGCAGGGGATGCTTAAGGGGGAGGGGCTACCTACTTTCACTTCATGGAAGTTATTTGTAAAGTTATGGAAAACCGTCTTATTCTGCGTTGGGTTGTGCTTGACTCCACCCCCTCGTGTGACCTCTATTTGCAAAAGACCAAGACGTCGACGACCAAAAACCAATATGGCGATGGCCAAAATGCTGAACTTGAGGCTTCACACAGCGCTGAGTGACGTCACCCTGACTACAGGGGCTTACGGTAAATACTGCAGCATCAGAGCAGGATATCAGACCGGAGAGGGATCAGGGTTACCATCAGTTTCCATCAGTTAAAAACTCAGTGTTGAGTAGAGCTGTTAATTTTTCCTTTATATTACTATTCAAATTTCATTCCATATTTTTCAAATGTTCGAATTATATTCAAATATTGAATGCTCAAATTCAGCCTTTTATTAATATGAACTCCACTTCATAGGCCTATACCTTGCCAATGCCATTATCGGCAATGTGATTGTTTTACTTCCTGTCCAACATTACCACTAAATATGTTGAATTGCCAACAGGTGACAGCTTTCTAGATCAGTAATAATTAAGAAAGTAAAACAACCACATTGCCATTCTCCTGGAGACGCTGTGTCCCTGTTGCCATGGCTACGCCCTCCTTGTCTCACCGTCAGCTCTACTTTCACTTTCTCACGTACATCCTGCTGTTCCTTCCGGATGAATCAGCTGATGGAGACGCGGGTCGATCTAGCTAGCAGTAAGCAGCATAAATGCATCTTTGTCATGACGTCATCGCTTCTAGAGCTCCGTCCATGTCTGCTAACGTTAGAAAACACGTTTCTAAAAAAAAAAAAAAAAATGTAATACTAATTTCAGCATTCGAATAGTACTGATTTTTTTACTATACAAATTATATTTGATTCCCGAAGTTCATTCCAACATCCCTAGTGCTGGACCACTTGAAGTAGGAAAGTTTGGATTTGCATTTGAGCCGTGGTGTGTTAATAGCATTTTAGATCTCACTTCCAAACCACTAAAAACAAACAAAGAAAGTTGAACCCAAACATGTAAACAGCAGTCTGTCTGATGGGAAGTTAGCAATCGCAGGTAAGAAAACAGAGAAGTGTTTGAGCAAGCGACATTATGTCATAGGTGTTGTGTCTTGGGGCCTCTAAGAAAAGAGACAGCAGCTGTGATAAAGCTGCTGCAGCAAACTGGAACATGACACGTCACTAACCAGCAGACCGGCGTTCCAGCAAACGGCCGTCTAACCCTGGAAATGTTCCTCCCAGGGGATACGGAGCAGAGAGCTGCACCTGTGATGGTGTCATAGGTGAAAGATAAAGCCCCAACCCCGTTACATCCACTTCCCTGCGGTGACACTCTTGACACATGCGACTGAAGGTAAGAGCAAATGGCGTCCACTGAACACGCACTGCATGAAGCGGCGTCCCGTTTCCGTGTCTGCAGGGCTCCGGCTGGGAGTGGAGGCATAATGGTCGGGGTTGTTAGCCAGCACTCCAGTTGCACTGTGATGGGAATGTTTTCGACAGCTTTCAGACACTTGCCACTAATGATATTCTGCATGCCCTTTGGCCAGCTGGGAGGTATCTTCCTTCTCCCTCCAATTGGTGTGTTGAACAACTTTACCAGCGGCAACGCAACTCAAAGAGATGGCAGCTCATCTCCGGGGCTCTCCTTCCTAAAGTTTATCCCACATAACTTTAACATCACTATGTTTGTGACCTTTTCTGTACGTTCCACATCAGGCATTGCCCACTCTAGTGAACCTGCCATCACGCCAGAGAAGGTTCCAGTTCACTTCCTCCTCCAACACACTACCATCGCTGCTTTTAAAACTACATGTTGGCTTGTGAAAGCGCCCCAAATTGACCACAACTGACTTCATGAAATGGAGATGAAAATCACAACTTTACATTTTGTAAATGTAATTGTGTTTTCGCACTAAACGGTTATCAGGGGTCAAAATGTTGAACTTGACACGGAGACACTAACAGCAGTCTCCTGGATGACAGGTAGGTTTTCTAGAGGATCATGTTTGGACTGGTTTGGGTGGGTTTGAGTTGATGGTGCTCATGGTGCCCCTCGCTGGTCCTGCCAGGTACCCAGTTCTACCTTCAAAGGGCCTCTGGATCTTTGCTGATAAAGGCCTGGACACGGATTATATATCAATTTCAATTGTCCAAGTAGCAGTGCTAGAGCAGAGGACTCTGAAATAACGGAGCGGTGCATTCCATGTGTCATGTGGATGCAGCCAGTAGCCTGTGATAGGTGGAAGCCTTGTTAGAGCCAGTCGGACAGAGCAGACAGAAGGAACAAATCAATGAGCACCAGAGGCTCCCTGAGGGCCAGCATAGAGCAGGAGAGGGTTATTGTAAATCAATTGACTGCCAATTCATTTCCATTGATAGCATCAGAATAATGACATGCCATAATAAAATGGTAATCAGGGCCTTTAGCTGCGGGCGGCGGAGAGTCGTTTGGCAATCTGAGCTGCAGGGAAAGTGGCAGTGGCCCACATTCCCCACTCTCGCCCTGCTGAAAATGTGTGCTAATTATTCATGTGTGCAGGCTTTGCTTGTCTTTGTCAGTGTTGTTTTGTTGTGGCTAGATGCGAACGCATCGCACTGTGTGCATGAGGAACATCTCACGTGCTGCACAGCCTCTGATTTAATCCCAGAGATATGCAGCCCAATGACACTGGCAGATGGCTCCGTGAGCAGATTAAATCTCAACAGCTAACCTTGCGCCCACCCAAACAGACACTCTTTAAGTAAGCGGACCCTCAACCCTCAGAACTCAATGGCAAGGGAAGCAGTATTAAAACCACGGGTCACAGCTGAGGTCAAACCCAAACCTCAGTATAATTGGATGAGATATGGGTGTTAGGACGGGAGACAGTAATAAGCTGGAGATCTGGTTTAGTCAGAATGTGGGTGGCGAGGTAAATGGCTGCTTCAGCCTGGTTTTATTGTTGTGGTGGTTAATGCAATGCCAGGCAGAGTACAGTGAAGCCAGCTGACTAATGGTACCAGTCACATTACCTAACCTGAGCTTCTTCATTTACACAGCAGTCTACACACCGGATGGCGTAAAACCTGGCAAACTCTGGACCTGCTGCATCATTTTCAGGTCCTGTTGTGAAGTTAAAATGGTAATTTCCTTCCACATATACGTATGTGACTATCCAGCAGTTGAGTTTGCTCCATCACCTGGATTGTGAACAGAATAGTTGGTCCAGGAAGAAAAAAGAACAGTGGAAGACTTGGCGACAACAGAGACTAGCAAAGTGGGGGAGGGCACTAACACTGGGGTCATTTGGAAAGCAACTTGAGGTCAAACACTCAGCAAACACTTAGATCAGCCTGGCTGCCATCTTGGTTTTGGTTCTTGCATGTGGGCGGTATAACAGTATAACTACCAGGGGATTTAAAAATCCCATCATAAACACAGACGGCGGACTGCTTCTGTGACGCTGTGTTAATGATGGTGATGTGTTGCAGTGACCAGCAGACGCCACCAGATGTCGTCTCTATAGTGTAACAGGCAGCTGAGCTCAAAAAGATGGTGACTTAGGCCCCGTACACACGAAGCAAAACAAACTTTTTTTCTCCGTTTTGCCTTGGCGTCGTTTCAAGAAAACCTGCGTCCAGACGAATCTACTGAAAACAACTCAGCGCGCTGTAGTACATATTCCAGGCCTATATGTGGCACTGTTTCTGCTACAAAAATGCAGAAGAAGACATGGAGCGTTACCGGATGTTTGCCGTTGCTATGGCAACACGTGTGAGCTACGGCTAAATATACACCCGACCACCCGATAAATAAACACCCATAAGATTACAATTTGGCCCGTATAAATAAAACCAACAATAAGCATCAAAAGCCGTCACCCTAAGGACCTTGACGAGGCGTTGTCACACGTTGGGATGGATTAATTAGACAAATAAATGCCTACATTCATGGGAAGTTAGCTAGCGGTTGTTTGGTTTTTTTTTCATACATGAAACACCGTCATACAGACGAGCAGAATATCTGCTACGAGCACGGAGGCCGCCGTTGTTGTTGTTACGAGACGTCGCGGGGGAAGAAGTCAGGCTGGAGGGTCGAGGAGCTGGGCGATGACGTCAGCGTATTCGTTTTCGCCGTCTACACGAAAACGAACACGAAACGGAGAGGTGCTGTTTTTTTCTTTTCCACCCTGAGAGCTGGTTTCAAAAAAGTGCGTTTTCACGCCGCGAAAACGCCGGATCCGTATGGACGGCAGGGCGAAACGTACAAGACTTCTGCGTTTACGCACTTAAAACGTTTTCGTGTGGACAGGCCCTGAGACTTCAGTGAGCTCCCTGTGTCCAGCTGCTTTGATTGTTGAATATATATATATAGAAGTGAATTACCTGTCAGACTGACACACACACACACAGCTAGCAATAAGAGAACACTTTAAATGCATA